>NC_088338.1:27527941-27842352 GCF_036884655.1 Musa acuminata AAA Group | reverse complement strand
AGAACGATCTCGGAATCGCTATTGCGACCCCAATCCGGAAAGCTCTCTACGAGCCCCTCGATACTGATTGCATAGCGGTCACAGCAAATTTCCAGTCCCAAAACATTCGTCTCGGAGCTCTACGGGAGATGTTTCGTATCCCGGGATGCAAAAAGGAGTGCAACACGAAGACTTCCCAGGGGGTCACCCATCGTAGTACTACTCTGGCCCAAGCACGCTTAACTTCGGTGTTTTGATGGGATCCGGTGATTTAGTGCTGGCATTATCGCACCAGTTTCGCGTGCTTCGTCCCTCGCCTATGTGCACGTCGCGGTCGGCGCATCAACGTCCGGAGCCTCTTGCCCATCAAGAAACCGTCGTCGCTTTCTCGAACGTTCACGAAATCCCTATTGCAAGCTCTCTCCGAGCCCTAGCCCGGCGACTGCGTATCGGTCACGGCAAGCGCGTGCCGAAACCATCGGCACTTTCTAGAACAATCTCGGAATCGCTATTGCGACCCCAATCCGGAAAGCTCTCTCGGAGCCCCTCGATACTGACTGCGTAGTGGTCAAAGCAAATTTCCAGCCCCAAAACAAATGTCTCGGAGCTCTACTGGAGATGTTTCGTATCCCGGGATGCAAAAAGGACTGCAACACGAGGACTTCCCAGGGGGTCACCCATCGTAGTACTACTCTGGCCCAAGCACGCTTAACTTCGGTGTTTTGATGGGATCTAGTAATTTAGTGCTGGCATTATCGCACCCGTTTCGCGTGCTTCGTCCCTCGCCTATGTGCACGTCGCGGTCGGCGCGTCAACGTCCGGAGCCTCTTGCCCGTCACGAAACTGACGTCGCTTTCACGAACGTTCACGAAATCCCTATTGCAAGCTCTCTCCGAGCCCTAGCCTGACGACTGCGTATTGGTCACGGCAAGCGCGTGCCGAAATCATCGGCACTTTCTAGAACGATCTCGGAATCGCTATTGCGACCCCAATCCGGATAGCTCGCTCTGAACCCCTCGATACTGACTGCGTAACGGTCAAAGCAAATTTCCAGCCCCAAAACAAACGTCTTGGAGCTCTATGGGAGATGTTTCGTATCCCGGGATGCAAAAAGGAGTGCAACACGAGGACTTCCCAGGGGGTCACCCATCGTAGTACTACTCTGGCCCAAGCACGCTTAACTGCGGTGTTTTGATGGGATCCGGTGATTTAGTGCTGCCATTATCGCACCCGTTTCGAGAGCTTCGTCCCTCGCCTATGTGCACGTCGCGGTCGGCGCATCAACGTCCGGAGCCTCTTGCCCGTCACGAAACCGTCGGCGCTTTCTCGAACGTTCACGAAATCCCTATTGCAAGCTCTCTCCGAGCCCTAGCCCGATGACTGCGTTTCGATCACGGCAAGCACGTGCCGAAACCATCGGCACTTTCTAGAATGATCTCAGAATCGCTATTGCGACCCCAATCCGGATAGCTCTCTCCGAGCCCCTCGATACTGACTGCGTAGCGGTCACAGCAAATTTCGAGCCCCAAAACAATGGTCTCGGAGCTCTACGGGAGATGTTTCATATCCCGGGATGCAAAAAGGAGTGCAACACGAGGACTTCCCAAGGGGTCACCCATCCTAGTACTACTCTGGCCCAAGCACGCTTAACTTCGGAGTTTTGATGGGATCCGGTGATTTAGTGCTGGCATTATCGCACCCGTTTCGCGTGCTTCGTCCCTCGCCTATGTGCACGTCGCGGTCGGCGTATCAACGTCCGGAGCCTCTTTCCCGTCACAAAACCGTCGGCGCTTTCTCGAACATTCACGAAATCCCTATTGCAAGCTCTCTCCGAGCCCTAGCCCGACGACTGCGTATCGGTCACGGCAAGCGCGTGCCGAAACCATTGGCACTTTCTAGAACGATCTCGGAATCGCTATTGCGACCCCAATCCGGAAAGCTCTCTCCGAGCCCCTCGATACTGACTGCGTAGCGGTCACAGCAAATTTCCAGCCCCAAAACAATCGTCTCGGAGCTCTATGGGAGATGTTTCGTATCCCGGGATGCAAAAAAGGAGTGCAACACGAAGACTTCCCAGGGGGTCACCCATCGTAGTACTACTCTGGCCCAAGTACGCTTAACTTCGGTGTTTTGATGGGATCTGGTGATTTAGTGCTGGCATTATCGCACCCGTTTCGCTTTCTTCGTCCCTCGCCTATGTGCACGTCGCGGTCGGCGCATCAACGTCCGGAGCCTCTTGGCCATCACGAAATCGTCGTCGCTTTCTGGAACGTTCACGAAATCCCTATTGCAAGCTCTCTCCGAGCCCTAGCCCGACGACTGCGTATCGGTCACGGCAAGCGCGTGCCGAAACCATCGGCACTTTCTAGAACGATCTCGGAATCGCTATTGCGACCCCAATCCGGAACGCTCTCTCCGAGCCCCTCGATACTGACTGTGTAGCGGTCACAGCAAATTTCCTGCCCCAAAACAATCGTCTCGGAGCTCTACGGGAGATGTTTCGTATCCCGGGATGCAAAAAGGAGTGCAACACGAGGACTTCCCAGGGGGTCACCCATCGTAGTACTACTCTGGCCCAAGCACGCTTAACTTCGGTGTTTTGATGGGATCTGGTGATTTAGTGCTGGCATTGTCGCACCCGTTTCCCGTGCTTCGTCCCTCGCCTATGTGCACGTCGCGATCGGCATATCAACGTCCGGAGCCTCTTGCCCGTCACGAAACCGTCGTCGCTTTCTCGAACGTTCACGAAATCCCTATTGCAAGCTCTCTCCAAGCCCTATGTTAGGACTCAAGCTTGGAGAGTCCTAATTGATAGGGACATTCATGTAAAAATGTTAGGACTCTAGCTAGGAGAGTCCTAATTGAGAGGGACATTCATGTAAAATTGTTAGGACTTTAGCTAGGAGAGTCCTAATTGAGAGGGACATTCTGTTAGGACTCTAGCTAGGAGAGTCCTAATTGAGAGGGACATTCTGTTAGGACTCTAATTGAGAGGGACATTCATGTAGGAGGTTTTTTCTTAGAGAAGAACTAGGAGTTGTAAGGGAATAGGAGTCTTGAGTAGGAGTCCAATTAGGAGTTGGTTAGAAGTAAGAGTCTTAAGTAGGAGTCCTATTAGGAGTTAGGGTTTAGAAGCCCTATAAATAGCCATGTATTCCTCCTCTTTTCTCAAGCAATAGATGAATCTTTTCTGCAGCCTTTGAGCAGCAACTTGGAGGGAGAAACCCCTATAGAGTTCCAAGGAGGCCGATCCCCTAAAGAGATCAACCCCAAGTTTAGAATCTGCAAGGGTTCTAGCACCCTAGCCCAACGACTGCGTATCGGTCACGACAAGCGCGAGCCGAAATCATCGGCACTTTCTAGAACGATCTCGGAATCGCTATTGCGACCCCAATCCGGAAAGCTCTCTCCGAGCCCCTCGATACTGACAGCGTAGCGGTAACAGCAAATTTCCAGCCCCAAAACAATCGTCTCGGAGCTCTACGGGGAATGTTTCGTATCCCGGGATGCAAAAAGGAGTGCAACACGAAGACTTCCCAGGGGATCACCCATCGTAGTACTACTCTGGCCCAAGCACGCTTAACTTCGGTGTTTTGATGGGATCTGGGGATTTAGTGCTAGCATTATCGCACCCGTTTCGCGTGCTTCGTCCCTCGCCTATGTGCACGTCGCGGTCGGCGCATCAACGTCCGGAGCCTCTTGCCCATCACGAAACCGTCGTCGCTTTCTCGAACGTTCACGAAATCCCTATTGCTAGCTCTCTCCGAGCCCTAGCCCGACGACTGCGTATCGGTCACGGCAAGCGCATGCCGAAACCATCGGCACTTTCTAGAACGATCTCAGAATCGCTATTGCGACCCCAATCCGGAAAGCTCTCTCCGAGCCCCTCGATACTGATTGCATAGCGGTCACAGCAAATTTCCAGCCCCAAAACAATCGTCTCGGAGCTCTACGGGAGCTGTTTCGTATCCCGGGATGCAAAAAGGAGTGCAACACGAGGACTTCCCAGGGGGTCACCCATCGTAGTACTACTCTGGCCCAAGCACGCTTAACTTCGGGGTTTTGATGGGATCTGGTGATTTAGTGTTGGCATTATCGCACCCGTTTCCCATGCTTCGTCCCTCGCCTATGTGCACGTCACGGTCGGCGCGTCAACGTCCGGAGCCTCTTGCCCGTCACGAAACCGTCGTCGCTTTCTCGAACGTTCACGAAATCCCAATTGCAAGCTCTCTCCGAGCCCTAGCCCGATGACTGCGTATCGGTCACGGCAAGCGCGTGCCGAAACCATCGGCACTTTCTAGAACGATCTCGGAATCGCTATTGCGACCCCAATCCGGAAAGCTCTCTCCGAGCCCCTCGATACTGACTGCGTTGCGGTCAAAGCATATTTCCAGCCCCAAAACAATCGTCTCGGAGCTCTACGGGAGATGTTTCGTATCTCGGGATGCAAAAAAGGAGTGCAACACGAAGAGTTCCCAGGGGGTCACCCATCGTAGTACTACTCTGGCCCAAGCACGCTTAACTTCGGTGTTTTGATGGGATCTGGTGATTTAGTGCTAGCATTATCGCACCTGTTTCGTGTTTTCGTCCCTCGCCTATGTGCACGTCGCGGGCGGCGCATCAACGTCCGGAGCCTCTTGGCCATCACGAAACCGTCGTCGCTTTCTCGAACGTTCACGAAATCCCTATTGCAAGCTCTCTCCGAGCCCTAGCCCGACGACTGCGTATCGGTCACGGCAAGCGCGTGCCGAAAACATCGGCACTTTCTAGAACGATCTCGGAATCGCTATTGCGACCCTAATCTGGAAAGCTCTGTCCGAGCCCCTCGATACTGAGAGCGTAGCGGTCACAGCAAATTTCCAGCCCCAAAACAATCGTCTCGGAGCTCTACGGGAGATGTTTCGTATCCCGGGATGCAAAAAGGAGTGCAACACGAAGACTTCCCAGGGGGTCACCCATCGTAGTACTACTCTGGCCCAAGCACGCTTAACTTCGGTGTTTTGATGGGATCCGGTGATTTAGTGCTGGCATTATCGCACCCGTTTCGCGTGCTTCGTCCCTCGCCTATGTGCACGTCGCGGTCGGCATATCAACGTCGGGAGCCTCTTGCCCGTCACGAAACCGTCGTCGCTTTCTCGAACGTTCACGAAATCCCTATTGCAAGCTCTCTCCGAGCCCTAGCCCGGCGACTGCTTATCGGTCACGGGAAGCGCGTGCCGAAACCATCGGCACTTTCTAGAACGATCTCGGAATCGCTATTGCGACCCCAATCCGGAAAGCTCTCTACGAGCCCCTCGATACTGATTGCATAGCGGTCACAGCAAATTTCCAGTCCCAAAACATTCGTCTCGGAGATCTACGGGAGATGTTTCGTATCCCGGGATGCAAAAAGGAGTGCAACACGAAGACTTCCCAGGGGGTCACCCATCGTAGTACTACTCTGGCCCAAGCACGCTTAACTTCGGTGTTTTGATGGGATCCGGTGATTTAGTGCTGGCATTATCGCACCAGTTTCGCGTGCTTCGTCCCTCGCCTATGTGCACGTCGCGGTCGGCGCATCAACGTCCGGAGCCTCTTGCCCATCAAGAAACCGTCGTCGCTTTCTCGAACGTTCACGAAATCCCTATTGCAAGCTCTCTCCGAGCCCTAGCCCGGCGACTGCGTATCGGTCACGGCAAGCGCGTGCCGAAACCATCGGCACTTTCTAGAACAATCTCGGAATCGCTATTGCGACCCCAATCCGGAAAGCTCTCTCGGAGCCCCTCGATACTGACTGCGTAGTGGTCAAAGCAAATTTCCAGCCCCAAAACAAATGTCTCGGAGCTCTACTGGAGATGTTTCGTATCCCGGGATGCAAAAAGGACTGCAACACGAGGACTTCCCAGGGGGTCACCCATCGTAGTACTACTCTGGCCCAAGCACGCTTAACTTCGGTGTTTTGATGGGATCTAGTAATTTAGTGCTGGCATTATCGCACCCGTTTCGCGTGCTTCGTCCCTCGCCTATGTGCACGTCGCGGTCGGCGCGTCAACGTCCGGAGCCTCTTGCCCGTCACGAAACTGACGTCGCTTTCACGAACGTTCATGAAATCCCTATTGCAAGCTCTCTCCGAGCCCTAGCCTGACGACTGCGTATTGGTCACTGCAAGCGCGTGCCGAAATCATCGGCACTTTCTAGAACGATCTCGGAATCGCTATTGCGACCCCAATCCGGATAGCTCGCTCTGAGCCCCTCGATACTGACTGCGTAACGGTCAAAGCAAATTTCCAGCCCCAAAACAAACGTCTTGGAGCTCTATGGGAGATGTTTCGTATCCCGGGATGCAAAAAGGAGTGCAACACGAGGACTTCCCAGGGGGTCACCCATCGTAGTACTACTCTGGCCCAAGCACGCTTAACTGCGGTGTTTTGATGGGATCCGGTGATTTAGTGCTGCCATTATCGCACCCGTTTCGAGAGCTTCGTCCCTCGCCTATGTGCACGTCGCGGTCGGCGCATCAACGTCCGGAGCCTCTTGCCCGTCACGAAACCGTCGGCGCTTTCTCGAACGTTCACGAAATCCCTATTGCAAGCTCTCTCCGAGCCCTAGCCCGACGACTGCGTATCGATCACGGCAAGCACGTGCCGAAACCATCAGCACTTTCTAGAACGATCTCGGAATCACTATTGCGACCCCAATCCGGAAAGCTCTCTCCGAGCCCCTCGATACTGACTGCGTAGCGGTCACAGCAAATTTCCAGCCCCAAAACAATCGTCTCGGAGCACTACGAGAGATGTTTCGTATCCCGGGATGCAAAAAGGAGTGCAACACGCGGACTTCCCTGGGGGTCACCCATCGTAGTACTACTCTGGCCCAAGCATGCTTAACTTCGGTGTTTTGATGGGATCCGGTGATTTAGTGCTGGCATTATCGCACCCGTTTCGCGTGCTTCGTCCGTCACCTATGTGCACGTTGCGGTCGGCGTATCAACTTCCGGAGCCTCTTGCCCATCACGAAACCGTCATCGCTTTCTCGAACGTTCACGAAATCCCTATTGCAAGCTCTCTCCGAGCCCTAGCCCGACGACTGCGTATCGGTCACGGCAAGCGCGTGACGAAACCATCGGCACTTTCTAGAACGATCTCGGAATCGCTATTGGACCCCAATCCGGAAAGCTCTCTCCGAGCCCCTCGATACTGACTGCATAGTGGTCACAGCAAATTTCCAGCCCCAAAACAATCGTCTCGGAGCTCTACGGGAGATGTTTCGTATCCCGGGATTCAAAACGGAGTGCAACACGAGGACTTCCCAGGGGGTCACCCATCCTAGTACTACTCTGGCCCAAGCACGCTTAACTTCGGAGTTTTGATGGGATCCGGTGATTTAGTGCTGGCATTATCGCACCCGTTTCGCGTGCTTCGTCCCACGCCTATGTGCACGTCGCGGTCGGCGTATCAACGTCCGGAGCCTCTTGCCCGTCACGAAACCGTCGTCGCTTTCTCGAACGTTCACGAAATCCCTATTGCAAGCTCTCTCCGAGCCCTAGCCCGACAACTGTGTATCGGTCACGGCAAGCGCGTGCCGAAACCATCGACACTTTATAGAACGATCTCGGAATCGCTATTGCGACCCCAATCCGGAAAGTGCTCTCCGAGCCCCTCGATACTGACAGCGTAGCGGTCACAGCAAATTTCCAGCCCCAAAACAATCGTCTCGGAGCTCTACGGGAGATGTTTCGTATCCTGGGATGCAAAACGGAGTGCAACACGAGGACTTCCCAAGGGGTCACCCATCCAAGTACTACTCTGGCCCAAGCACGCTTAACTTCGGAGTTTTGATGGGATCCGGTGATTTAGTGCTGGCATTATCGCACCCGTTTCGCGTGCTTCGTCCCTCGCCTATGTGCACGTCGCGGTCGGCGTATCAACGTCCGGAGCCTCTTTCCCGTCACGAAACCGTCGGCGTTTTCTCGAACATTCACGAAATCCCTATTGCATGCTCAATCCGAGCCCTAGCCCGACGACTGCGTATCGGTCACGGCAAGCGCGTGCCGAAACCATCGGCACTTTCTAGAACGATCTCGGAATCGCTATTGCGACCCAAATCCGGAAAGTTCTCTCCGAGCCCCTCGATACTGACTGCGTAGCGGTCACAGCAAATTTCCAGCCCCAAAACAATCGTCTCGGATCTCTACGGGAGATGTTTCGTATCCCGGGATGCAAAACGGAGTGCAACACGAGGACTTCCCAGGGGGTCACCCATCGTAGTACTACTCTGGCCCAAGCACGCTTAACTTCGGTGTTTTGATGGGATCCGGTGATTTAGTGCTGCCATTATCGCACCCGTTTCGAGAACTTCGTCCCTCGCCTATGTGCACGTCGCGGTCGGTGCATCAACGTCTGGAGCCTCTAGCCCGTCACGAAACCGTCGTCGCTTTCTCGAACGTTCACGAAATCCCTAGTGCAAGCTCTCTCTGAGCCCTAGCCCGACGACTGCGTATCGGTCACGGCAAGCGCGTGCCGAAACCATCGGCACTTTCTAGAACGATCTCGGAATCGCTATTGCGACCCCAATCCGGAAAGCTCTCTCCGAGCCCCTCGATACTGACAGCGTAGCGGTCACAGAAATTTCCAGCCCCAAAACAATCGTCTCGGAGCTCTACGGGAGATGTTTCGTATCCCGGGATGCAAAACAGAGTGCAACACGAGGACTTCCCAGGGGGTCACCCATCCTAGTACTACTCTGGCCCAAGCACGCTTAACTTCGGTGTTTTGATGGCATCTGGTGATTTAGTGCTGGCATTATCTCACCCGTTTCGCGTGCTTCGTCCCACGCCTATGTGCACGTCGCGGTCGGCGTATCAACGTCCGGAGCCTCTTTCCCGTTACGAAACCGTCGGCGCTTTCTCGAACATTCATTAAATCCCTATTGCAAGCTCTCTCCGAGCCCTAGCCCGACGACTGCGTATCGGTCACGGCAAGCGCGTGCCGAAACCATCGGCACTTTCTAGAACGATCTCGGAATCGCTATTGCGACCCTAATCCGGAAAGCTCTCTCCGAGCCCCTCGATACTGACTACATAGCGGTCACAGCAAATTTCCAGCCCCAAAACAATCGTCTCGGAGCTCTACGGGAGATGTTTCGTATCCCGGGATGCAAAACGGAGTGCAACACGAGGACTTCCCAGGGGGTCACCCATCCTAGTACTACTCTGGCCCAAGCACGCTAAACTTCGGTGTTTTGATGGGATCTGGTGATTTAGTGCTGGCATTATCGCACCCGTTTCGCGTGCTTCGTCCCACGCATATGTGCACGTCGCGGTCGGCGTATCAACGTCCGGAGCCTCTTGCCCGTCACGAAACCATCGTCGCTTTCTCGAACGTTCACGAAATCCCTATTGCAAGCTCTCTCCGAGCCCTAGCCCGATAACTGCGTATCGGTCACGGCAAGCGCGTGCCGAAACCATCGGCACTTTCTAGAACGATCTCGGAATCGCTATCGCGACCCCAATCCGTAAAGCGCTCTCTGAGCCCCTCGATACTGACAGCGTAGCGGTCACAGCAAATTTCCAGCCCCAAAACAATCGTCTCGGAGCTCTACGGGAGATGTTTCGTATCCCGGGATGCAAAAAGAAGTGCATCACGAAGACTTCCCAGGGGGCACCTATCGTAGTACTACTCTGGCCCAAGCACGCTTATCTTCGGTGTTTTGATGGGATCTAGTGATTTAGTGCTGGCATTATCGCACCCGTTTCGCGTGCTTCGTCCCTCGCCTATGTGCACGTCGCGGTCGGCGCATCAACGTCCGGAGCCTCTTGCCCATCACGAAACCGTCGTCGCTTTCTCGAACGTTCACGAAATCCCTAATGCAAGCTCTCTCCGAGCCCTAGCCCGACGACTGCGTATCGGTCATGGCAAGCGCGTGCCGAAACCATCGGCACTTTCTAGAACGATCTCAGAATTGCTATTACGACCCCAATCCGGAAAGCTCTCTCCGAGCCCCTCGATACTGACTGCGTTGCGGTCACAGCAAATTTCCAGCCCCAAAACAATCGTCTCGGAGCTCTACGGGAGCTGTTTCATATCCCGGGATGCAAAAAGGAGTGCAACACGAGAACTTCCCAGGGGGTCACCCATCGTAGTACTACTCTGGCCCAAGCACGCTTAACTTCGGGGTTTTGATGGGATCTGGTGATTTAGTGCTGGCATTATCGCACCCGTTCCCCGTGCTTCGTCCCTCGCCTATATGCACGTCGCGGTCGGCGCGTCAACGTCCGGAGCCTCTTGCCCGTCACGAAACCGTCGTCGCTTTCTCGAACGTTCACGAAATCCCTATTGCAAGCTCTCTCCGAGCCCTAGCCCGACGACTGCGTATCGGTCATGGCAAGCGCGTGCGGAAACCATCGGCACTTTCTAGAACGATCTCGGAATCGCTATTGCGACCCCAATCCGGAAAGCTCTCTCCGAGCCCCTCGATACTGACTGCGTAGCGGTCACAGCAAATTTCCAGCCCCAAAACAATCGTCTCGGAGCTCTACGGGAGATGTTTCGTATCCCGGGATGCAAAAAGGAGTGCAACACGAGGACTTCCCAGGGGGTCACCCATCCTAGTACTACTCTGGCCCAAGCAAGCTTAACTTCGGTGTTTTGATGGGATCCGGTGATTTAGTGCTGCCATTATCGCACCCGTTTCGCGAGCTTCGTCCCTCGCCTATGTGCACGTCGCAGTCGGCGCATCAATGTCCGGAGCCTATTGCCCGTCACGAAAACGTCGTCGCTTTCTCGAACGTTCACGAAATCCCTATTGCAAGCTCTCTCCGAGCCCTAGCCCGACGACTGCGTATCGGTCACGGCAAGCGCGTGCCGAAACCATCGGCACTTTCTATAACGATCTCGGAATCGCTATTGCGACCCCAATCCGTAAAGCTCTCTCCGAGCCCCTCGATACTGACTGCGTAGCGGTCGCAGCAAATTTCCAGCCCCAAAACAATCGTCTCGGAGCTCTACAGGAGATGTTTCGTATCTCGGGATGCAAAAAGGAGTGCAACACGGGGACTTCCCAGGGGGTCACCCATCCTAGTACTACTCTGGCCCAAGCAAGCTTAAATTTGGTGTTTTGATGGGATCCAGTGATTTATTGCTGCCATTATCGCACCCGTATCGCGAGCTTCGTCCCTCGCCTATGTGCACGTCGCGGTCGGCGCATCAACGTCCGGAGCCTTTTGCCCGTCACGAAACCGTCATCGCTTTCTCGAACGTTCACGAAATCCCTATTGCAAGCTCTCTCCGAGCCCTAGCCCGACAACTGCGTATCGGTCACGGCAAGCGCGTGCCGAAACCATCGGCACTTTCTAGAACGATCTCGGAATCGCTATTGCGACCCCAATCCGTAAAGCTCTCTCCGAGCCCCTCGATACTGACTGCGTAGTGGTCACAGCAAATTTCCAGCACCAAAACAATCGTCTCGGAGCTCTACGGGAGATGTTTCGTATCCCGGGATGCAAAAAGGAGTGCAACACGAGGACTTCCCAGGGGGTCTCCCATCCTAGTACTACTCTGGCCCAAGCAAGCTTAACTTCGGTGTTTTCATGGGATCCGGTGATTTAGTGCTGCCATTATCGCACCTGTTTCACGAGCTTCGTCCCTCGCCGATGTGCACGTCGCGGTCGGCGCATCAACGTCCGGAGCCTATTGCCCGTCACGAAACCGTCGTCGCTTTCTCGAACGTTCACGAAATCCCTATTGCAAGCTCTCTCCGAGCCCTAGCCCGACAACTGCATATCGGTCACGGCAAGCGCGTGCCGAAACCATCAGCACTTTCTAGAACGATCTCGGAATCGCTATTGCGACCCCAATCCGGAAAGCTCTCTCCGAGCCACTCGATACTGACCGCGTAGCGGTCACAACAAATTTCCAGCCCCAAAACAATCGTCTCGAAGCTCTACGGGAGATGTTTCGTATCCCGGGATGCAAAAAGGAGTGCAACACGAGGACTTCCCAGGGGGTCACCCATCCTAGTACTACTCTGGCCCAAGCACGCTTAACTTCGGAGTTTTGATGGGATCCGTTGATTTAGTGCTGGTATTATCGCACCCGTTTCGCGTGCTTCGTCCCTCGCCTATGTGCAAGTCGCGGTCGGCGCATCAACGTCCGGAGCCTATTGCCCGTCACGAAACCGTCGTCGCTTTCTCGAACGTTCACGAAATCCCTATTGCAAGCTCTCTCCGAGCCCTAGCCCGACAACTGCGTATCGGTCACGGCAAGCGCGTGCCGAAACCATCGGCACTTTCTAGAACGATCTCGGAATTGCTATTGCGACCCCAATCCGGAAAGCTCTCTCCGAGCCCCTCGATACTGACCCCGTAGCGGTCACAGCAAATTTCCAGCCCCAAAACAATCGTTCCGAAGCTCTACGGGAGATGTTTCGTATCCCGGGATGCAAAAAGGAGTGCAACACGAGGACTTCCCAGGGGGTCTCCCATCGTAGTACTACTCTGGCCCAAGCAAGCTTAACTTCGGTGTTTTAATGGTATCCGGTGATTTAGTGCTGGCATTATCGCACCCATTTCGCGAGCTTCGTCCCACGCCTATGTGCACGTCGCGGTCGGTGCATCAACGTTCGGAGCCTCTTGTCCATCACGAAACCGTCGTCGCTTTCTCGAACGTTCACGAAATCCCTATTGCAAGCTCTCTCCGAGCACTAGCCCAACGACTGCATATCGATCACGGCAAGCACGTGCCGAAACCATCGGCACTTTCTAGAACGATCTCGGAATCGCTATTGCGACCCCAATCCGTAAAGCTCTCTCCGAGCCCCTCGATACTGACTGCGTAGCGGTCACAGCAAATTTCCAGCTCCAAAACAATTCTCTCGGAGCTCTACGGGAGATGTTTCGTATCCCGGGATGCAAAAAGGAGTGCAACACGAGGACTTCCCAGGGGGTTACCCATCGTGGTACTACTCTGGCCCAAGCACGCTTAACTTCGGTGTTTTGATGGGATCCGGTGATTTAGTGCTGGCATTATCACACCCGTTTCGCGTGCTTCGCCCCTCGCCTATGTGCACGTCGCGGTCGGCGCATCAACGTCCGGAGCCTCTTGCCTGTCACGAAACCGTCGTCGCTTTCTCGAACGTTCACGAAATCCCTATTGCAAGCTCTCTCCGAGCCCTAGCCCGACGACTGCGTATCGGTCACGGCAAGCGCGTGCTGAAACCATCGGCACTTTCTAGAACGATCTCGGAATCGCTATTGCGACCCCAATCCGGAAAGCTCTCTCTGAGCCCCTCGATACTGACTGCGTAGCGTTCAAAGCAAATTTCCAGCCCCAAAACAAACATCTCGGAGCTCTACGGGAGATGTTTCGTATACCGGGATGCAAAAAGGAGTGCAACACGAGGACTTCCCAGGGGGTCACCCATCGTAGTACTACTCTAGCCCAAGCACGCTTAACTTCGGTGTTTTGACGGGATCTGGTGATTTAGTGCTGGCATTATCGCACCCGTTTCGCGAGCATCGTCCCTCGCCTATGTGCACGTCGTGGTCGGCGTATCAACGTCCGGTGCCTCTTGCCCGTCACGAAACCGTCGGCGCTTTCTCGAACGTTCTCGAAATCCTTATTGCAAGATCTCTCCGAGCCCTAACCCTACGACTGCGTATCGGTCACGGCAAGCGCGTGCCGAAACCATCGGCACTTTCTAGAACGATCTCGGAATCGCTATTGCGACCCCAATCCGGAAAGCTCTCTCTGAGCCCCTCGATACTGACTGCGTAGCGGTTAAAGCAAATTTCCAGCCCCAAAACAAACGTCTCGGAGCTCTACGGGAGATGTTTCGTATCCCGGGATGCAAAAAGGAGTGCAACACGAGGACTTCCTAGGGGGTCACCCATCGTAGTACAACTCTGGCCCAAGCACGCTTAACTTCGGTGTTTTGATGGGATCCGGTGATTTAGTGCTGCCATTATCGCACCTGTTTCGCGAGCTTCGTCCCTCGCCTATGTGCACGTCGCGGTCGGCGCATCAACGTCCGGAGCCTCTTGCTGGTCACGAAACCGTCGGCGCTTTCTCGAACGTTCACGAAATCCCTATTGCAAGCTCTCTCCGAGCCCTAGCCCGACGACTGCATATCGATCACGGGAAGCACGTGCCGAAACCATCGGCACTTTCTAGAACTATCTCGGAATCGCTATTGCGACCCCAATCCGGAAAGCTCTCTCCGAGCCCCTCGATACTGACAGCGTAGCTGTCACAGCAAATTTCCAGCCCCAAAATAATCGTCTCGGAGCTCTACGGGAGATGATTCGTATCCCGGGATGCAAAAAAGGAGTGCAACACGAAGACTTCCCAGGGGGTCACCCATCGTAGTACTACTCTGGCCCAAGCACGCTTAACTTCGGTGTTTTGATGGGATCTGGTGATTTAGTGCTGGCATTATCGCACCCGTTTTGCGTTCTTCGTCCCTCGCCTATGTGCACGTCGCGGTCGGCGCATCAACGTCCGGAGCCTCTTGGCCATCACGAAACCGTCGTCGCTTTCTCGAACGTTCACGAAATCCCTATTGCAAGCTCTCTCCGAGCCCTAGCCCGACGACTACGTATTGGTCACGGTAAGCGCGTGCCGAAACCATCGGCACTTTCTAGAACGATCTCGGAATCGCTATTGCGACCCCAATCCGGAACACTCTCTCCGAGCCCCTCGATACTGACTGTGTAGCGGTCACAGCAAATTTCCAGCCCCAAAACAATCGTCTCGGAGCTCTACGGGAGATGTTTCGTATCCCGGGATGCAAAAAGGAGTGCAACACGAGGACTTCCCAGAGGGTCACCCATCGTAGTGCTACTCTGGCCCAAGCACGCTTAACTTCGGTGTTTTGATGGGATCTGGTGATTTAGTGCTGGCATTATCGCACCCGTTTCCCGTGCTTCGTCCCTCGCCTATGTGCACGTCGCGGTCGGCATATCAACGTCCGGAGCCTCTTGCCCGTCACGAAACCGTCGTCGCTTTCTCGAACTTTCACGAAATCCCTATTGCAAGCTCTCTCCGAGCCCTAGCCCGACGACTGCGTATCGGTCACGGCAAGCGCGTGCCGAAACCATCGGCACTTTCTAGAACGATCTCGGAATCGCTATTGCGACCCCAATCCGGAAAGCTCTCTACGAGCCCCTCGATACTGACTGCATAGCGGTCACAACAAATTTCCAGTCCCAAAACATTCGTCTCGGAGCTCTACGGGAGATGTTTCGTATCCCGGGATGCAAAAAGGAGTGCAACACGAAGACTTCCCAGGGGGTCACCCATCGTAGTACTACTCTGGCCCAAGCACGCTTAACTTCGGTGTTTTGATGGGATCCGGTGATTTAGTGCTGGCAGTATTGTTAGGATCGGAGCGGCACTAAGAGGGGGGTGAATTAGTGCAGCGGATTAAAACTTCGATTTTAATCAAAATCTTTCGTACGTTAAGAACGAAACTTGAGAAATTTAACTTGAAGGCGTATTCTTAAAGTTGCGCAGCAAGAGTAATACAAACTAAAGCAGTAAGAAGATTTGCAGTAATGTAAATGACAATAATAAAAAGCAAACCAGAGATTACGCCGATTTTTAGAGTGGTTCGGTCAAATGACCTACTCCACTTGCAAGGCCCCTCTTCGATGAGGCTCCCACCTTCCACTAGCAAGTCTCTTGAAATGGAAGGGTAAACACCCCTCTTACAACCTTTTACAAGCAGCTCAACCTCTTACAAATTTTCAATACGAAAGAAGGAGGAGAACTCTCTAGCAAATTGAAAACAAGACTTGCTAAGACTTTCTAAGACTTTTCTCTCAATCAAAATGCTTCTCAAAAGTTGCAACCTCAGCTGAGATTAGAGGGGTATTTATAGGCCTCAAGAGGATTCAAATTTTGGGTTTCAAAATTTGAAATCTCTTAGGGTTCCCGGTGCTGGAGGTTCCACCGCCCAGCCAGGCGGTGCCACCGCCCAGCACTCGGGTGCTGGATGGTGCAACCGCCCAGCCAAGGAGGTGTCACCGCCCAGCTCTCGGGTGCTGGGCGGTTTCACCGCCCAGCCAGGCGGTGCCACCGCCTGGCTCTCCGATTCATTGGTTTGGCTTAATTTTAGCCCAAACCAAATCTGACTTTGGGCCCAGTTGGCCCATAACCAGGATATAGGATTATCTCTTAATCCTAATCCTAATTACAAGTGAACTACATAACACAAAAACATCCTAAGCAAAATTTCAACCGCGAACGTCGAGTCTTGTTCCGGCGAGCTTTCCGACGAACTTCTTCCGACGGACTCCCTGCAAGCTCCCAATCTTTGTGATGACTTTAACGAGTAGCCGAGCCTTCTCGGTGATCTCCGCGAGCCTCCGACGATTTCTTCGGCGATCTTCCGACACGTTCCCGATTTCTTCTCGGATGGTTCCGGCAGCATCTCCGATGATTCTTCGGTCTCTTAAACGTCCATCGAGCTCGACTCCGGTATCCTTGCTTTATGTTTTCTGGTTATCGTAGTTAATCCTGCACACTTAACTCAATAATATGGATTAGATCAATTAACCCACCAATTGATTATATCATCAAAATCCGAGATTCAACAATCTCCCCCTTTTTGATGATGACAATCAATTGATGACGGAGTTAAACATAACTCCCCCTATCTATATGCCATATTATGAGAAGATAAAAAACACTTGAATTCCATCCCATTGGATTCAAGCATAACCCGATAAGTTCTAATCATAGAACTTTATCGTTATCCTCATTAAACAATATAAATTTTAATATAAATTTTGCTACGACAGAAGATAAAGATTTTCAATATAAATTTCATGATATCAAACTTGTGATATTTTCAAGGATTTGCAAGTCATATAGGACATTCATATCACATAAGTTTTTGTAATTCATATTAGTCATGCTATCGTTCTGGTGCAAGTCATCACTTCTCCCCCTTTGTCATCAACAAAAAGAGACAAGCCAGCTAATTGATGATCATAGAAAAAGGTTTAGCATTTATCAAAGTTCATCATTCAAATTTGCCAGAAATAGTTTAACCAAAAGACATCATCATCTATGCAGATTAAGACAGCAGTTATCTAAAGGAAAGATCAGTTATCGTACAATCGATGACAACCATGACTTTGTTTTTAAAAGCAAACAGAACAGAATAAAAAGATACATCAATTTAATCCTTAGGAGGTAATCCAAAGTGCTGATACTGTTGAATCTCGTATTTTGATGATGAAACTCCTTGAGATATGTTTATGATTTAATCTGCGTTTTGAGTGACGCAGGGTGCTTCGATCAGGATGAGACAATTAAAGCAGGAACATCATGTTGTGCCGGAGGAACATGTCAGAAGATTGGACGTCGGGCCGGTGGATCGGTCGACGTATCGACAGAAGGCTTCGGGTCGTGGACTTGGGCATCGGGCCAAGAAGAGCGGGTATTGTGCCAAGGATATCGGAGTTGCGGAGTCAACTGGCCGATTGGGCAATAGGCTGCAGGAAAGGACAATGCGCCGAAGAATCGGACGAAGCGTCGAGGGACCAATGACATGCCGGACAACTTGGTTAATTGCTTAGGATTAATTGTCTCAATCGAAGTTTTTGTTTTTGTGTGTGCAGGATTAACTACGATGAAACTTAGACAAGCAGCGGGAGTTGCGCCGGAGTCAAGTTCATGATCACATTGGGAGTTCGAGAGTTCGACGGAAGTTCGGACGGTCGTCGGAGGTTCTGCGAGAACAGATCCGAGAAGTCCAGAAGCTTGCCAAGCGAAGCTCGTCGGAACTTGCCAAGTGGATCGTCGCAAAGTCCAGGAGTTTGCCGGAAGTCCGCAGGAGCATCACCGAGGGTTCATCGGATGATCGACGGAAGTTCGCCGGAAACTCGCCGGAAGGAGCGATTGACGCACCGAAGCAAAGCTGCAGAAATTGTCTTAGATTTAATCGTAGTTAGCACGATGATTAAGTTGGAAAATGGGAGGTGATCCCATTGGCTTAATCTTGGGGCAATTGGGCCCCTGAAAAATTGAAATTGGGTCGAATGGAATGAACCATTCGGACCCTGATTGCACCAGGAGGTGCAACCGCCCAGGCCAGGAGGTGGCACCGCCTGGGCTAAGCCTCCCAGCGAGACTGGGCGGTGCAACCTCCCCAGCCGGGAGGTGGCACCGCCTGAGCTCAGTCTTCGAGCTAGACTGGGCGGTGCAACCTCCCTGGCAGAGAGGTGGCACCGCCTGAGCTCAGTCTTCGAGCTAGACTGGGCGGTGCAACCTCCCTAGCAGAGAGGTGGCACCGCCTGAGCTCAGTCTTCGAGCAAGACTGGGCGGTGCAACCTCCCTGGCAGAGAGGTGGCACCGCCTGAGCTCGGTCTTCGAGCTCTGCCAGGCGGTGCAACCTCTCCAGTCAAGAGGTGCAACCGCCTGATCCCGGAATTCCGGGATTTGATCGTTTTGAGCTCCAAATTTGAATTGGGTTGGGGCCTATAAATTCCCCATCCATTCAACACTGAAAAGATACAGACCTACACCGAAATCTTGATCTTTTCTGTGATTCTAAGAGCTCAAAAGTGATTGTAAAGCCTTTAAGTCTCCTCCTTCTGTTCTTCAAGTTTTCAGTTGTAAAGTGAGGAGAGAAAGGTCTGTAAAGGTTGACTCCTGAGCCTGTCAAAAGGAGAGAAACTGTAAAAGGGCAGTTTGGCCTTCACCCATTGAAGGAAGGCCCCTAGTTGACGTCGGCAACCTCGTCGGTGGAGGAAGCCAAAAGTGGAGTAGGTCAGGACTGACCGAACCACTCTAAATCTCTGGTTTGCGTTTATCTTTGAGCACTTTATCTTTACTGCAAACCTCCTCCACTACTACTGCTCTCTGCGCTTTCACGAACAAGTTCTAAGTGCTGTTCTTCCGAATCTGCATTCAGACGTAAAGTCGTGTTTTAGTACATTACAGTTTACGTTTACGTTTTGATTCTGCAGAACTGTCCTCTGTGCTTTTGCAAACAAGTTTCTTTGCAGTTTACACTTATAGTTTGATTCTATTTATAACTGCAAACTGTCTTCTGCAATTTTACAAACGTTTACGTCCGGAGCCTCTTGCCCGTCACGAAACCGTCGTCGCTTTCTCGAACGTTCACGAAATCCCTATTGCAAGCTCTCTCCGAGCCCTATGTAGTACTACTCAAGCTTGGAGAGTCCTAATTGAGAGGGAAATTCATGTAAAAATGTTAGGACTCTAGCTAGGAGAGTCCTAATTGAGAGGGACATTCATGTAAAACTGTTAGGACTTTAGCTAGGAGAGTCCTAATTGAGAGGGACATTCTGTTAGGACTCTAGCTAGGAGAGTCCTAATTGAGAGGGACATTCTGTTAGGACTCTAATTGAGAGGGACATTCATGTTGGAGGTTTTTTCTTAGAGAAGAACTAGGAGTTGTAAGGGAATAGGAGTCTTGAGTAGGAGTCCTATTAGGAGTTGGTTAGAAGTAAGAGTCTTAAGTAGGAGTCCTATTAGGAGTTAGGGTTTAGAAGCCCTATAAATAGCCATGTATTCCTCCTCTTTTCTCAAGCAATAGATGAATCTTTTCTGCAGCCTTTGAGCAGCAACTTGGAGGGAGGAACCCCTATAGAGTTCCAAGGAGGCCGATCCCCTAAAGAGATCAACCCCAAGTTTAGAATCTGCAAGGGTTCTAGCACCCTAGCCCGACGACTGCGTATCGGTCACGACAAGCGCGAGCCGAAATCATCGGCACTTTCTAGAACGATCTCGGAATCGCTATTGCGACCCCAATCCGGAAAGCTCTCTCCGAGCCCCTCGATACTGACAGCGTAGCGGTAACAGCAAATTTCCAGCCCCAAAACAATCGTCTCGGAGCTCTACGGGGAATGTTTCGTATCCCGGGATGCAAAAAGGAGTGCAACACGAAGACTTCCCAGGGGATCACCCATCGTAGTACTACTCTGGCCCAAGCACGCTTAACTTCGGTGTTTTGATGGGATCTGGGGATTTAGTGCTAGCATTATCGCACCCGTTTCGCGTGCTTCGTCCCTCGCCTATGTGCACGTCGCGGTCGGCGCATCAACGTCCGGAGCCTCTTGCCCATCACGAAACCGTCGTCGCTTTCTCGAACGTTCACGAAATCCCTATTGCTAGCACTCTCCGAGCCCTAGCCCGACGACTGCGTATCGGTCACGGCAAGCGCATGCCGAAACCATCGGCACTTTCTAGAACGATCTCAGAATCGCTATTGCGACCCCAATCCGGAAAGCTCTCTCCGAGCCCCTCGATACTGATTGCATAGCGGTCACAGCAAATTTCCAGCCCCAAAACAATCGTCTCGGAGCTCTACGGGAGCTGTTTCGTATCCCGGGATGCAAAAAGGAGTGCAACACGAGGACTTCCCAGGGGGTCAGCCATCGTAGTACCACTCTGGCCCAAGCACGCTTAACTTCGGGGTTTTGATGGGATCTGGTGATTTAGTGTGGGAATTTTCGCACCCGTTTCCCATGCTTCGTCCCTCGCCTATGTGCACGTCACGGTCGGCGCGTCAACGTCCGGAGCCTCTTGCCCGTCACGAAACCGTCGTCGCTTTCTCGAACGTTCACGAAATCCCAATTGCAAGCTCTCTCCGAGCCCTAGCCCGATGACTGCGTATCGGTCACGGCAAGCGCGTGCCGAAACCATCGGCACTTTCTAGAACGATCTCGGAATCGCTATTGCGACCCCAATCCGGAAAGCTCTCTCCGAGCCCCTCGATACTGACTGCGTTGCGGTCAAAGCATATTTCCAGCCCCAAAACAATCGTCTCGGAGCTCTACGGGAGATGTTTCGTATCCCGGGATGCAAAAAAGGAGTGCAACACGAAGAGTTCCCAGGGGGTCACCCATCGTAGTACTACTCTGGCCCAAGCATGCTTAACTTCGGTGTTTTGATGGGATCTGGTGATTTAGTGCTAGCATTATCGCACCTGTTTCGTGTTTTCGTCCCTCGCCTATGTGCACGTCGCGGGCGGCGCATCAACGTCCGGAGCCTCTTGGCCATCACGAAACCGTCGTCGCTTTCTCGAACGTTCATGAAATCCCTATTGCAAGCTCTCTCCGAGCCCTAGCCCAACGACTGCGTATCGGTCACGGCAAGCGCGTGCCGAAACCATCGGCACTTTCTAGAACGATCTCGGAATCGCTATTGCGACCCTAATCTGGAAAGCTCTGTCCGAGCCCCTCGATACTGAGAGCGTAGTGGTCACAGCAAATTTCCAGCCCCAAAACAATCGTCTCGGAGCTCTACGGGAGATGTTTCGTATCCCGGGATGCAAAACGGAGTGTAACACGAGGACTTCCCAGGGGGTCACCCATCCTAGTACTAATCTGGCCCAAGCACGCTTAACTTCGGAGTTTTGATGGGATCCGGTGATTTAGTGCTGGCATTATCGCACCCGTTTCGCGTGCTTCGTCCCTCGCCTATGTGCACGTCGTGGTCAGCGTATCAACGTCCGGAGCCTCTTTCCCATTACGAAACCGTCGGCGCTTTCTCGAACATTCACGAAATCCCTATTGCAAGCTCTCTCCGAGCCCTAGCCCGACGACTGCGTATCGGTCACGGCAAGCGCGTGACGAAACCATCGGCACTTTCTAGAACGATCTCGGAATCGCTATTGGACCCCAATCCGGAAAGCTCTCTCCGAGCCCCTCGATACTGACTGCATAGCGGTCACAGCAAATTTCCAGCCCCAAAACAGTCGTCTCGGAGCTCTACGGGAGATGTTTCGTATCCCGGGATGCAAAACGGAGTGCAACACGAGGACTTCCCAGGGGGTCACCCATCCTAGTACTACTCTGGCCCAAGCACGCTTAACTTCAGAGTTTTGATGGGATCCAGTGATTTAGTGCTGGCATTATCGCACCCGTTTCGCGTGCTTCGTCCCACGCCTATGTGCACGTCGCGGTCGGCGTATCAACGTCCGGAGCCTCTTGCCCGTCACGAAACCGTCGTCGCTTTCTCGAACGTTCACGAAATCCCTATTGCAAGCTCTCTTCGAGCCCTAGCCCGACAACTGTGTATCGGTCACGGCAAGCGCGTGCCGAAACCATCGGCACTTTATAGAACGATCTCGGAATCGCTATTGCGACCCCAATCCGGAAAGCGCTCTCCGAGCCCCTCGATACTGACAGCGTAGCGGTCACAGCAAATTTCCAGCCCCAAAACAATCGTCTCGGAGCTCTACGGGAGATGTTTCGTATCCCGGGATGCAAAACGGAGTGCAACACGAGGACTTCCCAAGGGGTCACCCATCCAAGTACTACTCTGGCCCAAGCACGCTTAACTTCGGAGTTTTGATGGGATCCGGTGATTTAGTGCTGGCATTATCGCACCTGTTTCGCGTGCTTTGTCCCTCGCCTATGTGCACGTCGCGGTCGGCGTATCAACGTCCGGAGCCTCTTTCCCATCACGAAACCGTCGGCGCTTTCTCGAACATTCACGAAATCCCTATTGCAAGCTCTCTCCGAGCCCTAGCCCGACGACTGCGTATCGGTCACGGCAAGCGCGTGCCGAAACCATCGGCACTTTCTAGAACGATCTCGGAATCGCTATTGCGACCCAAATCCGGAAAGCTCTCTCCGAGCCCCTCGATACTGACTGCGTTGCGGTCACAGCAAATTTCCAGCCCCAAAACAATCGTCTCGGAGCTCTACGGGAGATGTTTCGTATCCCAGGATGCAAAACGGAGTGCAACACGAGGACTTCCCAGGGGGTCACCCATCGTAGTACTACTCTGGCCCAAGCACGCTTAACTTCGGTGTTTTGATGGGATCCGGTGATTTAGTGCTGCCATTATCGCACCCGTTTCGAGAACTTCGTCCCTCGCCTATGTGCACGTCGCGGTCGGTGCATCAACGTCTGGAGCCTCTAGCCCGTCACGAAACCGTCGTCGCTTTCTCGAACGTTCACGAAATCCCTAGTGCAAGCTCTCTCTGAGCCCTAGCCCGACGACTGCGTATCGGTCACGGCAAGCGCGTGCCGAAACCATCGGCACTTTCTAGAACGATCTCGGAATCGCTATTGCGACCCCAATCCGAAAAGCTCTCTCCGAGCCCCTCGATACTGACAGCGTAGCGGTCACAGCAAATTTCCAGCCCCAAAACAATCGTCTCGGAGCTCTACGGGAGATGTTTCGTATCCCGGGATGCAAAACAGAGTGCAACACGAGGACTTCCCAGGGGGTCACCCATCCTAGTACTACTCTGGCCCAAGCACGCTTAACTTCGGTGTTTTGATGGCATCTGTTGATTTAGTGCTGGCAGTATCTCACCCGTTTCACGTGCTTCGTCCCACGCCTATGTGCACGTCGCGGTCGGCGTATCAACGTCCGGAGCCTCTTTCCCGTTACGAAACCGTCGGCGCTTTCTCGAACATTCATTAAATCCCTATTGCAAGCTCTCTCCGAGCCCTAGCCCGACGACTGCGTATCGGTCACGGCAAGCGCGTGCCGAAACCATCGGCACTTTCTAGAACGATCTCGGAATCGCTATTGCGAACCTAATCCGGAAAGCTCTCTCCGAGCCCCTTGATACTGACTACATAGCGGTCACAGCAAATTTCCAGCCCCAAAACAATCGTCTCGGAGCTCTACGGGAGATGTTTCGTATCCCGGGATGCAAAATGGAGTGCAACACGAGGACTTCCCAGGGGGTCACCCATCCTAGTACTACTCTGGCCCAAGCACGCTAAACTTCGGTGTTTTGATGGGATCTGGTGATTTAGTGCTGGCATTATCGCACCCGTTTCGCGTGCTTCGTCCCACGCCTATGTGCACGTCGCGGTCGGCGTATCAACGTCCGGAGCCTCTTGCCCGTCACGAAACCATCGTCGTTTTCTCGAACGTTCCCGAAATCCCTATTGCAAGCTCTCTCCGAGCCCTAGCCCGATAACTGCGTATCGGTCACGGCAAGCGCGTGCCGAAACCATCGGCACTTTCTAGAACGATCTCGGAATCGCTATCGCGACCCCAATCCGTAAAGCGCTCTCTGAGCCCCTCGATACTGACAGCGTAGCGGTCACAGCAAATTTCCAGCCCCAAAACAATCGTCTCGGAGCTCTACGGGAGATGTTTCGTATCCCGGGATGCAAAAAGAAGTGCAACACGAAGACTTCCCAGGGGGCACCTATCGTAGTACTACTCTGGCCCAAACACGCTTATCTTCGGTGTTTTGATGGGATCTAGTGATTTAGTGCTGGCATTATCGCACCCGTTTCGCGTGCTTCGTCCCTCGCCTATGTGCACGTCGCGGTCGGCGCATCAACGTCCGGAGCCTCTTGCCCATCACGAAACCGTCATCGCTTTCTCGAACGTTCACGAAATCCCTATTGCAAGCTCTCTCCGAGCCCTAGCCCGACGACTGCGTATCGGTCACGGCAAGCGCGTGCCGAAACCATCGGCACTTTCTAGAACGATCTCAGAATTGCTATTACGACCCCAATCCGGAAAGCTCTCTCCGAGCCCCTCGATACTGACTGCGTTGCGGTCACAGCAAATTTCTAGCCCCAAAACAATCGTCTCGGAGCTCTACGGGAGCTGTTTCATATCCCGGGATGCAAAAAGGAGTGCAACACGAGGACTTCCCAGGGGGTCACCCATCGTAGTACTACTCTGGCCCAAGCACGCTTAACTTCGGGGTTTTGATGGGATCTGGTGATTTAGTGCTGGCATTATCGCACCCGTTTCCCGTGCTTCGTCCCTCGCCTATATGCACGTCGCGGTCGGCGCGTCAACGTCCGGAGCCTCTTGCCCGTCACGAAACCGTCGTCGCTTTCTCGAACGTTCACGAAATCCCTATTGCAAGCTCTCTCCGAGCCCTAGCCCGACGACTGCGTATCGGTCATGGCAAGCGCGTGCGGAAACCATCGGCACTTTCTAGAACGATCTCGGAATCGCTATTGCGACCCCAATCCGGAAAGCTCTCTCCGAGCCCCTCGATACTGACTGCGTAGCGGTCACAGCAAATTTCCAGCCCCAAAACAATCGTCTCGGAGCTCTACGGGAGATGTTTCGTATCCCGGGATGCAAAAAGGAGTGCAACACGAGGACTTCCCAGGGGGTCACCCATCCTAGTACTACTCTGGCCCAAGCAAGCTTAACTTCGGTGTTTTGATGGGATCCGGTGATTTAGTGCTGCCATTATCGCACCCGTTTCGCGAGCTTCGTCCCTCGCCTATGTGCACGTCGCAGTCGGCGCATCAACGTCCGGAGCCTATTGCCCGTCACGAAAACGTCGTCGCTTTCTCGAACGTTCACGAAATCCCTATTGCAAGCTCTCTCCGAGCCCTAGCCCGACGACTGCGTATCGGTCACGGCAAGCGCGTGCCGAAACCATCGGCACTTTCTATAACGATCTCGGAATCGCTATTGCGACCCCAATCCGTAAAGCTCTCTCCGAGCACCTCGATACTGATTGCGTAGCGGTCACAGCAAATTTCCAGCCCCAAAACAATCGTCTTGGAGCTCTACGGGAGATGTTTCGTATCTCGGGATGCAAAAAGGAGTGCAACACGGGGACTTCCCAGGGGGTCACCCATCCTAGTACTACTCTGGCCCAAGCAAGCTTAAATTTGGTGTTTTGATGGGATCCAGTGATTTAGTGCTGCCATTATCGCACCCGTATCGCGAGCTTCGTCCCTCGCCTATGTGCACGTCGCGGTCGGCGCATCAACGTCCGGAGCCTTTTGCCCGTCACGAAACCGTCATCGCTTTCTCGAACGTTCACGAAATCCCTATTGGAAGCTCTCTCTGAGCCCTAGCCCGACGACTGCGTATCGGTCACGGCAAGAGCGTGCCGAAACCATCGGCACTTTCTAGAACGATCTCGGAATCGCTATTGTGACCCCAATCCGGAAAGCTCTCTCCGAGCCCCACGATACTGACCGCGTAGCGGTCACAGCAAATTTCCAGCCCCAAAACAATCATCTCGAAGCTCTACGGGAGATGTTTCGTATCCCGCGATGCAAAAAGGAGTGCAACACGAGGACTTCCCAGGGGGTCACCCATCCTAGTACTACTCTGGCCCAAGCACGCTTAACTTCGGAGTTTTGATGGGATCCGGTGATTTAGTGCTGGCATTATCGCACCCGTTTCGCGTGCTTCGTCCCTCGCCTATGTGCACGTCGCGGTCGGCGCATCAACGTCCGGAGCCTATTGCCCGTCACGAAACCGTCGACGCTTTCTCGAACGTTCACGAAATCCCTATTGCAAGCTCTCTCCGAGCCCTAGCTCGACAACTGCGTATCGGTCACGGTAAGCGCGTGCCGAAACCATCGGCACTTTCTATAACGATCTCGGAATCGCTAGTGCGACCCCAATCCGTAAAGCTCTCTCCGAGCCCCTCGATACTAACTGCGTAGCGGTCACAGCAAATTTCCAACCCCAAAACAATCGTCTCGGAGCTCTACGGGAGATGTTTCGTATCCCGGGATGCAAAAAGGACTGCAACACGAGGACTTCCCAGGGGGTCACCCATCCTAGTACTACTCTGGCCCAAGCAAGCTTAACTTTGGTGTTTTGATGGGATCCAGTGATTTAGTGCTGCCATTATCGCACCCGTTTTGCGAGCTTCGTCCCTCGCCTATGTGCACGTCGCGGTCGGCGCATCAACGTCCGGAGCCTATTGCCCGTCACGAAACCGTCATCGCTTTCTCGAACGTTTACGAAATCCCTATTGCATGCTCTCTCCGAGCCCTAGCCCGACGACTGCGTATCGGTCACGGCAAGCGCGTGCCGAAACCATCGGCACTTTCTAGAACGATCTCGGAATCGCTATTGTGACCCCAATCCGGAAAGCTCTCTCCGAGCCCCTCGATACTGACTGCGTAGCGGTCACAGCAAATTTCCAGCCCCAAAACAATCGTCTCGGAGCTCTACGGGAGATGTTTCGTATCCCGCGATGCAAAAAGGAATGCAACACGAGATCTTCCCAGGGGGTCACCCATCCTAGTATTACTCTGGCCCAAGCACGCTTAACTTTGGAGTTTTGATGGGATCCGGTGATTTAGTGCTGGCATTATCGCACCCGTTTCGCGTGCTTCGTCCCTCGCCTATGTGCACGTCGCGGTCGGCATATCAACGTCCGGAGCCTCTTGCCCGTCACGAAACCGTCGTCGCTTTCTCGAACGTTCACGAAATCCCTATTGCAAGCTCTCTCCGAGCCCTAGCCCGACGACTGCGTATCGGTCACGGCAAGCGCGTGCCGAAACCATCGGCACTTTCTAGAACGATCTCGGAATCGCTATTGCGACTCCAATCCGGAAAGCTCTCTCCGAGCCCCTCGAAACTGACTGCGTAGCGGTCACAGCAAATTTCCAGCCCCAAAACAATCGTCTCGGAGCTCTACGGGAGATGTTTCGTATCCCGGGATGCAAAAAGGAGTGCAACACGATGACTTCCCAGGGGGTCACCCATCCTAGTACTACTCTGGCCCAAGCAAGCTTAACTTCGGTGTTTTGATGGGATCCGGTGATTTAGTGCTGCCATTATCGCACCCGTTTCGCGAGCTTCGTCCCTCGCCTATGTGCACGTCGCGGTCGGCGCATCAACGTCCGGAGCCTATTGCCCGTCACGAAACCGTCGTCGCTTTCTCGAACATTCACGAAATCCCTATTACAAGCTCTCTCCGAGCCCTAGCCCAACGACTGCGTATCGGTTACGGCAAGCGCGTGCCGAAACCATCGGCACTTTCTAGAACGATCTCGGAATCGCTATTGCGACTCCAATCCGGAAAGCTCTCTCCGAGCCCCTCGATACTGACTGCGTAGCGGTCACAGCAAATTTCCATCCCCAAAACAATCGTCTCGGAGCTCTACGGGAGATGTTTCGTATCCCGGGATGCAAAAAGGAGTGCAACACGATGACTTCCCAGGGGGTCACCCATCCTAGTACTACTCTGGCCCAAGCAAGCTTAACTTCGGTGTTTTGATGGGATCCGGTGATTTAGTGCTGCCATTATCGCACCCATTTCGCGAGCTTCGTCCCTCGCCTATGTGCACGTCGCGGTCGGCGCATCAACGTCCGGAGCCTATTGCCCGTCACGAAACCGTCGTCGCTTTCTCGAACATTCACGAAATCCCTATTACAAGCTCTCTCCGAGCCCTAGCCCAACGACTGCGTATCGGTTACGGCAAGCGCGTGCCGAAACCATTGGCACTTTCTAGAACGATCTCGGAATCGCTATTGCGACCCCAATCCGGAAAGCTCTCTCCGAGCCCCTCGATACTGACTTCGTAGCGGTAACAGCAAATTTCCAGCCCCAAAACAATCGTCTCGGAGCTCTACGGGAGATGTTTCGTATCCCGGGATGCAAAAAGGAGTGCAACATGAGGACTTCCCAGGGGGTCACCCATCCTAGTACTACTCTGGCCCAAGCAAGCTTAACTTCGGTGTTTTGATGGGATCCGGTGATTTAGTGCTGCCATTATCGCACCCGTTTCACGAGCTTCGTCCCTCGCCTATGTGCACGTCGCGGTCGGCGCATCAACGTCCGGAGCCTATTGCCCGTCACGAAACCGTCATCGCTTTCTCGAACGTTCACGAAATCCCTATTGCAAGCTCTCTCCGAGCCCTAGCTCGACAACTGCGTATCGGTCACGGCAAGCGCGTGCCGAAACCATCGGCACTTTCTATAACGATCTCGGAATCGCTATTGCGACGCCAATCCGGAAAGCTCTCTCCGAGCCCCTCGATACTGACCGCGTAGCGGTCACAACAAATTTCCAGCCCCAAAACAATCATCTCAAAGCTCTACGGGAGATGTTTCGTATCCCGGGATGCAAAAAGGAGTGCAACACGAGGACTTCCCAGGGGGTCACCCATCCTAGTACTACTCTAGCCAAAGCACGCTTAACTTCGGAGTTTTGATGGGATCCGGTGATTTAGTGCTGGCATTATCGCAGCCGTTTCGCGTGCTTCGTCCCTCGCCTATGTGACCGTCGCGGTCGGCGCATCAACGTCCGGAGCCTATTGACCGTCACGAAACCGTCGACGCTTTCTCGAACGTTCACGAAATCCCTATTGCAAGCTCTCTCCGAGCCCTAGCTCGACAACTGCGTATTGGTCACGGTAAGCGCGTGCCGAAACCATCGGCACTTTCTAGAACGATCTCGGAATCGCTATTGCGACCCCAATCCGGAAAGCTCTCTCCGAGCCCCTCGATACTGACCGCGTAGCGGTCACAACAAATTTCCAGCCCCAAAACAATCGTCTCGAAGCTCTACGGGAGATGTTTCGTATCCCGGGATGCAAAAAGGAGTGCAACACGAGGACTTCCCAGGGGGTCACCCATCGTAGTACTACTCTAGCCCAAGCACGCTTAACTTCGGTGTTTTGATGGGATCCGGTGATTTAGTGCTGGCATTATCACACCCGTTTCGCGTGCTTCGCCCCTCGCCTATGTGCACGTCGTGGTCGGCGCATCAACGTCCGGAGCCTCTTGCCCGTCACGAAACCGTCGTCGCTTTCTCGAACGTTCACGAAATCCCTAATGCAAGCTCTCTCCGAGCCCTAGCCCGACGACTGCGTATCGGTCACGGCAAGCGCGTGCCGAAACCATCGGCACTTTCTAGAACGGTCTCGGAATCGCTATTGCGACCCCAATCCGGAAAGCTCTCTCTGAGCCCCTCGATACTGACTGCGTAGCGGTCACAGCAAATTTCCAGCCCCAAAACAATCGTCTCGGAGCTCTACGGGAGATGTTTCGTATCCCGGGATGCAAAAAGGAGTGCAACACGATGACTTCCCAGGGGGTCACCCATCCTAGTACTACTCTGGCCCAAGCAAGCTTAACTTCGGTGTTTTGATGGGATCCGGTGATTTAGTGCTGCCATTATCGCACCCGTTTCGCGAGCTTCGTCCCTCGCCTATGTGCACGTCGCGGTCGGCGCATCAACGTCCGGAGCCTATTGCCCGTCACGAAACCGTCGTCGCTTTCTCGAACATTCACGAAATCCCTATTACAAGCTCTCTCCGAGCCCTAGCCCAACGACTGCGTATCGGTTACGGCAAGCGCGTGCCGAAACCATCGGCACTTTCTAGAACGATCTCGGAATCGCTATTGCGACTCCAATCCGGAAAGCTCTCTCCGAGCCCCTCGATACTGACTGCGTAGCGGTCACAGCAAATTTCCAGCCCCAAAACAATCGTCTCGGAGCTCTACGGGAGATGTTTCGTATCCCGGGATGCAAAAAGGAGTGCAACACGATGACTTCCCAGGGGGTCACCCATCCTAGTACTACTCTGGCCCAAGCAAGCTTAACTTCGGTGTTTTGATGGGATCCGGTGATTTAGTGCTGCCATTATCGCACCCGTTTCGCGAGCTTCGTCCCTCGCCTATGTGCACGTCGCGGTCGGCGCATCAACGTCCGGAGCCTATTGCCCGTCACGAAACCGTCGTCGCTTTCTCGAACATTCACGAAATCCCTATTACAAGCTCTCTCCGAGCCCTAGCCCAACGACTGCGTATCGGTTACGGCAAGCGCGTGCCGAAACCATCGGCACTTTCTAGAACGATCTCGGAATCGCTATTGCGACTCCAATCCGGAAAGCTCTCTCCGAGCCCCTCGATACTGACTGCGTAGCGGTCACAGCAAATTTCCAGCCCCAAAACAATCGTCTCGGAGCTCTACGGGAGATGTTTCGTATCCCGGGATGCAAAAAGGAGTGCAACACGATGACTTCCCAGGGGGTCACCCATCCTAGTACTACTCTGGCCCAAGCAAGCTTAACTTCGGTGTTTTGATGGGATCCGGTGATTTAGTGCTGCCATTATCGCACCCATTTCGCGAGCTTCGTCCCTCGCCTATGTGCACGTCGCGGTCGGCGCATCAACGTCCGGAGCCTATTGCCCGTCACGAAACCGTCGTCGCTTTCTCGAACATTCACGAAATCCCTATTACAAGCTCTCTCCGAGCCCTAGCCCAACGACTGCGTATCGGTTACGGCAAGCGCGTGCCGAAACCATTGGCACTTTCTAGAACGATCTCGGAATCGCTATTGCGACCCCAATCCGGAAAGCTCTCTCCGAGCCCCTCGATACTGACTTCGTAGCGGTAACAGCAAATTTCCAGCCCCAAAACAATCGTCTCGGAGCTCTACGGGAGATGTTTCGTATCCCGGGATGCAAAAAGGAGTGCAACATGAGGACTTCCCAGGGGGTCACCCATCCTAGTACTACTCTGGCCCAAGCAAGCTTAACTTCGGTGTTTTGATGGGATCCGGTGATTTAGTGCTGCCATTATCGCACCCGTTTCACGAGCTTCGTCCCTCGCCTATGTGCACGTCGCGGTCGGCGCATCAACGTCCGGAGCCTATTGCCCGTCACGAAACCGTCATCGCTTTCTCGAACGTTCACGAAATCCCTATTGCAAGCTCTCTCCGAGCCCTAGCTCGACAACTGCGTATCGGTCACGGCAAGCGCGTGCCGAAACCATCGGCACTTTCTATAACGATCTCGGAATCGCTATTGCGACCCAAATCCGGAAAGCTCTCTCCGAGCCCCTCGATACTGACCGCGTAGCGGTCACAACAAATTTCCAGCCCCAAAACAATCATCTCAAAGCTCTACGGGAGATGTTTCGTATCCCGGGATGCAAAAAGGAGTGCAACACGAGGACTTCCCAGGGGGTCACCCATCCTAGTACTACTCTAGCCAAAGCACGCTTAACTTCGGAGTTTTGATGGGATCCGGTGATTTAGTGCTGGCATTATCGCAGCCGTTTCGCGTGCTTCGTCCCTCGCCTATGTGCACGTCGCGGTCGGCGCATCAACGTCCGGAGCCTATTGCCCGTCACGAAACCGTCGACGCTTTCTCGAACGTTCACGAAATCCCTATTGCAAGCTCTCTCCGAGCCCTAGCTCGACAACTGCGTATTGGTCACGGTAAGCGCGTGCCGAAACCATCGGCACTTTCTAGAACGATCTCGGAATCGCTATTGCGACCCCAATCCGGAAAGCTCTCTCCGAGCCCCTCGATACTGACCGCGTAGCGGTCACAACAAATTTCCAGCCCCAAAACAATCGTCTCGAAGCTCTACGGGAGATGTTTCGTATCCCGGGATGCAAAAAGGAGTGCAACACGAGGACTTCCCAGGGGGTCACCTGTTAGAACCCTTGCAGATTCTAAACTTGGGGTTGATCTCTTTAGGGGATCGGCCTCCTTGGAACTCTATAGGGGTTCCTCCCTCCAAGTTGCTGCTCAAAGGCTGCAGAAAAGATTCATCTATTGCTTGAGAAAAGAGGAGGAATACATGGCTATTTATAGGGCTTCTAAACCCTAACTCTTAATAGGACTCCTACTTAAGACTCTTACTTCTAACCAACTCCTAATAGGACTCCTACTCAAGACTCCTATTCCCTTACAACTCCTAATTCTTCTCTAAGAAAAAGCCTCCTACATGAATGTCCCTCTCAATTAGGACTCTCCTAACTAGAGTCCTAACAGAATGTCCCTTTCTATTAGGACTCTCCTAGCTAGAGTCCTAACAGAATGTCCCTCTCAATTAGGACTCTCCTAGCTAGAGTCCTAACATTTTTACATGAATGTCCCTCTCAATTAGGACTCTCCAAGCTAGAGTCCTAACAGACCCGCCCTCTTCAAATCAGCCTTGTCCTCGAGGCTGATGATTCATGAATTCTGGGAATTTGATCTTCAAGTCGTCATAGTTCTCCCAAGTGGCATCTTCTTTTGGTAGGTTCGCCCACTGTATTAGCACTTCATTAGTGGGTCGTCGTCGTCGAGTCACGATCCGTCGATTAATAATGGCACTTGGCTGGGTCTGGAGTTCTCTTTGGGTAGTCATATTTGGTGGGTGGCTTTGGGCTGTCTCCAAGCACCTGTTTAAAACTTCCGGTTGGCTGTTGGTTTGTGGGTGATATGTCGTACTCCTTTTCAATTTAGTACCCTGCATATAGAATAACTTTGTCCAAAATCTGCTATTGAAGATGCAAGTAGAATTTGTCACAAGCACAATGCGTCCCTTATAGTGTAATTCTTTTGAGTCCCAATTGTAATGAGCCATGGGGCTTGGTGCTTCCTCCAATTTTTTTATAATCTTACTAGTATCTGAATCTTCTTGCCATTCCATCTTAATATCCTCAAGGAAGTCGCTGGTCGGAAGTGAAACGATCGAAACTTCAACTTGCTCGGGTAGCTGCGAAAGCGCATCTGCAAGAACATTCTCTTTCCCCTTTTTGTAAGTTATTTCAAAATCAAATCCAAGAAGTTTTGTTACCCATTTTTGCTGCTTGGGGGAAGATATCTTCTGCTCCAAGAGATATTTTAGGCTTTTATTGTCGGTATTGATTTGAAAGTATCGCCTGATCAAGTACAATCTCCACCTCGTTGCTGCGCGCACAATGGCGAGCATCTCCTTATCATATGTTGACTTATTTTGATAGGAGGGAGATAATGCCTTGCTAGTGTATGCGAGTGGTCGACCATCTTGCATGAGAATGACTCCAATTCTGACTCCAGATGTGTCGGCCTTAATAATGAAGGGTCGGTTGAAATATGGTAGTGTTAGCACCGGCGTCGTCGTCATGGCTGCCTTAAGTTTGTCGAAGGCAGCGGAGGCTCTGTCCAACCATTGGAAGACATCTTTTTCTAGTAAGGGAGTAAGTGGTGCACTGATCTTTCCATAGTTTTTCACGAACTTGCGGTAGTAGCCTGTTAAACCCAGAAAGCCATGTAGCAATTTTATGTTTCTCGAGGTCGGCCAGTTTTGCATTGCTCCAATTTTGAAGGGGTCCACTGCCACACCTTCCTCTGATATGATATGCCCAAGATATTCCACCTTTTGTTGAAAAAAGCAAAAATTTGTGGTTATTGTGTGTTCAAAAGGTGGTTTTCCGTATGTCTTCTTCGCATGCTCGTATTTGATGATACCCGGATCAAAGGTCCAGCTTTGTAAAGATTTGTGCTCCCTTTCATCTAGCAATTCATCTACTATTGGAATAAAGTATTTTTCCTTGATGATTGTGCCATTGAGAGCTCGGTAATCAACACATATTCGCCTTGTTCCGTCCTTCTTACGTACAAGTAGCACCGGCGAAGAGTAGAGGTTGCAACTTGGCCGAATAACTCCTGTTTCGAGCATCTCTTTTATAATCCTTTCTATTTCATCCTTCTGGAGATGTGGATACTGATATGGCTGAGCATTTGCTGAAGATTTTCCTGGAAGAATCATTATACAATGATCATGCCGACAGGTAAGAGGTAGGTTGTACGGTTCGTCAAATATATTTGAAAATTCAGCAAGCAAAGGAAGTAGATTTGGATCTTCAAATTCTGTTGGCTCTCCCTTAGTTTGCTGCTCAAGTTGTACCAAAAAGCCGCTGCATGCTTTATGCAAAACATTCTCCATTTGTTGTGTGCAAATCGTTGTTATGTCGCCCCCACGTTTCCCGTGCAATGTCACCTGTTTCTCCTTACTGTAAAATTTCATAATTAGTTTCATAAAATTCCAAGAAATATCACCTAATGTCGTCAACCATTTAATTCTGAGCATGGCCTCATGATTGTTAAGAGGGAGAAGGAAGAAATCTGCAATTATCTCTTGGTCCTGCAGTAATAGTTTCTCCTACAAGCGCCTATGATCACAATTTAAAATCCGTCCGTCGGTGACCTTAACATCAAACCTGCAGCGATTCTCGATAGGTAATGATATCCGAACAGCAAGCTTACTATTTAGGAAGTTAGTAGTACTGCCCGTGTCGATGAGAACAGTGATTGGTTGTTGTTTGAGAAGGCCTCCAATTTTCATCGTTTGCGGGTTTGAGTAGCTAGCTAGTGTATGTACTGTAACTTCGGTCGGTTGTGGCTCTTCTTCTGCATCTTTTTCTTCATGTTCAAAGCTCTCTTTTGGATGTTCAATGACCTCTTCTTCTATCGGTTCAATCATAAGAAGTCCTCCTTTACTACAGCGATGCTCACGGCTCCACGGCTCGTCACAATGCCAACATAACCCCTTCGCATATCGCTCCCGAAGCTCTTCTCCTGTTAACCTCTTTGGTGCAGGGACTTGGTCGACAGTAGGGGGGGCTGAGGGCTTCAATATTACTGGTTGAGGAGTGACCCTAGTCCTCCGAGCTTCATGGTTCAATTGCTCCTCTTGATGTCGTGCGAAAGAGATGGCTGCCATAAGCGTGTACGGTTGTCGCGCTTTAACTTCTCCTCGGATCTCCGGCTTCAAGCCCTCAATGAAGGTCCTCAATAGCTGTTTTTGAGACCAATCATGATTTTGATTAGATAACCTTTCAAACCTGGTTTGGTACTCCTGAATGGTGGAGGTTTGTCGGATCTTTGCTAGTTGTTCGTCAATATTCTCGTAATCGGTTGGTCTGAAGCGAATCAGCAGTTCTTCTTTGAATTGTCGCCATGAAAGGACTCCATAAGTATGTTCAAACCAGTCAAACCACTGAATAGCATCCCCTTCAAGATGTATAGCTGCAATTTTCACCATAGATACATCCGCGGTTTTGTGGTACCGAAAATATCGCTCCGCGTGCGAAATCCAACCAATCGGGTCTCCTTCTTCCCATCTAGGGAAGTCCACTCTCATGCATGGATAGTTGGGGTTGGTCATAGAGCTTCCCCTCTCTTGGAAGTCATCTCTTCGGGCTTGGTGTGATTGGGCAAAGCTCTCTCCTTGATATGATTTCTTCGGGCTTAGTGGTCGGCCCAATCTGAGTTCGGTAAAGAGCGTCCGAATCTTATCCTCCATTCGTGCCTCCAAGGCTTCGAATTTAGCATTGATTGCCTCCTTAGATGCCATAGTATATGGCCCCAAATCAATGATGTTAAGATCTCTCTTTTGCTGTTGGGTTAAAAGCATGTATAGGTTGAGAGAAGTGATGGTCGAAAGTGTTGGTGGATTGGTGGATGTAGGCTACGGTTTAGGCTTATTTTGTGGCTGTTTTGGGTGCAGTTTGAGGGTGTGGTTTGGTAGAGTTTTAGGGCTGTGGATGAAAGTTTTGGATCTGTGGTAGATGGTAGCAAAGGTTTGACAGAAATCCGTGGAAGTTGCAGCAAGTATGTGCTGTCTTGTAAGAGTAGAATTGTCGTCGAAGAAACAACGGTTTCTCGACGTAATTTCCACCAAAAACTTAAGAGAATTGAGGAGGGAATTGATAGCAAAATCACAGTTTATATGACAGCAAGGATATCTAATTTAATCAAGAAAATTTCGGCAGTATAACAGCAAAGAAATAGGTGCAAGTTGCAATTGCAGAATTATCGTCGAAAAATTTCAGCGGTTTGCGATGAAAATTTGCAGCAATATAAAATCATTTTTAGAGATGAATTTCTTAATAGATCAATCTTAGATGGAATCCAAGATGATATATGAAGTCTATAAGAAATTTCATTCAAAAAAGATTGCAAATAGATGGGTTAAGGCAACGATATGCAGCTGAAATTTTCTGCAGCATAGATTTTCAAGTGCAGCAGATTGGACGTAAAAGATCAGTAGTTTATATTGAGAATTTTTCAATGAAACCAAAGGGAAATCTACTGTTAGGAAGTGTCAAAGATGTCATAAAAATTTCGTAGAAATTTGGATAGAAAAAGAACAGTAGCAAGATCAAACAGATGGTGCTATGCGGCTTGAATTCTGCAATTCAAGTGCAGCAGATTGGACATAAAAGATCAGTAGTTTATATTGAGAATTTTTTGATGAAACCAAAGGGAAATCCACTGTTAAGAAGTGTCAAAGATGTCATAAAAATTTCGTAGAAATTTGGATAGAAAAAGCACAGTAGCAAGATCAAATAGATGGTGCTATGCGGCTGGAATTCTGCAATGTATCTTTCGTCGTAGAGATGAAAACTTTGTGACGAAAAGTTTATGCAGCAATATAGGAACGATTTTTTTTTTTTTTTTTTTTTTTTGGATTTTCGAATAAGGATAACTAAATTGCAGCAGCAGTAAGGTAGGAAACCAGAACCTGTTGCAATTCACGGGGAGATCAAAGGATGATCCGTGGTGCTGGAGATGATGGCGGAATTCGGTGACGATCTTTTAAGCAATTGTGGGAATTGCTTTGGATGGTTGTGGAGGGTTGATGGATGGCTGTGAAAGGGCAGCGAGACGCCAAGAACGCTGCTCTGATACCAGGTGTTAGAACCCTTGCAGATTCTAAACTTGGGGTTGATCTCTTTAGGGGATCGGCCTCCTTGGAACTCTATAGGGGTTCCTCCCTCCAAGTTGCTGCTCAAAGGCTGCAGAAAAGATTCATCTATTGCTTGAGAAAAGAGGAGGAATACATGGCTATTTATAGGGCTTCTAAACCCTAACTCTTAATAGGACTCCTACTTAAGACTCTTACTTCTAACCAACTCCTAATAGGACTCCTACTCAAGACTCCTATTCCCTTACAACTCCTAATTCTTCTCTAAGAAAAAGCCTCCTACATGAATGTCCCTCTCAATTAGGACTCTCCTAACTAGAGTCCTAACAGAATGTCCCTTTCTATTAGGACTCTCCTAGCTAGAGTCCTAACAGAATGTCCCTCTCAATTAGGACTCTCCTAGCTAGAGTCCTAACATTTTTACATGAATGTCCCTCTCAATTAGGACTCTCCAAGCTAGAGTCCTAACATCACCCATCCTAGTACTACTCTGGCCCAAGCACGCTTAACTTCGGAGTTTTGATGGGATCCGGTGATTTAGTGCTGGCATTATCGCACCCGTTTCGCGTGCTTCGTCCCTCGCCTATGTGCACGTCGCGTTCGGCGCATCAACGTCCGGAGCCTATTGCCCGTCACGAAACCGTCGGCGCTTTCTCGAACGTTCACGAAATCCCTATTGCAAGATCTCTCCGAGCCCTAGCCCGACAACTGCGTATCGGTCACGGCAAGCGCGTGCCGAAACCATCGGCACTTTCTAGAACGATCTCGGAATCGCTATTGCGACCCCAATCCGGAAAGCTCTCTCCGAGCCCCTCGATACTGACTGCGTAGCGGTCACAGCAAATTTCCAGCCCCAAAACAATCGTCTCGGAGCTCTACGGGAGATGTTTCGTATCCCGGGATGCAAAAAGGAGTGCAACACGAGAACTTCCCAGGGGGTCACCCATCCTAGTACTACTCTGGCCCAAGCACGCTTAACTTCGGAGTTTTGATGGCATCCGGTGATTTAGTGCTGGCATTATCGCATCGGTTTCCCGTGCTTCGTCCCTCGCCTATGTGCACGTCGCGGTCGGCGTATCAACAGCCGCAGCCTCTTGCCCGTCACGAAACCGTCGGCGCTTTCTCGAACGTTCACGAAATCCCTATTGCAAGCCCTCTTCGAGCCCTAGCCCGACGACTGCGTATCGGTCACGGCAAGAGCGTACCGAAACCATCGGCAATTTCTAGAACGATCTCGGAATCGCTATTGCGACCCCAATCCGGAAAGCTCTCTCCGAGCCCCTCGATACTGACCGTGTAGCGGTCACAGCAAATTTCCAGCCCCAAAACAATCGTCTCGGAGCTCTACGGGAGATGTTTCGTTTCCCGGGATGCAAAAAGGAGTGCAACACGAGGACTTCCCAAGTGGTCACCCATCCTAGTACTACTCTGGCCCAAGCACGCTTAACTTCGGAGTTTTGATGGGATCCGGTGATTTAGTGCTGGCATTATCGCACCCGTTTCGCGTGCTTCGTCCCTCGCCTATGTGCACGTCGCGGTCGGCATATCAACGTCCGGAGCCTCTTGCCCGTCACGAAACCGTCGGCGCTTTATCGAACATTCACGAAATCCTTATTGCAAGATCTCTCCGAGTCCTAGCCCGACCACTGCGTATCGGTCACGGCAAGCGCTTGCCGAAACCATCGGCACTTTCTGGAATGATCTCGGAATCGCTATTGCGACCCCAATCTGGAAAACTCTCTCCGAGCCCCTCGATACTGACTGCGTAGTGGTCACAGCAAATTTCCAGCCCCAAAACAATCGTCTCGAAGTCTACGGGAGATGTTTCGTATCCCGGGATGCAAAAAGGAGTGCAACACGAGGACTTCCCAGGGGGCCTCCCATCGTAGTACTACTCTGGCCCAAGCAAGCTTAACTTCGGTGTTTTAATGGTATCCGGTGATTTAATGCTGGCATTATCGCACCCGTTTCGCGAGCTTCGTCCCTCGCCTATGTGCACGTCGCGGTCGGCGCATCAACGTTCGGAGCCTCTTGCCCATCACGAAACCGTCGTCGCTTTCTCGAACGTTCATGAAATCCCTATTGCAAGCTCTCTCCGAGCACTAGCCCAACGACTGCATATCGATCACGGCAAGCACGTGCCGAAACCATCGGCACTTTCTAGAACGATCTCGGAATCGCTATTGCGACCCCAATCCGGAAAGCTCTCTCCGAGCCCCTCGATACTGACTGCGTAGCGGTCACAGCAAATTTCCAGCTCCAAAACAATTCTCTCGGAGCTCCACGGGAGATGTTTCGTATCCCGGGATGCAAAAAGGAGTGCAACACGAGGACTTCCCAGGGGGTCACCCATCGTGGTACTACTCTGGCCCAAGCACGCTTAACTTCGGTGTTTTGATGGGATCCGGTGATTTAGTGCTGGCATTATCACACCTGTTTCGCGTGCTTCGCCCCTCGCCTATGTGCACGTCGCGGTCGGCGCATCAACGTCCGGAGCCTCTTGCCCGTCACGAAACCGTCGTCGCTTTCTCGAACGTTCACGAAATCCCTATTGCAAGCTCTCTCCGAGCCCTAGCCCGACGACTGCGTATCGGTCACGGCAAGCGCGTGCCGAAACCATCGGCACTTTCTAGAACGGTCTCGGAATCGCTATTGCGACCCCAATCCGGAAAGCTCTCTCTGAGCCCCTCGATACTGACTGCGTAGCGTTCAAAGCAAATTTCCAGCCCCAAAACAAACATCTCGGAGCTCTACGGGAGATGTTTCGTATACCGGGATGCAAAAAGGAGTGCAACACGAGGACTTCCCAGGGGGTCACCCATCGTAGTACTACTCTAGCCCAAGCACGCTTAACTTCGGTGTTTTGACGGGATCTGGTGATTTAGTGCTGGCATTATCGCACCGGTTTCGCGAGCATCGTCCCTCGCCTATGTGCACGTCGTGGTCGGCGTATCAACGTCCGGTGCCTCTTGCCCGTCACGAAACCGTCGGCGCTTTCTCGAACGTTCTCGAAATCCTTATTGCAAGATCTCTCCGAGCCCTAACCCGACGACTGCGTATCGGTCACGGCAAGCGCGTGCCGAAACCATCGGCACTTTCTAGAACGATCTCGAAATCGCTATTGCGACCCCAATCCGGAAAGCTCTCTCTGAGCCCCTCGATACTGACTGCGTAGCGGTTAAAGCAAATTTCCAGCTCCAAAACAAACGTCTCGGAGCTCTACGGGAGATGTTTCGTATCCCGGGATGCAAAAAGGAGTGCAACACGAGGACTTCCTAGGGGGTCACCCATCGTAGTACAACTCTGGCCCAAGCACGCTTAACTTCGGTGTTTTGATGGGATCCGGTGATTTAGTGCTGCCATTATCGCACCCGTTTCGCGAGCTTCGTCCCTCGCCTATGTGCACGTCGCGGTCGGCGCATCAATGTCCGGAGCCTCTTGCTTGTCACGAAACCGTCGGCGCTTTCTCGAACGTTCACGAAATCCCTATTGCAAGCTCTCTCCGAGCCCTAGCCCGACGACTGCGTATCGATCACGGGAAGCACGTGCCGAAACCATCGGCACTTTCTAGAACTATCTCGGAATCGCTATTGCGACCCCAATCCGGAAAGCTCTCTCCGAGCCCCTCGATACTGACAGCGTAGCTGTCACAGCAAATTTCCAGCCCCAAAATAATCGTCTCGGAGCTCTACGGGAGATGATTCGTATCCCGGGATGCAAAAAAGGAGTGCAACACGAAGACTTCCCAGGGGGTCACCCATCGTAGTACTACTCTGGCCCAAGCACGCTTAACTTCGGTGTTTTTATGGGATCTGGTGATTTAGTGCTGGCATTATCGCACCCGTTTTGCGTTCTTCGTCCCTCGCCTATGTGCACGTCGCGGTCGGCGCATCAACGTCCGGAGCCTCTTGGCCATCACGAAACCGTCGTCGCTTTCTCGAACGTTCACGAAATCCCTATTGCAAGCTCTCTCCGAGCCCTAGCCCGACGACTACGTATTGGTCACGGCAAGCGCGTGCCGAAACCATCGGCACTTTCTAGAACGATCTCGGAATCGCTATTGCGACCCCAATCCGGAACGTTCTTTCCGAGCCCCTCGATACTGACTGTGTAGCGGTCACAGCAAATTTCCAGCCCCAAAACAATCGTCTCGGAGCTCTACGGGAGATGTTTCGTATCTCGGGATGCAAAAAGGAGTGCAACACGAGGACTTCCCAGAGGGTCACCCATCGTAGTGCTACTCTGGCCCAAGCACGCTTAACTTCGGTGTTTTGATGGCATCTGGTGATTTAGTGCTGGCATTATCGCACCCGTTTCCCGTGCTTCGTCCCTCGCCTATGTGCACATCGCGGTCGGCATATCAACGTCCGGAGCCTCTTGCCCGTCACGAAACCGTCGTCGCTTTCTCGAACTTTCACGAAATCCCTATTGCAAGCTCTCTCCGAGCCCTAGCCCGACGACTGCGTATCGGTCACGGCAAGCGCGTGCCGAAACCATCGGCACTTTCTAGAACGATCTCGGAATCGCTATTGCGACCCCAATCCGGAAAGCTCTCTACGAGCCCCTCGATACTGACTGCATAGCGGTCACAACAAATTTCCAGTCCCAAAACACCGAAGCGGCACTAAGAGGGGGGGGTGAATTAGTGCAGCGGATTAAAACTTCGATTTTAATCAAAATCTTTCGTACGTTAAGAACGAAACTTGAGAAATTTAACTTGAAGGCGTATTCTTAAAGTTGCGCAGCAAGAGTAATACAAACTAAAGCAGTAAGAAGATTTGCAGTAATGTAAATGACAATAATAAAAAGCAAACCAGAGATTACGCCGATTTTTAGAGTGGTTCGGTCAAATGACCTACTCCACTTGCAAGGCCCCTCTTCGATGAGGCTCCCACCTTCCACTAGCAAGTCTCTTGAAATAGAAGGGTAAACACCCCTCTTACAACCTTTTACAAGCAGCTCAACCTCTTACAAATTTTCAATACAAAAGAAGGAGGAGAACTCTCTAGCAAATTGAAAACAAGACTTGCTAAGACTTTCTAAGACTTTTCTCTCAATCAAAATGCTTCTCAAAAGTTGTAACCTCAGCTGAGATTAGAGGGGTATTTATAGGCCTCAAGAGGATTCAAATTTTGGGTTTCAAAATTTGAAATCTCTTAGGGTTCCCGGTGCTGGAGGTTCCACCGCCCAGCCAGGCGGTGCCACCGCCCAGCACTCGGGTGCTGGACGGTGCCACCGCCCAGCACTCGGGTGCTGGACGGTGCAACCGCCCAGCCAAGGAGGTGTCACCGCCCAGCTCTCGGGTGCTGGGCGGTTTCACCGCCCAGCCAGGCGGTGCCACCGCCTGGCTCTCCGATTCATTGGTTTGGCTTAATTTTAGCCCAAACCAAATCTGACTTTGGGCCCAGTTGGCCCCTAACCAGGATATAGGATTATCTCTTAATCCTAATCCTAATTACAAGTGAACTACATAACACAAAAACATCCTAAGCAAATTTTCAACCGCGAACGTCGAGTCTTGTTCCGGCGAGCTTTCCGACGAACTTCTTCCGACGGACTCCCTGCAAGCTCCCAATCTTTGTGATGACTTTAACGAGTAGCCGAGCCTTCTCGGTGATCTCCGCGAGCCTCCGACGATTTCTTCGGCGAACTTCCGACACGTTCCCGATTTCTTCTCGGATGGTTCCGGCAGCATCTCCGATGATTCTTCGGTCTCTTAAACGTCCATCGAGCTCGACTCCGGTATCCTTGCTTTATGTTTTCTGGTTATCATAGTTAATCCTGCACACTTAACTCAATAATATGGATTAGATCAATTAACCCACCAATTGATTATATCATCAAAATCCGAGATTCAACAATCTCCCCTTTTTTGATGATGACAATCAATTGATGACGGAGTTAAACATAACTCCCCCTATCTATATGCCATATTATGATAAGATAAAAAACACTTGAATTCCATCCCATTGGATTCAAGCATAACCCGATAAGTTCTAATCATAGAACTTTATCGTTATCCTCATTAAACAATATAAATTTCAATATAAATTTTGCTACGACAGAAGATAAAGATTTTCAATATAAATTTCATGATATCAAACTTGTGATATTTTCAAGGATTTGCAAGTCATATAGGACATTCATATCACATAAGTTTTTGTAATTCATATTAGTCATGCTATCGTTCTGGTGCAAGTCATCACTTCTCCCCCTTTGTCATCAACAAAAAGAGACAAGCCAGCTAATTGATGATCATAGAAAAAGGTTTAGCATTTATCAAAGTTCATCATTCAAATTTGCCAGAAATAGTTTAACCAAAAGACATCATCATCTATGCAGATTAAGACAGTAGTTATCTAAAGGAAAGATCAGTTATCGTACAATCGATGACAACCATGACTTTGTTTTTAAAAGCAAACAGAACAGAATAAAAAGATACATCAATTTAATCCTTAGGAGGTAATCCACAGTGCTGATACTGTTGAATCTCATATTTTGATGATGAAACTCCTTGAGATATGTTTATGATTTAATCTGCGTTTTGAGTGACGCAGGGTGCTTCGATCAGGATGAGACAATTAAAGCAGGAACATCATGTTGTGCCGGAGGAACATGTCAGAAGATTGGACGTCGGGCCGGTGGATCGGTCGACGTATCGACAGAAGGCTTCGGGTCGTGGACTTGGGCATCGGGCCAAGAAGAGCGGGTATTGTGCCAAGGATATCGGAGTTGCGGAGTCAACTGGCCGATTGGGCAATAGGCTGCAGGAAAGGACGATGCGCCGAAGAATCGGACGAAGCGTCGAGGGACCAATGACATACCGGACAACTTGGTTAATTGCTTAGGATTAATTGTCTCGATCGAAGTTTTTGTTTTTGTGTGTGCAGGATTAACTACGATGAAAGTTAGACAAGCAGCGGGAGTTGCGCCGGAGTCAAGTTCATGATCACATTGGGAGTTCGAGAGTTCGACGGAAGTTCGGACGGTCGTCGGAGGTTCTGCGAGAACAGATCCGAGAAGTCCAGAAGCTTGCCAAGCGAAGCTCGTCGGAACTTGCCAAGTGGATCGTCGCAAAGTCCAGGAGTTTGCCGGAAGTCCGTAGGAGCATCACCGAGGGTTCATCGGATGATCGACGGAAGTTCGCCGGAAACTCGCCGGAAGGAGCGATTGACGCACCGAAGCAAAGCTGTAGAAATTGTCTTAGATTTAATCGTAGTTAGCACGATGATTAAGTTGGAAAATGGGAGGTGATCCCATTGGCTTAATCTTGGGGCAATTGGGCCCCTGAAAGATTGAAATTGGGTCGAATGGAATGAACCATTCGGACCCTGATTGCACCAGGAGGTGCAACCGCCCAGGCCAGGAGGTGGCACCGCCTGGGCTAAGCCTCCCAGCGAGACTGGGCGGTGCAACCTCCCCAGCCGGGAGGTGGCACCGCCTGAGCTCAGTCTTCGAGCTAGACTGGGCGGTGCAACCTCCCTGGCAGAGAGGTGGCACCGCCTGAGCTCAGTCTTCGAGCTAGACTGGGCGGTGCAACCTCCCTGGCAGAGAGGTGGCACCGCCTGAGCTCAGTCTTCGAGCAAGACTAGGCGGTGCAACCTCCCTGGCAGAGAGGTGGCACCGCCTGAGCTCGGTCTTCGAGCTCTGCCAGGCGGTGCAACCTCTCCAGTCAAGAGGTGCAACCGCCTGATTCCGGAATTCCGGGATTTGATCGTTTTGAGCTCCAAATTTGAATTGGGTTGGGGCCTATAAATTCCCCATCCATTCAACACTGAAAAGATACAGACCTACACCGAAATCTTGATCTTTTCTGTGATTCTAAGAGCTCAAAAGTGATTGTAAAGCCTTTAAGTCTCCTCCTTCTGTTCTTCAAGTTTTCAGTTGTAAAGTGAGGAGAGAAAGGTCTGTAAAGGTTGTCTCCTGAGCCTGTCAAAAGGAGAGAAACTGTAAAAGGGCAGTTTGGCCTTCACCCATTGAAGGAAGGCCCCTAGTTGACGTCGGCAACCTCGTCGGTGGAGGAAGCCAAAAGTGGAGTAGGTCAGGACTGACCGAACCACTCTAAATCTCTGGTTTGCGTTTATCTTTGAGCACTTTATCTTTACTGCAAACCTCCTCCACTACTACTGCTCTCTGCGCTTTCACGAACAAGTTCTAAGTGCTGTTCTTCCGAATCTGCATTCAGACGTAAAGTCGTGTTTTAGTACATTACAGTTTACGTTTACGTTTTGATTCTGCAGAACTGTCCTCTGTGCTTTTGCAAACAAGTTTCTTTGCAGTTTACACTTACAGTTTGATTATATTTATAACTGCAAACTGTCTTCTGCAATTTTACGAACGAGTTTCAACATTTAGACGTAAAACTGCATTTAGACGTAAATCGGCTTTCCTCGCACAATCGTCAGATTTCAGTTTACGTTTACGTCTTGATTTCAACTGCATACTGCCCTCTGCGAATATACAAACGAGTTTCAAAGTTCAGACGTAAATCTGCGTCTAAGACGTAAATCTGCGTGTAAGACGTAAATCTGCGTTTAGACGTAAATCTGCGTTTAGACGCAAATCTGCGTTTAGACGTAAATCTGTTTTTTGCAGATTACCTTTTGAGCTGTACGACAACAGCACATTGTCTTTATACTTCTGCTCAATCTGTGCTTAGACGCAATCTGCGTTTAGACGCAATCTGCGCTTAGATGCAATCTGCGCTAAGACGCAAACTGCGCTTAGACGCAATCTGAGTTTAGACGTAATCTGCATTTAGACGCTAACTGCGTTTAGACGCTAACTGCGCTTAAACGTAAACTGCACTTAATCATAAGTAATCTTAGAATCGGTTTTTGCATCAAAATAGTCTTTGTCGAACGAACGCAGCCTTCGCTTTTTAATCGCTGAAAAATATCCGCTGCACTAATTCACCCCCCCCCCCTCTTAGTGCTCTCGATCCTAACAGATACATGATATCTATTTTTTCATTCATCTGTCGTAGTGTCTTCAAAATTTCAACTTGTTGATTCTGAATTTGTTCTTGCTGTGATTTGATCTGAGATAGCTCTGCCATAATGATATCTTCAGAGGAGGAAACAGGAGCTGAAGGTGCTGCTCCAAAGGGACTAGGAGGAGGAGATTCATTTCCTATAAGAATTGGTGTTTTGGGTTGTTCTATTGGTGTAGGAATTGGATCCGTCCTTCTAGGCTGCCTAACCCATATGCCATTGCTAAGAGTGCACCTAAGTTTTTTTAGCAGGTTTTTATTTATTATGTTATATCGATCATTTTGAATAGATTCTTCATCGGGTGGTATGCAAATGTCATAGGCATGAAGAATTCTAGTGATTAACCTCCCATATGGCAATATAGTATCTTTAGTCATAATTTCCTGCATGTGTTGGCGAATCAAGTACCCAAAACAATTATGCTGACTGGTCATAATCCAATACATGGTTCCTATCTCTAATTGACTTATTTCGTCAAGATGAAATTGTTTCGGGAATATGATGCTTGTGATAATGTGATGAAGAATTTTAGAGTTGAAAGGCATTAAGTGTTCATAGCTCTTGGGTAGGAAGTCAAGGTTTGGATTTGCAAAAATTGTTTTCACGGCTTCGGAATAGGTTGCTCCTATTTTTTTGACGTCCCATTTACCTTTAAAATAGCATCCCCTATCTTTTTCAGTTATGCCAATTAGCTCACAAATGGTGCTGTCAAAAATTCTAATGGGTGTTCCTAGAATGTAAGTGCTTAGGCTATCATTGTCTTCATATAGGTTGGCATAGAACAATCTCACTAACCGTGGATAGATTGGTTCATCTATTTGTAGTAGAGGTAGAGCTTCTAGTTGAGCAAACCACTTAATGGGATCTAAGTCCTCTAGTTCATCCAAATCAACGTATTTTCCCTTATGGATACATCGTGTTTCAAATTTTGGAAAGCTAAGGGCTACCTCTTTTGATCTAAAAAGGTCATGGTTATATGAATCTCCTTCAATCCTTATTCCTTTTGATCTCTTTGGTGCCATTTTCTAGACAAGATGATGATGAAATTGTGAAAAATAAGCAAGAGAAAGAGAAAAGAAATGAGGGATTTCAAGTGTTACCTTGTGGAGATTCTGTTGAGAGATGGAAAGCTTGGACCACCAAGAATCCTTCTCCAATGTTTCTAAGAGGTAGAATGAGGGTTAGAGGGAATGGGAGAGGGTTTTAGAGGGGTCTTTCTTCGGGTTGGGGGCGGTGTCATCGCCGGCCCTAACCCCTCGGGTTAAAAGGGTGACTCGGTCGGTGTCACCACCAAACTGGTCGGTGTCACCGCCTGGCGCCCGAGCGCCAGTCGGTCCAACCGCCGGATCTGGCGGTGCCACCGCTGGCATCACGCGGAGGAAAGAAAAAAAAAAAAAAAAAAAAATTCTTCCTTCCTTTTGTTTAGTTTCTTCTCTCAAGATCATAATTTATACTTTAATGGATCATTTTGAATTGTAGAAGAAGGAAGAATTCAAATTTATAAACGAAGGGAAAAGAACGAGTCCTTTTTTTTTGTGAAGTTCATTTTAGGGACAATTTAGCATGCCTAATTCCCTTCGGATGAATTCAAATTGGTCTTCATTCAAGGCTTTTGTGAATATATCTGCTAATTGATGCTTTGTGTCAATGAATTCTAGAACAACATTATTGTTAAGGACATGATCGCGTATGAAATGATGCCTAACGTCGATGTGCTTAGTTCTAGAATGCTGAATTGGATTTTTAGTAAGGCATATGGCACTAGTATTATCGCATTTTATGAGAATATTTTCAAGGTGAATTCCATAGTCTTCTAATGTATTTTTCATCCAAATTACTTGTGCACAACATGCACTTGCAGCAATGTATTCGGCTTCCGCCGTAGATAGTGCAACTGAATTTTGTTTCTTGGAAGACCAAGAAACAAGTGCATGTCCTAAAAATTGGCATGTTCCGGATGTACTTTTTCTATCTATCCTGCATCCGCCAAAATCGGCATCTGCATAAGCTATTAGATCAAAATTTTCAGATTTTGGATACCACAATCCTAAATTTGGAGTTCCTTTAAGATACCTAAATATTCTTTTAACACACTGAAGATGAGATAATTTAGGATTAGATTGAAACCTAGCGCAAAGTCCTACACTAAACATAATATCCGGTCTAGTCGCAGTGAGGTAGAGTAGACTACCTATCATTCCCCTATATGTTTTTTGATCGAAACTTTCACCATTTTCATCCATATCTAACTTAGTCGCAGTACTCATAGGGGTGTTTATTGCTTTTGAATTATCCATGTTAAATCGTTTTAACAATTCTAATGTATATTTGGATTGGTTAAGAAATATACCATCACTAAGTTGTTTGATTTGTAATCCCAAAAAGAAAGTTAATTCACCCATTAAACTCATTTCAAATTCAAGACTCATACATTTGGCAAATGATTCACATAGTGATTCATCCGAAGAGCCAAACACAATATCGTCAACATAAATTTGCACAATAAGAAAATTATTTTCAAAATATTTAATAAACAATGTAGTATCAACCTTGCCTTTGGTAAAATTATTTAAAATAAGAAAGGAACTAAGCCTTTCATACCAAGCTCTAGGAGCTTGTTTTAAGCCATAGAGAGCTTTAGTCAATTTGAATACATGATTAGGAAGAAGAGAATTTTCAAATCCGGGAGGTTGTTCGACAAATACTTCTTCGGAAATAAAACCATTCAAGAAAGCACTTTTAACATCCATTTGAAATAGTTTAAAATTATTACTACTAGCATAGGCAAGGAGCATCCTTATGGCTTCTAATCGAGCCACGGGAGCGAAGGTTTCTTCGTAATCGATACCTTCTTCTTGGTTGAAACCTTTGGCCACTAATCTAGCCTTGTTTCTAACCACGATACCATTTTCGTCTTGCTTGTTTCTAAAGACCCACTTAGTACCTATGACTAAGTGGTCACTTGGTCTAGGAACAAGCTTCCATACCTCATTCCTCTCAAATTGGTTCAATTCTTCTTGCATTGCAATGATCCAAAAATCATCTTTTAAGGCTTCGTCAATGCATTTAGGTTCAATTTGAGAAAGGAAAGCGGCGTTAGCACAGAAATTTTTGAAAGAAGAACGAGTTTGAACCCCTTTTGATGTATCTCCTATAATTTGCTCTTTTGGATGAGCATCTACATACTTCCATTCTTTTGGTAAAGAAATTTCGGAAGAAGATGCATTCAAATGGCTATTTTGAGGAGAGGGTTCATTTAAATTCAAATTATCAAAACCAAGATCATCATCAAAATTATTTTTCTTTAAATCGGAAATTTCATTAAAAACTACATGAATAGATTCTTCAATTACTAAAGTTCTTTTATTAAAAACCCGAAAAGCTTTAGAAACGGAAGAGTAACCAAGAAAGATGCCTTCATCGGATTTAGCATCAAATTTTCCTAAAGCATCCCTTTCATTTAAAATAAAGCATTTACAACCAAAAACTTTAAAATAGGAGATGTTTGGTTTTTTGTTATTCTATAATTCATAGGGAGTTTTGGATAAGGATGGTCTTATTAGGACTCTATTCATGATGTAGCAAGCCGTATTTACGGCTTCGGCCCAAAAGTACTTAGGTAAACTATGTTCATTCAACATAGTTCTTGCCATTTCTTGTAGGTTTCTATTTTTCCTTTCAACTACTCCATTTTGTTGAGGATTTCTTGGAGTTGAGAAGTTGTGATTGTACTCATTACTTTCGCAAAAATTTTGAAAGTCACGGTTTTGGAATTCACCACCGTGATCACTCCGAATTGATGAAATCATGAAGCCTTTTTCGTTTTGAGTGAGTTTACAAAATTTAGAGAAACACTTGAAGCAATCACTTTTGTGAGCTAAGAAATAGGTCCAAGTGTATCTAGAGTAGTCATCCACAATCACAAAAACATATTTGCTTCCACCTAGACTTGTTGTATCAATTGGTCCAAATAGGTCCAAATGGATCAATTGTAATGGTCTAGTAGTTCTAATTTGATTTTTTGGTTTGAAGCTTGTTTTTATTTGTTTGCCTAGTTGACATGCATCGCATACTTTGTCCTTAATAAACTTTATATTTGGAATTCCTCGTACTAATTCTTGAGATGAGATCTTAGATATTGTTTTCATGCTTGCATGGCCTAATCTCCTATGCCAAAGCCAAGCATCATCATTTACGACGGAGAAGCACATTTCATTACTTAGTTCATCAAGATTGATGGTATAGACATTATTTTGTTTTAAAGCAATCATAGTCATGTTATGATTTGGTTTTTCAATAATGCACATATTTGATTCAAATCTAACGATGTAACCTTTATCGCATAGTTGACTAATACTCAAAAGATTATGTTTCAATCCATCAACTAGTAAGACATCATCAATGGAAAAATTAAATTTGTTACCAATAGTTCCCTTGCCAATGATTTTGCCCTTATTGTTGTCTCCGAAGGTAACGTACCCTTCTTCTTTGCTAGTGAGCATAGAGAAATGAGATGGATCTCCAGTCATATGTCTTGAGCATCCACTATCGAGATACCATCTCTTGCTCCTAGCTTGTGGGTTTGTCTACAAAAGAGGATGATTTTTAGGTACCCATTTGATTTTGGGTGCCTCAAAAATTGACCCACTAACTTTGTTATTTATGATTGAATTCTTTATAGTTTCTTTAGGAACCCATATTAATTTTTGTGAACTAATTTTCCTAAATGGGCATTTGTAGGCAATATGTCCGGATTTGCAACAAAAGTTGCATTTCATATAAGAGGAAACATGTAATGTAGGTCCTTTTATGAAAGTGGTAGGATTTTGATGTAATCCTTTTACAAATCCAATTCCATTTCTATTTGCGATGTGACCCTTGTGTGCAAGGATCATATCTAATCCTTTGCTACCAACCTTAAACTTGTTTAAGGTTTCCTTAATAAGTAAATTTTCATTTTTTATTGCTTCTAAGTGCTCACACTTAGAGCATGGAGGAGTTTGAAGACTATCAAACTTATCTTGTAGCAAAGCATGCTCTTTCTTTAAGATACTTAACTTCTTGCTAACAGTTCTACATTCATCAAATAATTCATGAAAAGCGATAGATAGTTCTTCAAAAGATAAATCTTCATTAAATAAATCACATACCTCTTCTCCTAACGCCATTAGCGCGTAATGAGCAACTTGCTCGGTGTTGGACTCCTCTTCTTCGGATGCGCTTGAATCATCCCACGTTGCCTTGAACGCCTTCTTCTTTGATGTTCTCTTTTTGGCTTGAGGACAATCGTTCTTATAGTGTCCCGGTTTTTTGCATTCATAGCAAATCACTTGGTCCTTCTTTTGTTCAAATTTATTTTTTGTATTATTTTTAAATCTGTTCTTTCTTAAATATTTTTTAAATTTTTGAGTCAAAAGTACAATGTCATTGTCACTGTCCTCATCACTTGATGTTCCTTTCAAGTGGTCTTCTTGTGATTTGAGTGCCATATCCTTCCTGTTCTTTGGAAGGGGGTTCTCGAGCTCGTCATGAGCTTGACATGTCATTTCGTAGGTCATTAGAGACCCAATGAGTTCTTCAAGAGGGAATGCTTTAAGGTCTTTGGCCTCTTGAATGGCCGTAACTTTTGGATCCCAACTTTTAGGGAGGGATCTTAAGATTTTAGTTACTAGTTCAAAGTTAGTAAAATCTTTACTAAGAGCTTTGAGTCCATTGATGACATCCGTAAACCGGGTGTACATGTCTCCGATGGACTCACTTGGTTTCATTCGGAAAAGTTCGTAAGAGTGCACAAGGATGTTGATTTTGGACTCTTTCACTCGGCTAGTGCCTTCATGAGTGACCTCAAGAGTTCTCCAAATATCAAAAGCCGAATCACACATTGAAACACGATTAAATTCGTTTTTGTCTAGTGCACAAAACAAGGCATTCATAGCCTTTGCATTTAAAGCAAAAACCTTCTTCTCCAATTCATCCCATTCGCTCATCGGAAGAGAAGATTTTTGAAATCCATTCTCGACAATAGACCAAAGCTCAAAGTCCATAGAAATGAGGAAGATTCTCATGCGAGTCTTCCAATATGTGTAATCCGACCCATTAAACAAAGGTGGTCGTGCAATAGAATGGCCCTCTTGCATGCCGGAGTAAGCCATCTCTCTTGGGTATTAAACCAAATATGAGAGATAACCTTGCTCTGATACCACTTGTTAGGATCGGAGCGGCACTAAGAGGGGGGGGTGAATTAGTGCAGCGGATTAAAACTTCGATTTTAATCAAAATCTTTCGTACGTTAAGAACGAAACTTGAGAAATTTAACTTGAAGGCGTATTCTTAAAGTTGCGCAGCAAGAGTAATACAAACTAAAGCAGTAAGAAGATTTGCAGTAATGTAAATGACAATAATAAAAAGCAAACCAGAGATTACGCCGATTTTTAGAGTGGTTCGGTCAAATGACCTACTCCACTTGCAAGGCCCCTCTTCGATGAGGCTCCCACCTTCCACTAGCAAGTCTCTTGAAATGGAAGGGTAAACACCCCTCTTACAACCTTTTACAAGCAGCTCAACCTCTTACAAATTTTCAATACGAAAGAAGGAGGAGAACTCTCTAGCAAATTGAAAACAAGACTTGCTAAGACTTTCTAAGACTTTTCTCTCAATCAAAATGCTTCTCAAAAGTTGTAACCTCAGCTGAGATTAGAGGGGTATTTATAGGCCTCAAGAGGATTCAAATTTTGGGTTTCAAAATTTGAAATCTCTTAGGGTTCCCGGTGTTGGAGGTTCCACCGCCCAGCTAGGCGGTGCCACCGCCCAGCACTCGGGTGCTGGACGGTGCAACCGCCCAGCCAAGGAGGTGTCACCGCCCAGCTCTCGGGTGCTGGGTGGTTTCACCGCCCAGCCAGGCGGTGCCACCGCCTGGCTCTCCGATTCATTGGTTTGGCTTAATTTTAGCCCAAACCAAATCTGACTTTGGGCCCAGTTGGCCCCTAACCAGGATATAGGATTATCTCTTAATCCTAATCCTAATTACAAGTGAACTACATAACACAAAAACATCCTAAGCAAATTTTCAACCGCGAACGTCGAGTCTTGTTCCGGCGAGCTTTCCGACGAACTTCTTCCGACGGACTCCCTGCAAGCTCCCAATCTTTGTGATGACAATAACGAGTAGCCAAGCCTTCTCGGTGATCTCCGCGAGCCTCCGACAATTTCTTCGGCGAACTTCCGACACGTTCCCGATTTCTTCTCGGATGGTTCCGGCAGCATCTCCGATGATTCTTCGGTCTCTTAAACGTCCATCGAGCTCGACTCCGGTATCCTTGCTTTATGGTTTCTGGTTATCGTAGTTAATCCTGCACACTTAACTCAATAATATGGATTAGATCAATTAACCCACCAATTGATTATATCATCAAAATCCGAGATTCAACAATTATCGCACCCGTTTCGCGTGCTTCGTCCCTCGCCTATGTGCACGTGGCGGTCGGCGCATCAACGTCCGGAGCCTCTTGCCCATCACGAAACCGTTGTCGCTTTCTCGAACGTTCACGAAATCCCTATTGCAAGCTCTCTCCGAGCCCTAGCCCGGCGACTGCGTATCGGTCACGGCAAGCGCGTGCCGAAACCATCGGCACTTTCTAGAAAAATCTCGGAATCGCTATTGCGACCCCAATCCGGAAAGCTCTCTCGGAGCCCCTCGATACTGACTGCGTAGTGGTCAAAGCAAATTTCCAGCCCCAAAACAAACGTCTCGGAGCTCTACGGGAGATGTTTCGTATCCCGGGATGCAAAAAGGACTGCAACACGAGGACTTCCCAGGGGGTCACCCATCGTAGTACTACTCTGGCCCAAGCATGCTTAACTTCGGTGTTTTGATGGGATATGGTAATTTAGTGCTGGCATTATCGCACCCGTTTCGCGTGCTTCGTCCCTCGCCTATGTGCATGTCGTGGTCGGCGCGTCAACGTCCGGAGCCTCTTGCCCGTCACGAAACTGACGTCGCTTTCACGAACGTTCACGAAATCCCTATTGCAAGATCTCTCCGAGCCCTAGCCTGACGACTGCGTATCGGTCACGGCAAGCGCGTGCCGAAACCATCGGCACTTTCTAGAACGATCTCGGAATCGCTATTGTACCCCAATCCGGAAAGCTCGCTCTGAGCCCCTCGATACTGACTGCGTAGTGGTCAAAGCAAATTTCCAGCCCCAAAACAAACGTCTTGGAGCTCTACGGGAGATGTTTCGTATCCCGGGATGCAAAAAAGAGTGCAACACGAGGACTTCCCAGGGGGTCACCCATCGTAGTACTACTATGGCCCAAGCACGCTTAACTTCGGTGTTCTGATGGGATCCGGTGATTTAGTGCTGCCATTATCGCACCCGTTTCGAGAGCTTCGTCCCTCGCCTATGTGCACGACGCGGTCGGCGCATCAACGTCCGGAGCCTCTTGCTCGTCACGAAACCGTCGGCGCTTTTTCGAACGTTCACGAAATCCCTATTGCAAGCTCTCTCCGAGCCCTAGCCCGACGACTGTGTATCGATCACGGCAAGCACGTGCCGAAACCATCGGCACTTTCCAGAACGATCTCGGAATCGCTATTGCGACCCCAATCCGGATAGCTCTCTCCGAGCCCCTCGATACTGATTGCGTAGCGGTCACAGCAAATTTCCAGCCCCAAAACAATGGTCTCGGAGCTCTACGGGAGATGTTTCGTATCCCGGGATGCAAAAAGGAGTGCAACACGAGGACTTCCCAAGGGGTCACCCATCCTAGTACTACTCTGGCCCAAGCACGCTTAACTTCGGAGTTTTGATGGGATCCGATGATTTAGTGCTGGCATTATCGCACCCGTTTCGCGTGCTTCGTCCCTCGCCTATGTGTACGTCGCGGTCGGCGTATCAACGTCCGGAGCCTCTTTCCCGTCACAAAACCGTCGGCGCTTTCTCGAACATTCACGAAATCCCTATTGCAAGCTCTCTCCGAGCCCTAGCCCGACGACTGCGTATCGGTCACGGCAAGCGCGTGCCGAAACAATCGGCACTTTCTAGAACGATCTCGGAATCGCTATTGCGACCCCAATCCGGAAAGCTCTCTCCGAGCCCCTCGATACTGACTGCGTAGCGGTCACAGCAAATTTCCAGCCCCAAAACAATCGTCTCGGAGCTCTACGGGAGATGTTTCGTATCCCGGGATGCAAAGAGGAGTGCAACACGAAGACTTCCCAGGGGGTCACCCATCGTAGTACTACTCTGGCCCAAGCACGCTTAACTTCGGTGTTTTGATGGGATCCGGTGATTTAGTGCTGGCATTATCGCACCCGTTTCGCGTGCTTTGTCCCTCGCCTATGTGCACGTCGCGGTCGGCATATCAACGTCGGGAGCCTCTTGCCCGTCACGAAACCGTCGTCGCTTTCTCGAACGTTCACGAAATCCCTATTGCAAGCTCTCTCCGAGCCCTAGCCCGACGACTGCGTATCGGTCACGGCAAGCGCGTGCCGAAACCATCGGCACTTTCTAGAACGATCTCGTAATCGCTATTGCGACCCCAATCCGGAAAGCTCTCTACGAGCCCCTCGATACTGACTGCATAGCGGTCACAGCAAATTTCCAGTCCCAAAACATTCGTCTCGGAGCTCTACGGGAGATGTTTCGTATCCCGGGATGCAAAAAGGAGTGCAACACGAAGACTTCCCAGGGGGTCACCCATCGTAGTACTACTCTGGCCCAAGCACGCTTAACTTCGGTGTTTTGATGGGATCCGGTGATTTAGTGCTGGCATTATCGCACCAGTTTCGCGTGCTTCGTCCCTCGCCTATGTGCACGTCGCGGTCGGCGCATCAACGTCCGGAGCCTCTTGCCCATCAAGAAACCGTCGTCGCTTTCTCGAACGTTCACGAAATCCCTATTGCAAGCTCTCTCCGAGCCCTAGCCCGGCGACTGCGTATCGGTCACGGCAAGCGCGTGCCGAAACCATCGGCACTTTCTAGAACAATCTCGGAATCGCTATTGCGACCCCAATCCGGAAAGCTCTCTCGGAGCCCCTCGATACTGACTGCGTAGTGGTCAAAGCAAATTTCCAGCCCCAAAACAAATGTCTCGGAGCACTACGGGAGATGTTTCGTATCCCGGGATGCAAAAAGGACTGCAACACGAGGACTTCCCAGGGGGTCACCCATCGTAGTACTACTCTGGCCCAAGCACGCTTAACTTCGGTGTTTTGATGGGATCTAGTAATTTAGTGCTGGCATTATCGCACCCGTTTCGCGTGCTTCGTCCCTCGCCTATGTGCACGTTGCGGTCGGCGCGTCAACGTCCGGAGCCTCTTGCCCGTCACGAAACTGACGTCGCTTTCACGAACGTTCACGAAATCCCTATTGCAAGCTCTCTCCGAGCCCTAGCCTGACGACTGCGTATCGGTCACGGCAAGCGCGTGCCGAAACCATAGGCACTTTCTAGAACGATCTCGGAATCGCTATTGCGACCCCAATCCGGATAGCTCGCTCTGAGCCCCTCGATACTGACTGCGTAACGGTCCAAGCAAATTTCCAGCCCCAAAACAAACGTCTTGGAGCTCTATGGGAGATGTTTCGTATCCCGGGATGCAAAAAGGAGTGCAACACGAGGACTTCCCAGGGGGTCACCCATCGTAGTACTACTCTGGCCCAAGCACGCTTAACTTCGGTGTTTTGATGGGATCCGGTGATTTAGTGCTGCCATTATCGCACCCGTTTCGAGAGCTTCATCCCTCGCCTATGTGCACGTCGCGGTCGGCGCATCAACGTCCGGAGCCTCTTGCCCGTCACGAAACCGTCGGCGCTTTCTCGAACGTTCACGAAATCCCTATTGCAAGCTCTCTCCGAGCCCTAGCCCGATGACTGCGTATCGATCACGGCAAGCACGTGCCGAAACCATCGGCACTTTCTAGAACGATCTCGGATTCGCTATTGCGACCCCAATCCGGATAGCTCTCTCCGAGCCCCTCGATACTGACTGCGTAGCGGTCACAGCAAATTTCGAGCCCCAAAACAATGGTCTCGGAGCTCTACGGGAGATGTTTCGTATCCCGGGATGCAAAAAGGAGTGCAACACGAGGACTTCCCAAGGGGTCACCCATCCTAGTACTACTCTGGCCCAAGCACGCTTAACTTCGGAGTTTTGATGGGATCCGGTGATTTAGTGCTGGCATTATCGCACCCGTTTCGCGTGCTTCGTCCCTCGCCTATGTGCACGTCGCGGTCGGCGTATCAACGTCCGGAGCCTCTTTCCCATCACAAAACCGTCGGCGCTTTCTCGAACATTCACGAAATCCCTATTTCAAGCTCTCTCCGAGCCCTAGCCCGACGACTGCGTATCGGTCACGGCAAGCGCGTGCCGAAACCATCGGCACTTTCTAGAACGATCTCGGAATCGCTATTGCGACCCCAATCCGGAAAGCTCTCTCCGAGCCCCTCGATACTGACTGCGTAGCGGTCACAGCAAATTTCCAGCCCCAAAACAATCGTCTCGGAGCTCTACGGGAGATGTTTCGTATCCCGGGATGCAAAAAAGGAGTGCAACACGAAGACTTCCCAGGGGGTCACCCATCGTAGTACTACTCTGGCCCAAGTACGCTTAACTTCGGTGTTTTGATGGGATCTGGTGATTTAGTGCTGGCATTATCGCACCCGTTTCGCTTTCTTCGTCCCTCGCCTATGTGCACGTCGCGGTCGGCGCATCAACGTCCGGAGCCTCTTGGCCATCACGAAACCATCGTCGCTTTCTGGAACGTTCACGAAATCCCTATTGCAAGCTCTCTCCGAGCCCTAGCCCGACGACTGCGTATCGGTCACGGCAAGCGCGTGCCGAAACCATCGGCACTTTCTAGAACGATCTCGGAATCGCTATTGCGACCCCAATCCGGAACGCTCTCTCCGAGCCCCTCGATACTGACTGTGTAGTGGTCACAGCAATTTTCCTGCCCCAAAACAATCGTCTCGGAGCTCTACGGGAGATGTTTCGTATACCGGGATGCAAAAAGGAGTGCAACACGAGGACTTCCCAGGGGGTCACCCATCGTAGTACTACTCTGGCCCAAGCACGCTTAACTTCGGTGTTTTGATGGGATCTGGTGATTTAGTGCTGGCATTGTCGCACCCGTTTCCTGTGCTTCGTCCCTCGCCTATGTGCACGTCGCGATCGGCATATCAACGTCCGGAGCCTCTTGCCCGTCACGAAACCGTCGTCGCTTTCTCGAACGTTCACGAAATCCCTATTGCAAGCTCTCTCCGAGCCCTATGTTAGGACTCAAGCTTGGAGAGTCCTAATTGAGAGGGACATTCATGTAAAAATGTTAGGACTCTAGCTAGGAGAGTCCTAATTGAGAGGGACATTCATGTAAAACTGTTAGGACTTTAGCTAGGAGAGTCCTAATTGAGAGGGACATTCTGTTAGGACTCTAGCTAGGAGAGTCCTAATTGAGAGGGACATTCTGTTAGGACTCTAATTGAGAGGGACATTCATGTAGGAGGTTTTTTCTTAGAGAAGAACTAGGAGTTGTAAGGGAATAGGAGTCTTGAGTAGGAGTCCTATTAGGAGTTGGTTAGAAGTAAGAGTCTTAAGTAGGAGTCCTATTAGGAGTTAGGGTTTAGAAGCCCTATAAATAGCCATGTATTCCTCCTCTTTTCTCAAGCAATAGATGAATCTTTTCTGCAGCCTTTGAGCAGCAACTTGGAGGGAGGAACCCCTATAGAGTTCCAAGGAGGCCGATCCCCTAAAGAGATCAACCCCAAGTTTAGAATCTGCAAGGGTTCTAGCACCCTAGCCCGACGACTGCGTATCGGTCACGACAAGCGCGAGCCGAAATCATCGGCACTTTCTAGAACGATCTCGGAATCGCTATTGCGACCCCAATCCGGAAAGCTCTCTCCGAGCCCCTCGATACTGACAGCGTAGCGGTAACAGCAAATTTCCAGCCCCAAAACAATCGTCTCGGAGCTCTACGGGGAATGTTTCGTATCCCGGGATGCAAAAAGGAGTGCAACACGAAGACTTCCCAGGGGATCACCCATCGTAGTACTACTCTGGCCCAAGCACGCTTAACTTCGGTGTTTTGATGGGATCTGGGGATTTAGTGCTAGCATTATCGCACCCGTTTCGCGTGCTTCGTCCCTCGCCTATGTGAACGTCGCGGTCGGCGCATCAACGTCCGGAGCCTCTTGCCCATCACGAAACCGTCGTCGCTTTATCGAACGTTCACGAAATCCCTATTGCTAGCTCTCTCCGAGCCCTAGCCCGACGACTGCGTATCGGTCACGGCAAGCGCATGCCGAAACCATCGGCACTTTCTAGAACGATCTCAGAATCGCTATTGCGACCCCAATCCGGAAAGCTCTCTCCGAGCCCCTCGATACTGATTGCATAGCGTTCACAGCAAATTTCCAGCCCCAAAACAATCGTCTCGGAGCTCTACGGGAGCTGTTTCGTATCCCGGGATGCAAAAAGGAGTGCAACACGAGGACTTCCCAGGGTGTCACCCATCGTAGTACTACTCTGGCCCAAGCACGCTTAACTTCGGGGTTTTGATGGGATCTGGTGATTTAGTGTTGGCATTATCGCACCCGTTTCCCATGCTTCGTCCCTCACCTATGTGCACGTCACGGTCGGCGCGTCAACGTCCGGAGCCTCTTGCCCGTCACGAAACCGTCGTCGCTTTCTCGAACGTTCACGAAATCCCAATTGCAAGCTCTCTCCGAGCCCTAGCCCGATGACTGCGTATCGGTCACGGCAAGCGCGTGCCGAAACCATCGGCACTTTCTAGAACGATCTCGGAATCGCTATTGCGACCCCAATCCGGAAAGCTCTCTCCGAGCCCCTCGATACTAACTGCGTTGCGGTCAAAGCATATTTCCAGCCCCAAAACAATTGTCTCGGAGCTCTACGGGAGATGTTTCGTATCCCGGGATGCAAAAAAGGAGTGCAACACGAAGAGTTCCCAGGGGGTCACCCATCGTAGTACTACTCTGGCCCAAGCACGCTTAACTTCGGTGTTTTGATGGGATCTGGTGATTTAGTGCTAGCATTATCGCACCTGTTTCGTGTTTTCGTCCCTCGCCTATGTGCACGTCGCGGGTGGCGCATCAACGTCCGGAGCCTCTTGGCCATCACGAAACCGTCGTCGCTTTCTCGAACGTTCACGAAATCACTATTGCAAGCTCTCTCCGAGCCCTAACCCGACGACTGCGTATCGGTCACGGCAAGCGCGTGCCGAAACCATCGGCACTTTCTAGAACGATCTCGGAATCGCTATTGCGACCCCAATCTGGAAAGCTCTGTCCGAGCCCCTCGATACTGAGAGCGTAGCGGTCACAGCAAATTTCCAGCCCCAAAACAATCGTCTCGGAGCTCTACGGGAGATGTTTCGTATCCCGGGATGCAAAACGGAGTGTAACACGAGGACTTCCCAGGGGGTCACCCATCCTAGTACTAATCTGGCCCAAGCACGCTTAACTTCGGAGTTTTGATGGGATCCGGTGATTTAGTGCTGACATTATCGCACCCGTTTCGCGTGCTTCGTCCCTCGCCTATGTGCACGTCGCGGTCAGCGTATCAACGTCCGGAGCCTCTTTCCCATTACGAAACCGTCGGCGCTTTCTCGAACATTCACGAAATCCCTATTGCAAGCTCTCTCCGAGCCCTAGCCCGACGACTGCGTATCGGTCACGGCAAGCGCGTGACGAAACCATCGGCACTTTCTAGAACGATCTCGGAATCGCTATTGGACCCCAATCCGGAAAGCTCTCTCCGAGCCCCTCGATACTGACTGCATAGCGGTCACAGCAAATTTCCAGCCCCAAAACAATCGTCTCGGAGCTCTACGGGAGATGTTTCGTATCCCGGGATGCAAAACGGAGTGCAACACGAGGACTTCCCAGGGGGTCACCCATCCTAGTACTACTCTGGCCCAAGCACGCTTAACTTCGGAGTTTTGATGGGATCCGGTGATTTAGTGCTGGCATTATCACACCCGTTTCGCGTGCTTCGTCCCACGCCTATGTGCACGTCGCGGTCGGCGTATCAACGTCCGGAGCCTCTTGCCCGTCACGAAACCGTCGTCGCTTTCTCGAACGTTCACGAAATCCCTATTGCAAGCTCTCTCCGAGCCCTAGCCCGACAACTGTGTATCGGTCACGGCAAGCGCGTGCCGAAACCATCGGCACTTTATAGAACGATCTCGGAATCGCTATTGCGACCCCAATCCGGAAAGCGCTCTCCGAGCCCCTCGATACTGACAGCGTAGCGGTCAAAGCAAATTTCCAGCCCCAAAACAATCGTCTCGGAGCTCTACGGGAGATGTTTCGTATCCCGGGATGCAAAACGGAGTGCAACACGAGGACTTCCCAGGGGGTCACCCATCGTAGTACTACTCTGGCCCAAGCACGCTTAACTTCGGTGTTTTGATGGGATCCGGTGATTTAGTGCTGCCATTATCGCACCCGTTTCGAGAACTTCGTCCCTCGCCTATGTGCACGTCGCGGTCGGTGCATCAACGTCTGGAGCCTCTAGCCCGTCACGAAACCGTCGTCGCTTTCTTGAACGTTCACGAAATCCCTAGTGCAAGCTCTCTCTGAGCCCTAGCCCGACGACTGCGTATCGGTCACGGCAAGCGCGTGCCGAAACCATCGGCACTTTCTAGAACGATCTCGGAATCGCTATTGCGACCCCAATCCGGAAAGCTCTCTCCGAGCCCCTCGATACTGACAGCGTAGCGGTCACAGCAAATTTCCAGCCCCAAAACAATCGTCTCGGAGCTCTACGGGAGATGTTTCGTATCCCGGGATGCAAAACAGAGTGCAACACGAGGACTTCCCAGGGGGTCACCCATCCTAGTACTACTCTGGCCCAAGCACGCTTAACTTCGGTGTTTTGATGGCATCTGGTGATTTAGTGCTGGCATTATCTCACCCGTTTCGCGTGCTTCGTCCCACGCCTATGTGCACGTCGCGGTCGGCGTATCAACGTCCGGAGCCTCTTTCCCGTTACGAAACCGTCGGCGCTTTCTCGAACATTCATTAAATCCCTATTGCAAGCTCTCTCCGAGCCCTAGCCCGACGACTGCGTATCGGTCACGGCAAGCGCGTGCCGAAACCATCGGCACTTTCTAGAACGATCTCGGAATCGCTATTGCGACCCTAATCCGGAAAGCTCTCTCCGAGCCCCTCGATACTGACTACATAGCGGTCACAGCAAATTTCCAGCCCCAAAACAATCGTCTCGGAGCTCTACGGGAGATGTTTCGTATCCCGGGATGCAAAACGGAGTGCAACACGAGGACTTCCCAGGGGGTCACCCATCCTAGTACTACTCTGGCCCAAGCACGCTAAACTTCGGTGTTTTGATGGGATCTGGTGATTTAGTGCTGGCATTATCGCACCCGTTTCGCGTGCTTCGTCCCACGCCTATGTGCACGTCGCGGTCGGCGTATCAACGTCCGGAGCCTCTTGCCCGTCACGAAACCATCGTCGCTTTCTCGAACGTTCACGAAATCCCTATTGCAAGCTCTCTCCGAGCCCTAGCCCGATAACTGCGTATCGGTCACGGCAAGCGCGTGCCGAAACCATCGGTACTTTCTAGAACGATCTCGGAATCGCTATCGCGACCCCAATCCGTAAAGCGCTCTCTGAGCCCCTCGATACTGACAGCGTAGCGGTCACAGCAAATTTCCAGCCCCAAAACAATCGTCTCGGAGCTCTACGGGAGATGTTTCGTATCCCGGGATGCAAAACAGAGTGCAACACGAGGACTTCCCAGGGGGTCACCCATCGTAGTACTACTCTGGCCCAAGCACGCTTAACTTCGGGGTTTTGATGGGATCTGGTGATTTAGTGCTGGCATTATCGCACCCGTTTCCCGTGCTTCGTCCCTCGCCTATATGCACGTCGCGGTCGGCGCGTCAACGTCCGGAGCCTCTTGCCCATCACGAAACCGTCGTCGCTTTCTCGAACGTTCACGAAATCCCTATTGCAAGCTCTCTCCGAGCCCTAGCCCGACGACTGCGTATCGGTCATGGCAAGCGCGTGCCGAAACCATCGGCACTTTCTAGAACGATCTCGGAATCGCTATTGCGACCCCAATCCGGAAAGCTCTCTCCGAGCCCCTCGATACTGAATGCGTAGCGGTCACAGCAAATTTCCAGCCCCAAAACAATCGTCTCGGAGCTCTACGGGAGATGTTTCGTATCCCGGGATGCAAAAAGGAGTGCAACACGAGGACTTCCCAGGGGGTCACCCATCCTAGTACTACTCTAGCCCAAGCAAGCTTAACTTCGGTGTTTTGATGGGATCCGGTGATTTAGTGCTGCCATTATCGCACCCGTTTCGCGAGCTTCGTCCCTCGCCTGTAATATCCCATTAGTCCCACATCGGAAGTGGGGAATGTGTGTGATTAGCTTAAAAGGGCCTGATGAGTGTACTACGTTACCTCCCGCTTAAGCATTTTGGTCCGCCGTTGAGGACCAAAATGGAGTTATTGGCCAGTTAGCTCATCAGACCCGGGTCGTGACATTTGGTATCAGAGCCGACCTAGCATTAGGGCAGGGTGAGAGGGCTGCAGTAGGAAAGGGCTACCCGTGGATGGAGTCAGAGAACTCATCACGGCGTGGAGCCACCACTGAGTTAAACCTCACATGCACTATGCTAGGGTTCGATCTGGGATATGTCAGGCCTTGACGAGGACGTCAAGCTAATTAGGTTGGGGATAGTGTAATATCCCATTAGCCCCACATCGGAAGTGGGGAATGTGTATGATTAGCTTATAAGGGCCTGATGAGTGTACTACGTTACAGTTAAACCTCACATGCACTATGCTAGGGTTCGATCTGGGATATGTCAGGCCTTGACGAGGACGTCAAGCTAATTAGGTTGGGGATAGTGTAATATCCCATTAGCCCCACATCGGAAGTGGGGAATGTGTATGATTAGCTTATAAGGGCCTGATGAGTGTACTACGTTACCTCCCGCTTAAGCATTTTGGTCCGCCGTTGAGGACCAAAATGGAGTTATTGGCCAGTTAGCTCATCAGACCCGGGTCGTGACATTTGGTATCAGAGCCAGGTTTCGATCCTGGGACCTGTGGGTTATGGGCCAGTTAGCTAATCCTCAATTGTTTGAGGATTACTGAAATATTTGATATGTTGACGTGCAAAATATATTGAGGTCTAATGAACTATAGTGATCGGTGGAAATTTTCTTTGATGCATTTTAGGAATCTGGGATGACGAGGACATTTGGTCCTCCTATTTCATTTGTTTCTGATTAATTAAGAGGAATGAAAGGATTGATTTGGGATATTGAATCAGAGTGGCGCAGCAGAAGCATGGTGGACCTAATTTCATTGGTGGCAGAAAAATGGATGATGCGAATAGAGAAGATATTCGATGTACAAAATTGTTCTGATGATCGAAAGATTTCTTTTGCCACCTTATATTGGAAATAGAAGATGATCATTAATGGCAAAAATGAAAAGAATTTTTGGAGATCAATGGCAAGATGATAAGGATAAGTTACCAATAAAAATATGATTGGAAATGAATCAGAAAATAATAACAAGAGGGTCAAGACATTTGGATTTGAAATGGGAAGTCATCACAAAAGACTCAATCATATGTGAATTACAAGTTAAATTATGAAACAAATTTATGTTTCCGAGTGACTAGAGTCTATTTTGTTTGTAGAAAGTTGGATCATAAAATAAAAGACTGCCCCTTGAATAAGAAGAAAGAGTCACTGCCTCATAAATCATCAGCCCATGTCAGAGTGTATGCTATCACTGAATATGATTCTGAAACTTCTGAATTAGTGGTCAAAGGTATTATGCATGTTTATGAAAGAATGCAAATATTTGTTTGACCATGGGTCTCATCTATGATTTGATTCGGAATATTCTGCCTATCACTTGGGTATTCAACCAAGACCACTATATTATGTGCTATATGTAAATATGATCATTGGGAATTCTTTGATAACGAACTTGAATCTGGTCCTCTTGTTTGATTTTTGTTGGAGAACTTGAACTTTTGCTGATTTAGTTCTCCTAGAGATTTGGAGTTTTGATATTATACTTGGTATGGATTGGCTATCTTCCTATCATATCAGTATGGATTGGTATATAACAAATGATCACTTTTGCATATTTGATCAGCCGATCTTTTATTTTGAGAGTATGGGACATGATTTATCTCTTTGCCTATGTATCCCAGGATGACTTGCTTGGATTACCTCCAAATGTGACTTTGCTTTTGATTTGGTCCTTGGGACAATCCCAATATCTAAGCCTCTCTACAGAAAGATATCATTTGAGTAAGTGGAATTGGAAAAGCAACTACAAGGATTATTAAATGAGGATTTTATTTGGCTTAATATTTCATCATGAGGTGCTCCGGTGTTAGTTAAAAAGATGTATGGAACATTGAGGCTTTGTAATGATTATAGACAATTGAATCAGGTGACAATCAAAAATGAGTATTTCCGGAAGTAACGACTTGCTTGATTAACTTCAGGGTGCGCAAGTATTTTTAGAAATTGATTGAAGGTCGGGTTACCATTTATTGAGGATCAAGGAGGAGAATATTTCGGTCACTCTTGGATAATTATGTCATTATATTGTATTGATGAAATTATTTGAGAGCAGGAGAAGGAAATAAAGATATCATAATCCTCATCTTTTCGTTGATTGAACTATGATCAATTTAGAGGACTAAATTTTCTTTTAAGGAGGGGAGAGTGTAATATCCCTCACTTTTGAAAATTATTAATAAAGATTTATTTATAAATCGGGGGACCTATATGTAAATATGGAAATTTCAAGGACTAAACTGTTAAGTTGCAAAAAGAAAAAAAAAAGATAAAGGAAAACCGAAAATTCGGTTTTATCCCACCGCCTCCCACGCTCTCTGTTTCTCGAACAGAGAGAGAAGCGGTGGGGCGTGGGGAGAAGAAGAGAAGTAGTGGGAGAAGAGAAGAAGAGGGAAAAGAAGAGAGGAAGAAGAGGGAGAAGAGAAGAAAAGAAGAAGTAGAAGAGAGGGAAGATGGAGAGGAGAGAGAGAGGCAGCTGCAGCAGCTAGGGCTGCAGCACCTCTGTTTTTCGCAGGTTGAAACAGAGGAGAGGATGTGTGGGGCGTTGAGGATGAAAAGGGAAGAAGAAGAAGAAGAAGAAGAAGAAGAAGAAGAAGAGAGGAGGATAGCTGCGGCAAGGCTGCAGCGAGGAGGTGTGTGGCGTTGGGGAGGAAAAAGGGAAGAGGAGAAGGGAAAGAAGTAGCTGCGGCTGCGGCTGTGGCAGCTGCAGCTATGGCAGGGAAAGAGTAAGAGGAAGGAAGAGAAGAAGAAGGAGAGGAAGATGAGCAGGGGAGGAAGAAGAGGCTGTGGTCGTGGCTGAGGCTGCGACTGCAGCAGTGCAGCTGGGAAAGAAGAGAAGGAAAGGAAGAAGAAGAGAAAGTAAAAGGGAAGAAGAGAGGAAGAGGAGAAGGAGAGGCAGCTGTGGCAGTGGCAGCTGCAGCTGGAAGAGAAGGAGAGGAAATAGAGCAGGGGAGAAATAAAAGGCTGCGGCTGTGGTGGCTGCGGCCATGGTTGCGACTGCGACTGCGGCAGTTGCAGCTGGGAAAGAAAAGAAAGGAAAGGGGGAAAAAGGGGCTGCGGACGGGATTGCGGCCGCAGCGGCAGCGACTGCGTATGCAGCAGTTATGTCTGCAAGAGAAGGGAGGAAGGAAGATAGTGCGGTGGAAGGGGCTGCGATTGTGGCAGTGGCAGCGGCGGCGGCTGTGGCAGCTGTGTTTGGGAAAGAAAAAGAAGGAATGAGAGTAAGAGAGAGCAGGTGACTGTGCCTCGATGTTCGACACGTGGTGTAGTTGCGAAGAAAGGAAGAAAACGGGAGCACAAAATGAAACAGAGAAAGGACACGGAGGAAAAGTAGAAGGATTTGGGCTGGCACCTTCTTTGGATCTTCGGATCGAAATCTTTGAAAGGCAAGTTTCCCACTTGTTTCGATCCTTTCTATTGCAAGTTCCCTGTTCGTTTCTCCTATAATTGCTCTGATATGTCTTATTGCAAGTTTCCCACTTGTTTCGATCCTTTCTATTGCAAGTTCCCTGTTCGTTTCTCCTATAATTGCTCTGATATGTCTTATTGCAAGTTTCCTGATCTTTTCTCACTGCCAATTTTATCTCCACATTTGCTTTGAATATGTGGAACTTTGAATTATTCTAGCCTTGCATTTGTTATATCTCCTGTTTAGACGTAACGATTCGAATCTGTGCAACTTCTGAGATTCTGACCTTTTGATACCGAGCTGCCTATAAGTCTTTGTGGAAACTCTGATTTGTTCAAAACTCATTTCATTGGAAACTAGACTCGTAGACCTTTCTTTGATATATGGATTGAAAGATTTGGAATCCAAACACCTGCCCAGTTATCTGTTGAATCTAACATTATGAATTCTACCAACAGAGATTTTGTTCTACGACACTTGCTTACCAAATTATTTGTAACTCTCTCTGTTGGACAGTTTAATTCATATGAAGCCTGTCTTATCTGAAAGTATAATCCAATGATTATTTCTGAGTAAATTGGAGCACGATTGATAGTTTGAATCATTTGTTCAATGTGCCTTCTGTATTCTGCCAGAAATCGAGCTTTGGTCGATTTCTCATATTCTGGTTTCATTCCTTTGGAAATTGATATCCTTTAGCTTTCTCATTCAATTGAGCTTTATATTACTGCTTTGAATTCTTGTATGCTCTTGTCCTTAAAATTATTGCATTCTTGAAAACTGTTGTGTAACGTTTATGCTATATCGTATTGACTCATATAGGCACATGTATATCCTATTGTTCCGCATTTGCTTTCGATATGTGCCTATTCCAGTTTCATTCCTTTGGATATTGAATTCATCTAACCTTCCTATTTTGAATTGAGCTCAGTATGAATGCTTTGAATCCCTGTATACTCTTGCCTTCATTTCATTCCAAAACTGAATACATTTGTGAGAGATTGTTGCTTGCATCGTATTGTCTCGTAAAGGCACATGTACGTATTGTTGTTCCGCGTGTGCTTCCGTATTATGCTACTTATTGTTTAATCTGCCCTCTTGTATTCTGGTGTTGTGGGATAATGTGAACCTTTGCCAGAAATGGTAAAGGGAGTTATGCATAGAGCCTGCGATGCTCTGCCGGCCCCCTCTGACTTCACCTAGACGTGGGTGGATGGAGCTCCCAAGCGTGGGAGACTTCTGTCTGGTGGTCATTCAGAAATGGATGAATTACATTCTGTCTGTGATCCCACTACACCCTCTATATGTTTGATATGACATCCAGAGTTTTGGTGAGTTATTTCTGTTCCTGCTCTGGATAAGTATGATATGATTGCAACGTCAAGGACGACGTTTGAGCTTCTGTACGACATATGAGTTTGATATGCTCTGAAATGCTTCATTCATTGTTGATTTTGCTTCGAAATGTTCCATATGTCGTTGATGTGTTTTGGAACATTTTATATGCCATTGATAAGCTCCGATAAGTTTCCTTTGTTTCTGATATGCTCCAATTACTCTGTGCTCCATTTGCTATGAACTGATATGTTCTAAAATGTCCTATCTGCCATTGATAAGCTCCGATATGTTTCCTTTGTTACTGATATGCTCCAATTACTCTGTGCTCCATTTGCTATGAACTGATATGTTCTGAAATGTCCTATCTGCCATTGATATGTTCCAATTACTTTATGTTCCATTCGGTATGGATCAAATATGTTTTGAATGACATGATACGTATGATTTGGTATCTATTGAGATGGTATCCTTGAGAATTCTTGTATTCTGCCTTGCATTATGATACCTTACTTGTTTGAAATCGTTCCTTTTGTTCTGAATATGCTTTGTCACTTGCTGAGCCGTTTTTGGCTCACTCCGTTGTTATATAAATCTTTCAGGTCAGCTTGTCACTCTTCGAGATGTTTGATTTGGGCTGAGGCAGTGGATAGCTATTCAGAATGATGGGCAAGTCTTGTCGGTTGTTATGCTATTGTTGTATAAGTATGTTTTGTATGTAATGAAATATTGTCGATGAACCGAAATTGATATACTGTGTCAAAGTGTTAGGAGATCTCTCTTATTTGGAATTTCTGAATGTTAAGTCTAATTTATGACGATATGATCTTGTGGTGAATAGTTGGAGTTCTGATTGTATAATTTATTTAGCTTGTGGAATTATAAATGTTGTTCATGTTTGTCAAGTTGGCTTGGGTTGCCATAAATGTGAATTATCGAGTGATGTGATATATGATTTTAAAATGCACAGGTTTTATGGATGTGAATATGAATAGAATGTTTTTCAGTGTCCTCAAACGTTAGTTTGGATCCTGGATTGGTTTGTGATGATGAAAAATTTTAATATCATGGATAATATTTTGAGGGGCGTGAAAAAAAATATCCATGATATTAAAAATTTTTCATCATAACTAACCCAGGATCCAAACACACATTTGAGGTCACTAAGAAAAACATTCAGATCAAAAATTTCACTTCTATAATCTACCAATTCATAACCCTGTGCAATTCATAAACATAGCACACATCACTCGATAATTCATACAATCTGAACTCGACTCATCAAAATAAAAACCACAATATAAATCCACAAGTGGGGAAATCCATGCAGTCACCACAATCATCGATTTACCATAAGTTCGTATCATTACACAAATTTAATTTAACATTCCAAAACCCTATACATGAGGGATCCTTTAACTTACACAAAATCCACAGGTTTAGATTCATAGTCACATTTCATTAGATGCAAGGTAGCTTATACACAACTACATATATGCTAACAAAAGTTCTGCCCAACGTCTTCTAAACTTTCCACTGCCTCAGCCCATTCTTAACATTAAAGCAAGCGATACGCTATCCTGAAAAATTTATCAACAAACAGGGTGAGCATAAAGAGCTCAGCAAGTGACTAACATATCCATATCAAAATAGTACAATTTCCAAAGAGATACAGTTTCAAAACACAAAGCAGAATATACGATTTTGTAGACATAAAATCATTAGGAGCAGAATCACAATTGTCCTTTTAATCATACATATTTGGTTCCTGACAGATGGGGTATAGAGTAATTGGAGCATATCAGAAACAAGGGAAACATATCGGAGCTTATCAATGGCATATAAAATGTTCCAAAACACATCAACGACATATGGAACATTTCGAAGCAAAATCAACAATGAATGAAGCATTTCAGGGCATAGAGTTATAGGCGTTTTAGTATTGAAGGGTCAGAAATCTTGAACTCTGTTTTACAGCGTCTATAGGCTCTTTTGAAACAAATTTTTGGGTAAGTATTCGGTGTCCGAAATCTACAAAATCGGTGTCAAAAGAAAGGCATACGAGTCTAATTTCAAACAAAAATAGTTCCTGCCTGAATTCTCTTTCTGTACTAAAACTTAGGGCTGAAACAGTGCTTAGGGGTCAGTTTACCGAAAACTTTAAGAATCCATAGTTCTATGTCCAAAGAGAAACATATCAGTTTCTAAATAAAAATCTTCCAATTTATTTTGAATCAACATAAAAACAGAGTCAAATACTTATGTAGGATGGGGTTAGAACACTTGCCTTTGCAAATTTTGACCCGAAGTAACAAGATTAAAGCAAAAACCCTAAAAGCCCCAAATTTTCTTTCTCTTCTCCTTCTTCTTCTTCTTCTTCTTCTTCTTCTTTTCTTTCCCTGATCACCCACGAGCTGCCTCCTCTGCTTCCTTAACAACGAAGGCAGAGAGGCTTAAGCGGTGGAATTTGTCATTTGGTGCATTTTACAGTTTAGTCCTCGTTTTTATCATATTCACGATTAGGTCCTTAGGGTTTACATATAGGTCCTCAGATTCTTTTTTTTTTTTTTTTTTTTTGAACAGATCTCCTAAATCTTACAAATAGGTTACCTCTAATTCATACTCTATTTCTTACATTAACACCAAAAATTTATACGAACATTCGGAAACATCGGAAGTGGGGAATGTGTGTGATTAGCTTATAAGGGCCTGATGAGTGTACTACGTTACCTCCGGCTTAAGCATTTTGGTCCGTGGTTGCAAGGACCAAAATGGAGTTATTGGCCAGTTAGCTCATCAGACCCGGGTCGTGACATTTGGTATCAGAGCCGACCTAGCATTAGGGCAGGGTGAGAGGGCTGCAGTAGGAAAGGGCTACCCGTGGATGGAGTCAGAGAACTCGTCACGGCGTGGAGCCACCACTGAGTTAAACCTCACATGCACTATGCTAGGGTTCGATCTGGGATATGTCAGGCCTTGACGAGGACGTCAAGCTAATTGGGTTGGGGATAGTGTAATATCCCATTAGTCCCACATCGGAAGTGGGGAATGTGTGTGATTAGCTTATAAGGGCCTGATGAGTGTACTACGTTACCTCCCGCTTAAGCATTTTGGTCCGTGGTTGCAAGGACCAAAATGGAGTTATCGGCCAGTTAGCTCATCAGACCCGGGTCGTGACATTTGGTATCAGAGCCGACCTAGCATTAGGGCAGGGTGAGAGGGCTGCAGTAGGAAAGGGCTACCCGTGGATGGAGTCAGAGAACTCGTCACGGCGTGGAGCCACCACTGAGTTAAACCTCACATGCACTATGCTAGGGTTCGATCTGGGATATGTCAGGCCTTGACGAGGACGTCAAGCTAATTGGGTTGGGGATAGTGTAATATCCCATTAGTCCCACATCGGAAGTGGGGAATGTGTGTGATTAGCTTATAAGGGCCTGATGAGTGTACTACGTTACCTCCGGCTTAAGCATTTTGGTCCGTGGTTGCAAGGACCAAAATGGAGTTATTGGCCAGTTAGCTCATCAGACCCGGGTCGTGACATTTGGTATCAGAGCCGACCTAGCATTAGGGCAGGGTGAGAGGGCTGCAGTAGGAAAGGGCTACCCGTGGATGGAGTCAGAGAACTCGTCACGGCGTGGAGCCACCACTGAGTTAAACCTCACATGCACTATGCTAGGGTTCGATCTGGGATATGTCAGGCCTTGACGAGGACGTCAAGCTAATTGGGTTGGGGATAGTGTAATATCCCATTAGTCCCACATCGGAAGTGGGGAATGTGTGTGATTAGCTTATAAGGGCCTGATGAGTGTACTACGTTACCTCCCGCTTAAGCATTTTGGTCCGTGGTTGCAAGGACCAAAATGGAGTTATCGGCCAGTTAGCTCATCAGACCCGGGTCGTGACATTTTAGTGTAATATCCCATTAGCCCCACATCGGAAGTGGGGAATGTGTGTGATTAGCTTATAAGGGCCTGATGAGTGTACTACGTTACCTCCCGCTTAAGCATTTTGGTCCGCCGTTGAGGACCAAAATGGAGTTATTGGCCAGTTAGCTCATCAGACCCGGGTCGTGACATTTGGTATCAGAGCCGACCTAGCATTAGGGCAGGGTGAGAGGGCTGCAGTAGGAAAGGGCTACCCGTGGATGGAGTCAGAGAACTCGTCACGGCGTGGAGCCACCACTGAGTTAAACCTCACATGCACTATGCTAGGGTTCGATCTGGGATATGTCAGGCCTTGACGAGGACGTCAAGCTAATTGGGTTGGGGATAGTGTAATATCCCATTAGTCCCACATCGGAAGTGGGGAATGTGTGTGATTAGCTTAAAAGGGCCTGATGAGTGTACTACGTTACCTCCCGCTTAAGCATTTTGGTCCGCCGTTGAGGACCAAAATGGAGTTATTGGCCAGTTAGCTCATCAGACCCGGGTCGTGACATTTGGTATCAGAGCCGACCTAGCATTAGGGCAGGGTGAGAGGGCTGCAGTAGGAAAGGGCTACCCGTGGATGGAGTCAGAGAACTCATCACGGCGTGGAGCCACCACTGAGTTAAACCTCACATGCACTATGCTAGGGTTCGATCTGGGATATGTCAGGCCTTGACGAGGACGTCAAGCTAATTAGGTTGGGGATAGTGTAATATCCCATTAGCCCCACATCGGAAGTGGGGAATGTGTATGATTAGCTTATAAGGGCCTGATGAGTGTACTACGTTACCTCCCGCTTAAGCATTTTGGTCCGCCGTTGAGGACCAAAATGGAGTTATTGGCCAGTTAGCTCATCAGACCCGGGTCGTGACATTTGGTATCAGAGCCGACCTAGCATTAGGGCAGGGTGAGAGGGCTGCAGTAGGAAAGGGCTACCCGTGGATGGAGTCAGAGAACTCATCACGGCGTGGAGCCACCACTGAGTTAAACCTCACATGCACTATGCTAGGGTTCGATCTGGGATATGTCAGGCCTTGACGAGGACGTCAAGCTAATTAGGTTGGGGATAGTGTAATATCCCATTAGCCCCACATCGGAAGTGGGGAATGTGTATGATTAGCTTATAAGGGCCTGATGAGTGTACTACATTACCTCCCGCTTAAGCATTTTGGTCCGCCGTTGAGGACCAAAATGGAGTTATTGGCCAGTTAGCTCATCAGACCCGGGTCGTGACATCGCCTATGTGCACGTCGCAGTCGGCGCATCAACGTCCGGAGCCTATTGCCCGTCACGAAAACGTCGTCGCTTTCTCGAACGTTCACGAAATCCCTATTGCAAGCTCTCTCCGAGCCCTAGCCCGACGACTGCGTATCGGTCACGGCAAGCGCGTGCCGAAACCATCGGCACTTTCTATAACGATCTCGGAATCGCTATTGCGACCCCAATCCGTAAAGCTCTCTCCGAGCCCCTCGATACTGACTGCGTAGCGGTCACAGCAAATTTCCAGCCCCAAAACAATCGTCTCGGAGCTCTACGGGAGATGTTTCGTATCTCGGGATGCAAAAAGGAGTGCAACACGGGGACTTCCCAGGGGGTCACCCATCCTAGTACTACTCTGGCCCAAGCAAGCTTAAATTTGGTGTTTTGATGGGATCCAGTGATTTAGTGCTGCCATTATCGCACCCGTATCGCGAGCTTCGTCCCTCGCCTATGTGCACGTCGCGGTCGGCGCATCAACGTCCGGAGCCTTTTGCCCGTCACGAAACCGTCATCGCTTTCTCGAACGTTCACGAAATCCCTATTGCAAGCTCTCTCTGAGCCCTAGCCCGACGACTGCGTATCGGTCACGGCAAGCGCGTGCCGAAACCATCGGCACTTTCTAGAACGATCTCGGAATCGCTATTGTGACCCCAATCCGGAAAGCTCTCTCCGAGCCCCACGATACTGACTGCGTAGCGGTCACAGCAAATTTCCAGCCCCAAAACAATCATCTCGGAGCTCTACGGGAGATGTTTCGTATCCCGCGATGCAAAAAGGAGTGCAACACGAGGACTTCCCAAGGGGTCACCCATCCTAGTACTACTCTGGCCCAAGCACGCTTAACTTCGGAGTTTTGATGGGATCCGGTGATTTAGTGCTGGCATTATCGCACCCGTTTCGCGTGCTTCGTCCCTCGCCTATGTGCACGTCGCGGTCGCAATATCAACGTCCGGAGCCTCATGCCCGTCACGAAACCGTCGTCGCTTTCTCGAACGTTAACGAAATCCCTATTGCAAGCTCTCTCCGAGCCCTAGCCCGACGACTGCGTATCGGTCACGGCAAGCGCGTGCCGAAACCATCGGCACTTTCTAGAACGATCTCGGAATCGCTATTGCGACTCTAATCCGGAAAGCTCTCTCCGAGCCCCTCGATACTGACTTCGTAGCGGTCACAGCAAATTTCCAGCCCCAAAACAATCGTCTCGGAGCTCTACGGGAGATGTTTCGTATCCCGGGATGCAAAAAGGAGTGCAACACGATGACTTCCCAGGGGGTCACCCATCCTAGTACTACTCTGGCCCAAGCAAGCTTAACTTCGGTGTTTTGATGGGATCTGGTGATTTAGTGCTGCCATTATTGCACCCGTTTCGCGAGCTTCGTCCCTCGCCTATGTGCACGTCGCGGTCGGCGCATCAACGTCCGGAGCCTATTGCCCGTCACGAAACCGTCGTCGCTTTCTCGAACATTCACGAAATCCCTAATACAAGCTCTCTCTGAGCCCAAGCCCAACGACTGCGTATCGGTCATGGCAAGCGCGTGCCGAAACCATCGGCACTTTCTAGAACGATCTCGGAATCGCTATTGCGACCCCAATCCGGAAAGCTCTCTCGGAGCCCCTCGATACTGACTGCGTAGCGGTCACAGCAAATTTCCAGCCCCAAAACAATCGTCTCGGAGCTCTACGGGAGATGTTTCGTATCCCGGGATGCAAAGAGGAGTGCAACACGAGGACTTCCCAAGGGGTCACCCAACCTAGTACTACTCTGGCCCAAGCAAGCTTAACTTCGGTGTTTTGATGGGATCCGGTGATTTAGTGCTGCCATTATCGCACCCGTTTCACGAGCTTCGTCCCTCGCCTATGTGCACGTCGCGGTTGGCGCATCAACGTCCGGAGCCTATTGCCCGTCACGAAACCGTCGTCGCTTTCTCGAACGTTCACGAAATCCTTATTGCAAGCTCTCTCCGAGCCCTAGCCCGACAACTGCGTATCGGTCACGGCAAGCGCGTGCCGAAACCATCGGCACTTTCTAGAACGATCTCGGAATCGCTATTTCGACCCCAATCCGGAAAACTCTCTCCGAGCCCCTCGATACTGACCGCGTAGCGGTCACAGCAAATTTCCAGCCCCAAAACAATCGTTCCGAAGCTCTAGGGGAGATGTTTCGTATCCCGGGATGCAAAAAGGAGTGCAATACGAGGACTTCCCAGGGGGTCACCCATCCTAGTACTACTCTGGCCCAAGCACGCTTAACTTCGGAGTTTTGATGGGATCCAGTGATTTAGTGCTGGCATTATCGCACCCGTTTCGCGTGCTTCGTCCCTCGCCTATGTGCACGTCGCGGTCGGCATATCAACGTCCGGAGCTTCTTGCCCGTCATGAAACCGTCGTCGCTTTCTCGAACGTTCACGAAATCCCTATTGCAAGCTCTCTCCGAGCCCTAGCCTGACAACTGCGTATCGGTCACGGCAAGCGCGTGCCGAAACCATCGGCACTTTCTAGAACGATCTCGGAATCGCTATTGCGACCCCAATCCGTAAAGCTCTCTCCGAGCCCCTCGATACTGACTGCGTAGTGGTCACAGCAAATTTCCAGCACCAAAACAATCGTCTCGGAGCTCTACGGGAGATGTTTCGTATCCCGGGATGCAAAAAGGAGTGCAACACGAGGACTTCCCAGGGGGTCTCCCATCCTAGTACTACTCTGTCCCAAGCAAGCTTAACTTCGTTGTTTTCATGGGATCCGGTGATTTAGTGCTGCCATTATCGCACCTGTTTCACGAGCTTCGTCCCTCGCCTATGTGCACGTCGCGGTCGGCGCATCAACGTCCGGAGCCTATTGCCCGTCACGAAACCGTCGTCGCTTTCTCGAACGTTCACGAAATCCCTATTGCAAGCTCTCTCCGAGCCCTAGCCCGACAACTGCATATCGGTCACGGCAAGCGCGTGCCGAAACCATCAGCACTTTCTAGAACGATCTCGGAATCGCTATTGCGACCCCAATCCGGAAAGCTCTCTCCGAGCCCCTCGATATTGACCGCGTAGCGGTCACAACAAATTTCCAGCCCCAAAACAATCGTCTCGAAGCTCTACGGGAGATGTTTCGTATCCCGGGATGCAAAAAGGAGTGCAACACGAGGACTTCCCAGGGGGTCACCCATCCTAGTACTACTCTGGCCCAAGCACGCTTAACTTCGGAGTTTTGATGGGATCCGGTGATTTAGTGCTGGCATTATCGCACCCGTTTCGCGTGCTTCGTCCCTCGCCTATGTGCAAGTCGCGGTCGGCGCATCAACGTCCGGAGCCTATTGCCCGTCACGAAACCGTCGTCGCTTTCTCGAACGTTCACGAAATCCCTATTGCAAGCTCTCTCCGAGCCCTAGCCCGACAACTGCGTATCGGTCACGGCAAGCGCGTGCCGAAACCATCGGCACTTTCTAGAACGATCTCGGAATCGCTATTGCGACCCCAATCCGGAAAGCTCTCTCCGAGCCCCACGATACTGACCCCGTAGCGGTCACAGCAAATTTCCAGCCCCAAAACAATCGTTCCGAAGCTCTACGGGAGATGTTTCGTATCCCGGGATGCAAAAAGGAGTGCAACACGAGGACTTCCCAGGGGGTCACCCATCCTAGTACTACTCTGGCCCAAGCACGCTTAACTTCGGAGTTTTGATGGGATCCGGTGATTTAGTGCTGGCATTATCGCACTCGTTTCGCGTGCTTCGTCCCTCGCCTATGTGCACGTCGCGGTCGGCATATCAACGTCCGGAGCTTCTTGCCCGTCACAAAACCGTCGTCGCTTTCTCGAACGTTCACGAAATCCCTATTGCAAGCTCTCTCCGAGCCCTAGCCCGACGACTGCGTATCGGTCACGGCAAGCGCGTGCCGAAACCATCGGCACTTTCTAGAACGATCTCGGAATCGCTATTGCGACCCCAATCCGGAAAGCTCTCTCCGAGCCCCTCGATACTGACTACATAGTGGTCACACCAAATTTCCAGCCCCAAAACAATCGTCTCGGAGCTCTACGTGAGATGTTTCGTATCTCGGGATGCAAAACGGAGTGCAACACGAGGACTTCCCAGGGGGTCACCCATCCTAGTACTACTCTGGCCCAAGCACGCTTAACTTCGGTGTTTTGATGGGATCTGGTGATTTAGTGCTGGCATTATCGCACCCGTTTCGCGTTCTTCGTCCCAAGCCTATGTGCACGTCGCGGTCGGCGTATCAACGTCCGGAGCCTCTTGCCCGTCACGAAACCACCGTCGCTTTCTCGAACGTTCACGAAATCCCTATTGCAAGCTCTCTCCGAGCCCTAGCCCGACAACTGCGTATCGGTCACGGCAAGCGCGTGCCGAAACCATCGGCACTTTCTAGAACGATCTCGGAATCGCTATCGCAACCCCAATCCGGAAAGCGCTCTCTAAGCCCCTCGATACTGACAGCGTAGCGGTCACAGCAAATTTCCAGCCCCAAAACAATCGTCTCGGAGCTCTACGGGAGATGTTTCGTATCCCGGGATGCAAAAAGGAGTGCAACACGAAGACTTCCCAGGGGGCACCCATCGTAGTACTACTCTGGCCCAAGCACGCTTATCTTCGGTGTTTTGATGGGATCTGGTGATTTAGTGCTGGCATTATCGCACCCGTTTCGTGTGCTTCGTCCCTCGCCTATGTGCACGTCGCGGTCGGCGCATCAACGTCCGGAGCCTCTTGCCCATCACGAAACCGTCGTCGCTTTCTCGAACGTTCACGAAATCCCTATTGCAAGCTCTCTCCGAGCCCTAGCCCGACGACTGCGTATCGGTCACGGCAAGCGCGTGCCGAAACCATCGGCACTTTCTAGAACGATCTCAGAATCGCTATTACGACCCCAATCCGGAAAGCTCTCTCCGAGCCCCTCGATACTGACTGCGTTGCGGTCACAGCAAATTTTCAGCCCCAAAACAATCGTCTCGGAGCTCTACGGGAGTTGTTTCATATCCCGGGGTACAAAAAGGAGTGCAACACGAGGACTTCCCTGGGGGTCACCCATCGTAGTACTACTCTGGCCCAAGCACGCTTAACTTCGGGGTTTTGATGGGATCTGGTGATTTAGTGTAGGCATTATCGCACCCGTTTCCCGTGCTTCGTCCCTCGCCTATATGCACGTCGCGGTCGGCGCGTCAACGTCCGGAGCCTCTTGCCCGTCACGAAACCGTCGTCGCTTTCTCGAACATTCATGAAATCCCTATTGCAAGCTCTCTCCGAGCCCTAGCCCGACGACTGCGTATCGGTCACGGCAAGCGCGTGCCGAAACCATCGGCACTTTCTAGAACGATCTCAGAATCGCTATTACGACCCCAATCCGGAAAGCTCTCTCCGAGCCCCTCGATACTGACTGCGTTGCAGTCACAGCAAATTTTCAGCCCCAAAACAATCGTCTCGGAGCTCTACGGGAGCTGTTTCATATCCCGGGGTACAAAAAGGAGTGCAACACGAGGACTTCCCTGGGGGTCACCCATCGTAGTACTACTCTGGCCCAAGCACGCTTAACTTCGGGGTTTTGATGGGATCTGGTGATTTAGTGCAGGCATTATCGCACCCGTTTCCCATGCTTCGTCCCTCGCCTATATGCACGTCGCGGTCGGCGCATCAACGTCCGGAGCCTCTTGCCCGTCACGAAACCGTCGTCGCTTTCTCGAACATTCATGAAATCCCTATTGCAAGCTCTCTCCGAGCCCTAGCCCGACGACTGCGTATCGGACATGGCAAGCGCGTGCCGAAACCATCGGCACTTTCTAGAACGATCTCGGAATCGCTATTGCGACCCCAATCCGGAAAGCTCTCTACGAGCCCCTCGATACTGACTGCGTAGCGGTCACAGCAAATTTCCAGCCCCAAAACAATCGTCTCGGAGCTCTACGGGAGATGTTTCGTATCCCGGGATGCAAAAAGGAGTGCAACACGAGGACTTCCCAGGGGGTCACCCATCCTAGTACTACTCTGGCCCAAGCAAGCTTAACTTCGGTGTTTTGATGGGATCCGGTGATTTAGTGCTGCAATTATCGCACCCGTTTTGCGAGCTTCATCCCTCGCCTATGTGCACGTCGCGGTCGGCGCATCAACGTCCGGAGCCTATTGCCCGTCACGAAACCGTCGTCGCTTTCTCGAACGTTCACGAAATCCCTATTGCAAGCTCTCTCCGAGCCCTAGCCCGACGACTGCGTATCGGTCACGGCAAGCGCGTGCCGAAACCATCGGCACTTTCTATAACGATCTCGGAATCGCTATTGCGACCCCAATCCGTAAAGCTCTCTCCGAGCCCCTCGATACTAACTGCGTAGCGGTCACAGCAAATTTCCAACCCCAAAACAATCGTCTCGGAGCTCTACGGGAGATGTTTCGTATCCCGGGATGCAAAAAGGAGTGCAACACGAGGACTTCCCAGGGGGTCACCCATCCTAGTACTACTCTGGCCCAAGCAAGCTTAACTTTGGTGTTTTGATGGGATCCAGTGATTTAGTGCTGCCATTATCGCACCCGTTTTGCGAGCTTCGTCCCTCGCCTATGTGCACGTCGCGGTCGGCGCATCAACGTCCGGAGCCTATTGCCCGTCACGAAACCGTCATCGCTTTCTCGAACGTTCACGAAATCCCTATTGCATGCTCTCTCCGAGCCCAAGCCCGACGACTGCGTATCGGTCACGGCAAGCGCGTGCCGAAACCATCGGCACTTTCTAGAACGATCTCGGAATCGCTATTGTGACCCCAATCCGGAAAGCTCTCTCCGAGCCCCTCGATACTGACTGCGTAGCGGTCACAGCAAATTTCCAGCCCCAAAACAATCGTCTCGAAGCTCTACGGGAGATGTTTCGTATCCCGGGATGCAAAAAGGAGTGCAACTCGAGGACTTCCCAGGGGGTCACCCATCCTATTACTACTCTGGCCCAAGCACGCTTAACTTCGGAGTTTTGATGGGATCCGGTGATTTAGTGCTGGCATTATCGCACCCGTTTCGCGTGCTTCGTCCCTCGCCTATGTGCACGTCGCGGTCGGCATATCAACGTCCGGAGCCTCTTGCCCGTCACGAAACCGTCGTCGCTTTCTCGAACGTTCACCAAATCCCTATTGCAAGCTCTCTCCGAGCCCTAGCCCGACGACTGCATATCGGTCACGGCAAGCGCGTGCCGAAACCATCTGCACTTTTTAGAACAATCTCGGAATCGCTATTGCGACCCCAATCGTGAAAGCTCTCTCCGAGCCCCTCGATACTGACTGCGTAGCGGTCACAGCAAATTTCCAGTCCCAAAACAATCGTCTCGGAGATCTACGGGAGATGTTTCGTATCCCGGGATGCAAAAAAGAGTGCAACACGAGGGCTTCCCAGGGGGTCACCCATCGTAGTACTACTCTGGCCCAAGCAAGCTTAACTTCGGTGTTTTGATGGTATCCGGTGATTTAGTGCTGCCATTATCGCAACCGTTTCGCGAGCTTCGTCCCTCGCCTATGTGCACGTCGCGGTCGGTGCATCAACGTCCGGAGCCTCTTGCCCGTCACGAAACCGTCGGCGCTTTCTCGAACGTTCACGAAATCCCTATTGCAACCTCTCTCCGAGCCCTAGCCCGACGACTGCATATCGATCACGGCAAGCCCGTGCCGAAAACATCGGCACTTTCTAGAACGATCTCGGAATCGCTATTGCGACCCCAATCCGGAAAGCTCTCTCCGAGCCCCTCGATACTGACTGCGTAGCGGTCACAGTAAATTTCCAGCCCCAAAACAAACGTCTCGGAGCTCTACGGGAGATGTTTCGTATCCCGGGATGCAAAAAGGAGTGCAACACGAGGACTTCCCAGGGGGTCACCCATCCTAGTACTACTCTGGCCCAAGCACGCTTAACTTCGGAGTTTTGATGGGATCCGGTGATTTAGTGCTGGCATTATCGCACCGGTTACCCGTGCTTCGTCCCTCGCCTTTGTGCACGTCGCGGTCGGCGTATCAACAGCCGTAGCCTCTTGCCCGTCACGAAATCGTCGGCGCTTTCTCGAACGTTCACGAAATCCCTATTGCAAGCCCTCTCCGAGCCCTAGCCCGACGACTGCGTATCGGTCACGGCAAGCGCGTACCGAAACCATCGGCAATTTCTAGAACGATCTCGGAATCGCTATTGCGACCCCAATCCGGAAAGCTTTCTCCGAGCCCCTCGATACTGACTGCGTAGCGGTCATCGCAAATTTCCAGCCCCAAAACAATCATGTCGGAGCTCTACGGGAGATGTTTCGTATCCCGGGATGCATAAAGGAGTGCAACTCGAGGACTTCCCAAGTGGTCACCGATCCTAGTACTACTCTGGCCCAAGCACGCTTAACTTCGGAGTTTTGATGGGATCCAGTGATTTAGTGCTGGCATTATCGCACCCGTTTCGCGTGCTTCGTCCCTCGCCTATGTGCATGTCGCGGTCGGCATATCAACGTCCGGGGCCTCTTGCCCGTCACGAAAGCGTCGTCGCTTTCTCGAACGTTCACCAAATCCCTATTGCAAGCTCTCTCCGAGCCCTAGCCCGACGACTGCGTATCGGTCACGGCAAGCGCGTGCCGAAACCATCGGCACTTTCTAGAACGATCTCGGAATCGCTATTGCGACCCCAATCCGGAAAGCTCTCTCCGAGCCCCTCGATACTGACTGTGTAGTGGTCACAGCAAATTTCCAGCCCCAAAACAATCGTCTCGAAGTCTACGGGAGATGTTTCGTTTCCCGGGATGCAAAAAGGAGTGCAACACGAGGACTTCCCAGGGGGTCTCCCATCGTAGTACTACTCTGGCCCAAGCAAGCTTAACTTCGGTGTTTTGATGGTATCCGGTGATTTAGTGCTGGCATTATCGCACCCGTTTCGCGTTCTTCGTCCCTCGCCTATGTGCACGTCGCGGTCGGTGCATCAACGTCCGGAGCCTATTGCCCGTCACGAAACCGTCGTCGCTTTCTCGAACGTTCACGAAATCCCTATTGCAAGCTCTCTCCGGGCCCTAGCCCGACGACTGCGTATCGATCACGGCAAGCACGTGCCGAAAACATCGGCACTTTCTAGAACGATCTCGGAATCGCTATTGCGACCCCAATCCGGAAAGCTCTCTCCGAGCCTCTCGATACTGACTGCGTAGCGGTCACAGCAAATTTCCAGCCCCAAAAAAATCGTCTCGGAGCTCTACGGGAGATGTTTCGTATCCCGGGATGCAAAAAGGAGTGCAACACGAGGGCTTCCCAGGGGGTCACCCATCGTAGTACTACTCTGGCCCAAGCAAGCTTAACTTCGGTGTTTTGATGGTATCCGGTGATTTAGTGCTGCCATTATCGCACCCGTTTCGCGAGCTTCGTCCCTCGCCTATGTGCACGTCGCGGTCGGTGCATCAACGTCCGGAGCCTCTTGCCCGTCACGAAACCGTCGGCGCTTTCTCGAACGTTCACGAAATCCCTATTGCAACCTCTCTCCGAGCCCTAGCCCGACGACTGCGTATCGATCACGGCAAGCACGTGCCGAAAACATCGGCACTTTCTAAAACGATCTCGGAATCGCAATTGCGACCCCAATCCGGAAAGCTCTCTCCGAGCACCTCGATACTGACTGCGTAGCGGTCACAGTAAATATCCAGCCCCAAAACAATCGTCTCGGAGCTCTACGGGAGATATTTCGTATCCCGGGATGCAAAAAGGAGTGCAACACGAGGACTTCCCAGGGGGTCACCCATCCTAGTACTACTCTTGTCCAAGCACGCTTAACTTCGGAGTTTTGATGGGATCCGGTGATTTAGTGCTGGCATTATCGCACCGGTTTCCCGTGCTTCGTCCCTCGCCTATGTGCATGTCGCGGTCGGCGTATCAACAGCCGCAGCCTCTTGCCCATCACGAAACCGTCGGCGCTTTCTCGAACGTTCACGAAATCCCTATTGCAAGCCCTCTCCGAGCCCTAGCCCGACGACTGCGTATCGGTCACGGCAAGCGCGTACCGAAACCATCGGCAATTTCTAGAACGATCTCGGAATCGCTATTGCGACCCCAATCCGGAAAGCTCTCTCCGAGCCCCTCGATACTGACTGCGTAGCGGTCACCGCAAATTTGCAGCCCCAAAACAATCGTGTCGGAGCTCTACGGGAGATGTTTCGTATCCCGGGATGCAAAAAGGAGTGCAACTCGAGGACTTCCCAAGTGGTCACCCATCCTAGTACTACGCTGGCCCAAGCACGCTTAACTTCGGAGTTTTGATGGGATCCGGTGATTTAGTGCTGGCATTATCGCACCCGTTTCGCGTGCTTCGTCCCTCGCCTATGTGCACGTCGCGGTCGGCATATCAACGTCCAGAGCCTCTTGCCCGTCACGAAACCGTCGTCGCTTTCTCGAACGTTCACGAAATCCCTATTGCAAGCTCTCTCCGAGCCCTAGGAAGACGACTGCGTATCGGTCACGGCAAGCGCGTGCCGAAACCATCGGCACTTTTTAGAACGATCTCGGAATCGCTCTTGCGACCCCAATCCGGAAAGCTCTCTCCGAGCCCCTCGATACTGACTGCGTAGCGGTCACCGCAAATTTCCAGCCCCAAAACAATCGTCTCGAAGCTCTACGGGAGATGTTTCGTATCCCGGGATGCAAAAAGGAGTGCAACTCGAGGACTTCCCAGGGGGTCACCCATCCTATTACTACTCTGGCCCAAGCACGCTTAACTTCGGAGTTTTGATGGGATCCGGTGATTTAGTGCTGGCATTATCGCACCCGTTTCGCGTGCTTCGTCCCTCGCCTATGTGCACGTCGCGGTCGGCATATCAACGTCCGGAGCCTCTTGCCCGTCACGAAACCGTCGTCGCTTTCTCGAACGTTCACCAAATCCCTATTGCAAGCTCTCTCCGAGCCCTAGCCCGACGACTGCGTATCGGTCACGGCAAGCGCGTGCCGAAACCATCTGCACTTTTTAGAACGATCTCGGAATCGCTATTGCGACCCCAATCCTGAAAGCTATCTCCGAGCCCCTCGATACTGACTGCGTAGCGGTCACAGCACATTTCCATCCCCAAAACAATCGTCTCGGAGATCTACGAGAGATGTTTCGTATCCCGGGATGCAAAAAGGAGTGCAACAAGAGGGCTTCCCAGGGTGTCACCCATCGTAGTACTACTCTGGCCCAAGCAAGCTTAACTTCGGTGTTTTGATGGTATCCGGTGATTTAGTGCTACCATTATCGCACCCGTTTCGCGAGCTTCGTCCCTCGCCTATGTGCACGTCGCGGTCGGTGCATCAACGTCCGGAGCCTCTTGCCCGTCACGAAACCGTCGGCGCTTTCTCGAACGTTCACGAAATCCCTATTGCAACCTCTCTCCGTGCCCTAGCCCGACGACTGCGTATCGATCACGGCAAGCACGTGCCGACAACATCGGCACTTTCTAGAACGATCTCGGAATCGCTATTGCGACCCCAATCCGGAAAGCTCTCTCCGACACCCTCGATACTGACAGCGTAGCGGTCACAGTAAATTTCCAGCCCCAAAACAATCGTCTCGGAGCTCTACGGGAGATGTTTCGTATCCCGGGATGCAAAAAGGAGTGCAACACGAGGACTTCCCAGGGGGTCACCCATCCTAGTACTACTCTTGCCCAAGCACGCTTAACTTCGGAGCTTTGATGGGATCCGGTGATTTAGTGCTGGCATTATCGCACCGGTTTCCCGTGCTTCGTCCCTCGCCTATGTGCAGGTCGCGGTCGGCGTATCAACAGCCGCAGCCTCTTGCCCGTCACGAAACCGTCGGCGCTTTCTCGAACGTACACGAAATCCCTATTGCAAGCCCTCTCCGAGCCCTAGACCGACGACTGCGTATCGGTCACGGCAAGCACGTACCGAAACCATCGGCAATTTCTAGAACGATCTCGGAATCGCTATTGCGACCCTAATCCGGAAAGCTCTCTCCGAGCCCCTCGATACTGACTGCGTAGCGGTCACCGCAAATTTCCAGCCCCAAAATAATCGTGTCGGAGTTCTACGGGAGATGTTTCGTATCCCGGGATGCAAAAAGGAGTGCAACTCGAGGACTTCCCAAGTGGTCACCCATCCTAGTACTACGCTGGCCCAAGCACGCTTAACTTCGGAGTTTTGATGGGATCCGGTGATTTAGTGCTGGCCTTATCGCACCCGTTTCGCGTGCTTCGTCCCTCGCCTATGTGCACGTCGCGGTCGGCATATCAACGTCCGGAGCCTCTCGCCCGTCACGAAACCGTCGTCGCTTTCTCAAACGTTCACGAAATCCCTATTGCAAGCTCTCTCCGAGCCCTAGCCCGACGACTGCGTATCGGTCACGGCTAGCGCGTGCCGAAACCATCGGCACTTTTTAGAACGATCTCGGAATCGCTCTTGCGACCCCAATCCGGAAAGCTCTCTCCGAGCCCCTCGATACTGACTGCGTAGCGGTCACAGCAAATTTCCAGCCCCCAAACAATCGTCTCGAAGCTCTACGGCAGATGTTTCATATCCCGGGATGCAAAAAGGAGTGCAACTCGAGGACTTCCAAGGGGGTCACCCATCCTAGTACTACTCTGGCCCAAGCACGCTTAACTTCGGAGTTTTGATGGGATCCGGTGATTTAGTGCTGGCATTATCGCACCTGTTTCGCGTGCTTCGTCCCTAGCCTATGTGCACGTCGCGGTCGGCATATCAACGTCCGGAGCCTCTTGCCCGTCACGAAACCGTCGTCGCTTTCTCGAACGTTCACCAAATCCCTATTGCAAGCTCTCTCCGAGCCCTAGCCCGACGACTGCGTATCGGTCACGGCAAGCGCGTGCCGAAACCATCTGCACTTTTTAGAACGATCTCGGAATCGCTATTGCGACCCCAATCCGGAAAGCTCTCTCCGAGCCCCTCGATACTGACTGCGTAGCGGTCACAGCAAATTTCCAGCCCCAAAACAATCGTCTCGGAGATCTACGGGAGATGTTTCGTATCCCGGGATGCAAAAAGGAGTGCAACACGAAGACTTCCCAGGGGGTCACCCATCCTAGTACTACTCTGGCCCAAGCACGCTTAACTTCGGAGTTTTGATGGAATCCGGTGATTTAGTGCTGGCATTATCGCACCCGTTTCGCGTGCTTCGTCCCTCGCCTATGTGCACGTCGCGGTCGGCATATCAACGTTCGGAGCCTCTTGCCCGTCACGAAAGCGTCGTCGCTTTCTCGAACGTTCACAAAATATCTATTGCAAGCTCTCTCCGAGCCCTAGCCCGACGACTGCGTATCGGTCACGGCAAGCGCGTGCCGAAACCATCGGCACTTTTTAGAACGATCTCGGAATCGCTATTGCGACCCCAATCCGGAAAGCTCTCTCCGAGCCCCTCGATACTGACTGTGTAGCGGTCACTGCAAATTTCCAGCCCCAAAACAATCGTGTCGGAGCTCTACGGGAGATGTTTCGTATCCCGGGATGCATAAAGGAGTGCAACTCGAGGACTTCCCAAGTGGTCACCCATCCTAGTACTACTCTGGCCCAAGCACGCTTAACTTCGGAGTTTTGATGGGATCCGGAGATTTAGTGCTGGCATTATCGCACCCGTTTCGCGTGCTTCGTCCCTCGCCTATGTGCACGTCGCGGTCGGCATATCAACGTCCGGAGCCTCTCGCCCGTCACGAAACCGTCGTCGCTTTCTCGAACGTTCACGAAATCCCTATTGCAAGCTCTCTCCGAGCCCTAGCCCGACGACTGCTTATCGGTTACGGCAAGCGCGTGCCGAAACCATCGGCACTTTTTAGAACGATCTCGGAATCGCTCTTGCGACCCCAATCCGGAAAGCTCTCTCCGAGCCCCTCGATACTGACTGCGTAGCGGTCACCGCAAATTTCCAGCCCCAAAACAATCGTGTCGGAGCTCTACGGGAGATGTTTCGTATCCCGGGATGCATAAAGGAGTGCAACTCGAGGACTTCCCAAGTGGTCACCCATCCTAGTACTACTCTGGCCCAAGCACGCTTAACTTCGGAGTTTTGATGGGATCCGGAGATTTAGTGCTGGCATTATCGCACCCGTTTCGCGTGCTTCGTCCCTCGCCTATGTGCACGTCGCGGTCGGCATATCAACGTCCGGAGCCTCTCGCCCGTCACGAAACCATCGTCGCTTTCTCGAACGTTCACGAAATCCCAATTGCAAGCTCTCTCCGAGCCCTAGCCCGACGACTGCGTATCGGTCACGGCAAGCCCATGACGAAACCATCGGCACTTTTTAGAACGATCTCGGAATCGCTCTTGCGACCCCAATCCGGAAAGCTCTCTCCGAGCCCCTCGATACTGACTGCGTAGCGGTCACAGCAAATTTCCAGCCCCAAAACAATCGTGTCGGAGCTCTACGGGAGATGTTTCGTATCCCGGGATGCATAAAGGAGTGCAACTCGAGGACTTCCCAGGGGGTCACCCATCCTAGTACTACTCTGGCCCAAGCACGCTTAACTTCGGAGTTTTTATGGGATCCGGTGATTTAGTGCTGGCATTATCGCACCCGTTTCGCGTGCTTCGTCCCTAGCCTATGTGCACATCGCGGTCGGCATATCAACGTCCGGAGCCTCTTGCCCGTCACGAAACCGTCGTCGCTTTCTCGAACGTTCACCAAATCCCTATTGCAAGCTCTCTCCGAGCCCTAGCCCGACGACTGCGTATCGGTCACGGCAAGCGCGTGCCGAAACCATCTACATTTTTTAGAACGATCTCGGAATCGCTATTGCAACCCCAATCCGGAAAGCTCTCTCCGAGCCCCTCGATACTGATTGCGTAGCGGTCACAACAAATTTCCAGCCCCAAAACAATCGTCTCGAAGCTCTACGGGAGATGTTTCGTATCCCGGGATGCAAAAAGGAGTGCAACTCGAGGACTTCCCAGGGGGTCACCCATCCTAGTACTACTCTGGCCCAAGCACGCTTAACTTCGGAGTTTTGATGGGATCAGGTGATTTAGTGCTGGCATTATCGCACCCGTTTCGCGTGCTTCGTCCCTAGCCTATGTGCACGTCGCGGTCGGCATATCAACGTCCGGAGCCTCTTGCCCGTCACGAAACCGTCGTCGCTTTCTCGAACGTTCACCAAATCCCTATTGCAAGCTCTCTCCGAGCCCTAGCTCGACGACTGCGTATCGGTCACGGCAAGCGCGTGCCGAAACCATCTACACTTTTTAGAACGATCTCGGAATCGCTATTGCGAACCCAATCCGGAAAGCTCTCTCCGAGCCCCTCGATACTGACTACGTAGCGGTCACAGCAAATTTCCAGCCCCAAAACAATCGTCTCGGAGCTCTACGGGAGATGTTTCGTATCCCGGGATGCAAAAAGGAGTGCAACACGATGACTTCCCAGGGGGTCAACCATCCTAGTACTACTCTGGCCAAAGCACGCTTAACTTCGAAGTTTTGATGGAATCCGGTGATTTAGTGCTGGCATTATCGCACCCGTTTCGCGTGCTTCGTCCCTCGCCTATGTGCACGTCGCGGTCGGCATATCAACGTCCGGAGCCTCTTGCCCGTCACGAAAGCGTCGTCGCTTTCTCGAACGTTCACCAAATACCTATTGCAAGCTCTCTCCGAGCCCTAGCCCGACGACTGCGTATCGGTCACGGCAAGCGCGTGCCGAAACCATCGGCACTTTTTAGAACGATCTCGGAATCGCTATTGCGACCCCGATCCGGAAAGCTCTCTCCGAGCCCCTCGATACTGACTGCGTAGCGGTCACAGCAAATTTCCAGCCCCAAAACAATCGTCTCAAAGCTCTACGGGAGATGTTTCGTATCCCAGGATGCAAAAAGGAGTGCAACACGAGGACTTCCCAGGGGGTCACCCATCCTAGTACTACTCTGGCCCAAGCACGCTTAACTTCGGAGTTTTGATGGAATCCGGTGATTTAGTGCTGGCATTATCGAACCCGTTTCGCGTGCTTCGTCCCTCGCCTATGTGCACGTTGCGGTCGGCATATCAATGTCCGGAGCCTCTTGCCCGTCACGAAAGCGTCGTCGCTTTCTCGAACGTTCACCAAATACCTATTGCAAGCTCTCTCCGAGCCCTAGCCCGACGACTGCGTATCGGTCACGGCAAGCGCGTGCTGAAACCATCGGCACTTTTTAGAACGATCTCGTAATCGCTATTGCGACCCCAATCCGGAAAGCTCTCTCCGAGCCCCTCGATACTGACTGCGTAGCGGTCACCGCAAATTTCCAGCCCCAAAACAATCGTGTCGGAGCTCTACGGGAGATGTTTCGTATCCCGGGATGCATAAAGGAGTGCAACTCGAGGACTTCCCAAGTGGTCACCCATCCTAGTACTACTCTGGCCCAAGCACGCTTAACTTCGGAGTTTTGATGGGATCCGGAGATTTAGTGCTGGCATTATCGCACCCGTTTCGCGTGCTTCGTCCCTCGCCTATGTGCACGTCGCGGTCGGCATATCAACGTCCGGAGCCTCTCGCCCGTCAAGAAACCGTCGTCGCTTTCTCGAACGTTCACGAAATCCCTATTGCAAGCTCTCTCCGAGCCCTAGCCCGACGACTGCTTATCGGTCACGGCAAGCGCGTGCCGAAACCATCGGCACTTTTTAGAACGATCTCGGAATCGCTCTTGCGACCCCAATCCGGAAAGCTCTCTCCGAGCCCCTCGATACTGACTGCATAGCGGTCACAGCAAATTTCCAGCCCCAAAACAATCGTCTCGAAGCTCTACGGGAGATGTTTCGTATCCCGGGATGCAAAAAGGAGTGCAACTCGAGGACTTCCCAAGGGGTCACCCATCCTAGTACTACTCTGGCCCAAGCACGCTTAACTTCGGAGTTTTTATAGGATCCGGTGATTTAGTGCTGGCATTATCGCACCCGTTTCGCGTGCTTCGTCCCTAGCCTATGTGCACATCGCGGTCGGCATATCAACGTCCGAAGCCTCTTGCCCGTCACGAAACCGTCGTCGCTTTCTCGAACGTTCACCAAATCCCTATTGCAAGCTCTCTCCGAGCCCTAGCTCGACGACTGCGTATCGGTCACGGCAAGCGCGTGCCGAAACCATCTGCACTTTTTAGAACGATCACGGAATCGCTATTGCGAACCCAATCCGGAAAGCTCTCTCCGAGCCCCTCGATACTGACTACGTAGCGGTCACAGCAAATTTCCAGCCCCAAAACAATCGTCTCGGAGCTCTACGGGAGATGTTTCGTATCTCGGGATGCAAAAAGGAGTGCAACACGATGACTTCCCAGGGGGTCACCCATCCTAGTACTACTCTGGCCAAAGCACGCTTAACTTCGAAGTTTTGATGGAATCCGGTGATTTAGTGCTGGCATTATCGCACCCGTTTCGCGTGCTTCGTCCCTCGCCTATGTGCACGTCGCGGTCGGCATATCAACGTCCGGAGCCTCTTGCCCGTCACGAAAGCGTCGTCGCTTTCTCGAACGTTCACCAAATACCTATTGCAAGCTCTCTCCAAGCCCTAGCCCGACGACTGCGTATCGGTCACGGCAAGCGCGTGCCGAAACCATCAGCACTTTTTAGAACGATCTCGGAATCGCTATTGCGACCCCAATCCGGAAAGCTCTCTCCGAGCCCCTCGATACTGACAGCGTAGCGGTCACCGCAAATTTCCAGCCCCAAAACAATCGTGTCGGAGCTCTACGGGAGATGTTTCGTATCCCGGGATGCATAAAGGAGTGCAACACGAGGACTTCCCAGGGGGTCACCCATCCTAGTACTACTCTGGCCCAAGCACGCTTAACTTCGGAGTTTTGATGGGATCCGGTGATTTAGTGCTGGCATTATCGCACCGGTTACCCGTGCTTCGTCCCTCGCCTTTGTGCACGTCGCGGTCGGCGTATCAACAGCCGTAGCCTCTTGCCCGTCACGAAATCGTCGGCGCTTTCTCGAACGTTCACGAAATCCCTATTGCAAGCCCTCTCCGAGCCCTAGCCCGACGACTGCGTATCGGTCACGGCAAGGGCGTACCGAAACCATCGGCAATTTCTAGAACGATCTCGGAATCGCTATTGCGACCCCAATCCGGAAAGCTTTCTCCGAGCCCCTCGATACTGACTGCGTAGCGGTCATCGCAAATTTCCAGCCCCAAAACAATCATGTCGGAGCTCTACGGGAGATGTTTCGTATCCCGGGATGCATAAAGGAGTGCAACTCGAGGACTTCCCAAGTGGTCACCGATCCTAGTACTACTCTGGCCCAAGCACGCTTAACTTCGGAGTTTTGATGGGATCCAGTGATTTAGTGCTGGCATTATCGCACCCGTTTCGCGTGCTTCGTCCCTCGCCTATGTGCATGTCGCGGTCGGCATATCAACGTCCGGGGCCTCTTGCCCGTCACGAAAGCGTCGTCGCTTTCTCGAACGTTCACCAAATCCCTATTGCAAGCTCTCTCCGAGCCCTAGCCCGACGACTGCGTATCGGTCACGGCAAGCGCGTGCCGAAACCATCGGCACTTTCTAGAACGATCTCGGAATCGCTATTGCGACCCCAATCCGGAAAGCTCTCTCCGAGCCCCTCGATACTGACTGCGTAGTGGTCACAGCAAATTTCCAGCCCCAAAACAATCGTCTCGAAGTCTACGGGAGATGTTTCGTTTCCCGGGATGCAAAAAGGAGTGCAACACGAGGACTTCCCAGGGGGTCTCCCATCGTAGTACTACTCTGGCCCAAGCAAGCTTAACTTCGGTGTTTTGATGGTATCCGGTGATTTAGTGCTGGCATTATCGCACCCGTTTCGCGTTCTTCGTCCCTCGCCTATGTGCACGTCGCGGTCGGTGCATCAACGTCCGGAGCCTATTGCCCGTCACGAAACCGTCGTCGCTTTCTCGAACGTTCACGAAATCCCTATTGCAAGCTCTCTCCGGGCCCTAGCCCGACGACTGCGTATCGATCACGGCAAGCACGTGCCGAAAACATCGGCACTTTCTAGAACGATCTCGGAATCGCTATTGCGACCCCAATCCGGAAAGCTCTCTCCGAGCCTCTCGATACTGACTGCGTAGCGGTCACAGCAAATTTCCAGCCCCAAAAAAATCGTCTCGGAGCTCTACGGGAGATGTTTCGTATCCCGGGATGCAAAAAGGAGTGCAACACGAGGGCTTCCCAGGGGGTCACCCATCGTAGTACTACTCTGGCCCAAGCAAGCTTAACTTCGGTGTTTTGATGGTATCCGGTGATTTAGTGCTGCCATTATCGCACCCGTTTCGCGAGCTTCGTCCCTCGCCTATGTGCACGTCGCGGTCGGTGCATCAACGTCCGGAGCCTCTTGCCCGTCACGAAACCGTCGGCGCTTTCTCGAACGTTCACGAAATCCCTATTGCAACCTCTCTCCGAGCCCTAGCCCGACGACTGCGTATCGATCACGGCAAGCACGTGCCGAAAACATCGGCACTTTCTAAAACGATCTCGGAATCGCAATTGCGACCCCAATCCGGAAAGCTCTCTCCGAGCACCTCGATACTGACTGCGTAGCGGTCACAGTAAATATCCAGCCCCAAAACAATCGTCTCGGAGCTCTACGGGAGATATTTCGTATCCCGGGATGCAAAAAGGAGTGCAACACGAGGACTTCCCAGGGGGTCACCCATCCTAGTACTACTCTTGTCCAAGCACGCTTAACTTCGGAGTTTTGATGGGATCCGGTGATTTAGTGCTGGCATTATCGCACCGGTTTCCCGTGCTTCGTCCCTCGCCTATGTGCATGTCGCGGTCGGCGTATCAACAGCCGCAGCCTCTTGCCCATCACGAAACCGTCGGCGCTTTCTCGAACGTTCACGAAATCCCTATTGCAAGCCCTCTCCGAGCCCTAGCCCGACGACTGCGTATCGGTCACGGCAAGCGCGTACCGAAACCATCGGCAATTTCTAGAACGATCTCGGAATCGCTATTGCGACCCCAATCCGGAAAGCTCTCTCCGAGCCCCTCGATACTGACTGCGTAGCGGTCACCGCAAATTTGCAGCCCCAAAACAATCGTGTCGGAGCTCTACGGGAGATGTTTCGTATCCCGGGATGCAAAAAGGAGTGCAACTCGAGGACTTCCCAAGTGGTCACCCATCCTAGTACTACGCTGGCCCAAGCACGCTTAACTTCGGAGTTTTGATGGGATCCGGTGATTTAGTGCTGGCATTATCGCACCCGTTTCGCGTGCTTCGTCCCTCGCCTATGTGCACGTCGCGGTCGGCATATCAACGTCCAGAGCCTCTTGCCCGTCACGAAACCGTCGTCGCTTTCTCGAACGTTCACGAAATCCCTATTGCAAGCTCTCTCCGAGCCCTAGGAAGACGACTGCGTATCGGTCACGGCAAGCGCGTGCCGAAACCATCGGCACTTTTTAGAACGATCTCGGAATCGCTCTTGCGACCCCAATCCGGAAAGCTCTCTCCGAGCCCCTCGATACTGACTGCGTAGCGGTCACCGCAAATTTCCAGCCCCAAAACAATCGTCTCGAAGCTCTACGGGAGATGTTTCGTATCCCGGGATGCAAAAAGGAGTGCAACTCGAGGACTTCCCAGGGGGTCACCCATCCTATTACTACTCTGGCCCAAGCACGCTTAACTTCGGAGTTTTGATGGGATCCGGTGATTTAGTGCTGGCATTATCGCACCCGTTTCGCGTGCTTCGTCCCTCGCCTATGTGCACGTCGCGGTCGGCATATCAACGTCCGGAGCCTCTTGCCCGTCACGAAACCGTCGTCGCTTTCTCGAACGTTCACCAAATCCCTATTGCAAGCTCTCTCCGAGCCCTAGCCCGACGACTGCGTATCGGTCACGGCAAGCGCGTGCCGAAACCATCTGCACTTTTTAGAACGATCTCGGAATCGCTATTGCGACCCCAATCCTGAAAGCTATCTCCGAGCCCCTCGATACTGACTGCGTAGCGGTCACAGCACATTTCCATCCCCAAAACAATCGTCTCGGAGATCTACGAGAGATGTTTCGTATCCCGGGATGCAAAAAGGAGTGCAACAAGAGGGCTTCCCAGGGTGTCACCCATCGTAGTACTACTCTGGCCCAAGCAAGCTTAACTTCGGTGTTTTGATGGTATCCGGTGATTTAGTGCTACCATTATCGCACCCGTTTCGCGAGCTTCGTCCCTCGCCTATGTGCACGTCGCGGTCGGTGCATCAACGTCCGGAGCCTCTTGCCCGTCACGAAACCGTCGGCGCTTTCTCGAACGTTCACGAAATCCCTATTGCAACCTCTCTCCGTGCCCTAGCCCGACGACTGCGTATCGATCACGGCAAGCACGTGCCGACAACATCGGCACTTTCTAGAACGATCTCGGAATCGCTATTGCGACCCCAATCCGGAAAGCTCTCTCCGACACCCTCGATACTGACAGCGTAGCGGTCACAGTAAATTTCCAGCCCCAAAACAATCGTCTCGGAGCTCTACGGGAGATGTTTCGTATCCCGGGATGCAAAAAGGAGTGCAACACGAGGACTTCCCAGGGGGTCACCCATCCTAGTACTACTCTTGCCCAAGCACGCTTAACTTCGGAGCTTTGATGGGATCCGGTGATTTAGTGCTGGCATTATCGCACCGGTTTCCCGTGCTTCGTCCCTCGCCTATGTGCAGGTCGCGGTCGGCGTATCAACAGCCGCAGCCTCTTGCCCGTCACGAAACCGTCGGCGCTTTCTCGAACGTACACGAAATCCCTATTGCAAGCCCTCTCCGAGCCCTAGACCGACGACTGCGTATCGGTCACGGCAAGCACGTACCGAAACCATCGGCAATTTCTAGAACGATCTCGGAATCGCTATTGCGACCCTAATCCGGAAAGCTCTCTCCGAGCCCCTCGATACTGACTGCGTAGCGGTCACCGCAAATTTCCAGCCCCAAAATAATCGTGTCGGAGTTCTACGGGAGATGTTTCGTATCCCGGGATGCAAAAAGGAGTGCAACTCGAGGACTTCCCAAGTGGTCACCCATCCTAGTACTACGCTGGCCCAAGCACGCTTAACTTCGGAGTTTTGATGGGATCCGGTGATTTAGTGCTGGCCTTATCGCACCCGTTTCGCGTGCTTCGTCCCTCGCCTATGTGCACGTCGCGGTCGGCATATCAACGTCCGGAGCCTCTCGCCCGTCACGAAACCGTCGTCGCTTTCTCAAACGTTCACGAAATCCCTATTGCAAGCTCTCTCCGAGCCCTAGCCCGACGACTGCGTATCGGTCACGGCTAGCGCGTGCCGAAACCATCGGCACTTTTTAGAACGATCTCGGAATCGCTCTTGCGACCCCAATCCGGAAAGCTCTCTCCGAGCCCCTCGATACTGACTGCGTAGCGGTCACAGCAAATTTCCAGCCCCCAAACAATCGTCTCGAAGCTCTACGGCAGATGTTTCATATCCCGGGATGCAAAAAGGAGTGCAACTCGAGGACTTCCAAGGGGGTCACCCATCCTAGTACTACTCTGGCCCAAGCACGCTTAACTTCGGAGTTTTGATGGGATCCGGTGATTTAGTGCTGGCATTATCGCACCTGTTTCGCGTGCTTCGTCCCTAGCCTATGTGCACGTCGCGGTCGGCATATCAACGTCCGGAGCCTCTTGCCCGTCACGAAACCGTCGTCGCTTTCTCGAACGTTCACCAAATCCCTATTGCAAGCTCTCTCCGAGCCCTAGCCCGACGACTGCGTATCGGTCACGGCAAGCGCGTGCCGAAACCATCTGCACTTTTTAGAACGATCTCGGAATCGCTATTGCGACCCCAATCCGGAAAGCTCTCTCCGAGCCCCTCGATACTGACTGCGTAGCGGTCACAGCAAATTTCCAGCCCCAAAACAATCGTCTCGGAGATCTACGGGAGATGTTTCGTATCCCGGGATGCAAAAAGGAGTGCAACACGAAGACTTCCCAGGGGGTCACCCATCCTAGTACTACTCTGGCCCAAGCACGCTTAACTTCGGAGTTTTGATGGAATCCGGTGATTTAGTGCTGGCATTATCGCACCCGTTTCGCGTGCTTCGTCCCTCGCCTATGTGCACGTCGCGGTCGGCATATCAACGTTCGGAGCCTCTTGCCCGTCACGAAAGCGTCGTCGCTTTCTCGAACGTTCACAAAATATCTATTGCAAGCTCTCTCCGAGCCCTAGCCCGACGACTGCGTATCGGTCACGGCAAGCGCGTGCCGAAACCATCGGCACTTTTTAGAACGATCTCGGAATCGCTATTGCGACCCCAATCCGGAAAGCTCTCTCCGAGCCCCTCGATACTGACTGTGTAGCGGTCACTGCAAATTTCCAGCCCCAAAACAATCGTGTCGGAGCTCTACGGGAGATGTTTCGTATCCCGGGATGCATAAAGGAGTGCAACTCGAGGACTTCCCAAGTGGTCACCCATCCTAGTACTACTCTGGCCCAAGCACGCTTAACTTCGGAGTTTTGATGGGATCCGGAGATTTAGTGCTGGCATTATCGCACCCGTTTCGCGTGCTTCGTCCCTCGCCTATGTGCACGTCGCGGTCGGCATATCAACGTCCGGAGCCTCTCGCCCGTCACGAAACCGTCGTCGCTTTCTCGAACGTTCACGAAATCCCTATTGCAAGCTCTCTCCGAGCCCTAGCCCGACGACTGCTTATCGGTTACGGCAAGCGCGTGCCGAAACCATCGGCACTTTTTAGAACGATCTCGGAATCGCTCTTGCGACCCCAATCCGGAAAGCTCTCTCCGAGCCCCTCGATACTGACTGCGTAGCGGTCACCGCAAATTTCCAGCCCCAAAACAATCGTGTCGGAGCTCTACGGGAGATGTTTCGTATCCCGGGATGCATAAAGGAGTGCAACTCGAGGACTTCCCAAGTGGTCACCCATCCTAGTACTACTCTGGCCCAAGCACGCTTAACTTCGGAGTTTTGATGGGATCCGGAGATTTAGTGCTGGCATTATCGCACCCGTTTCGCGTGCTTCGTCCCTCGCCTATGTGCACGTCGCGGTCGGCATATCAACGTCCGGAGCCTCTCGCCCGTCACGAAACCATCGTCGCTTTCTCGAACGTTCACGAAATCCCAATTGCAAGCTCTCTCCGAGCCCTAGCCCGACGACTGCGTATCGGTCACGGCAAGCCCGTGACGAAACCATCGGCACTTTTTAGAACGATCTCGGAATCGCTCTTGCGACCCCAATCCGGAAAGCTCTCTCCGAGCCCCTCGATACTGACTGCGTAGCGGTCACAGCAAATTTCCAGCCCCAAAACAATCGTGTCGGAGCTCTACGGGAGATGTTTCGTATCCCGGGATGCATAAAGGAGTGCAACTCGAGGACTTCCCAGGGGGTCACCCATCCTAGTACTACTCTGGCCCAAGCACGCTTAACTTCGGAGTTTTTATGGGATCCGGTGATTTAGTGCTGGCATTATCGCACCCGTTTCGCGTGCTTCGTCCCTAGCCTATGTGCACATCGCGGTCGGCATATCAACGTCCGGAGCCTCTTGCCCGTCACGAAACCGTCGTCGCTTTCTCGAACGTTCACCAAATCCCTATTGCAAGCTCTCTCCGAGCCCTAGCCCGACGACTGCGTATCGGTCACGGCAAGCGCGTGCCGAAACCATCTGCATTTTTTAGAACGATCTCGGAATCGCTATTGCAACCCCAATCCGGAAAGCTCTCTCCGAGCCCCTCGATACTGATTGCGTAGCGGTCACAACAAATTTCCAGCCCCAAAACAATCGTCTCGAAGCTCTACGGGAGATGTTTCGTATCCCGGGATGCAAAAAGGAGTGCAACTCGAGGACTTCCCAGGGGGTCACCCATCCTAGTACTACTCTGGCCCAAGCACGCTTAACTTCGGAGTTTTGATGGGATCAGGTGATTTAGTGCTGGCATTATCGCACCCGTTTCGCGTGCTTCGTCCCTAGCCTATGTGCACGTCGCGGTCGGCATATCAACGTCCGGAGCCTCTTGCCCGTCACGAAACCGTCGTCGCTTTCTCGAACGTTCACCAAATCCCTATTGCAAGCTCTCTCCGAGCCCTAGCTCGACGACTGCGTATCGGTCACGGCAAGCGCGTGCCGAAACCATCTACACTTTTTAGAACGATCTCGGAATCGCTATTGCGAACCCAATCCGGAAAGCTCTCTCCGAGCCCCTCGATACTGACTACGTAGCGGTCACAGCAAATTTCCAGCCCCAAAACAATCGTCTCGGAGCTCTACGGGAGATGTTTCGTATCCCGGGATGCAAAAAGGAGTGCAACACGATGACTTCCCAGGGGGTCAACCATCCTAGTACTACTCTGGCCAAAGCACGCTTAACTTCGAAGTTTTGATGGAATCCGGTGATTTAGTGCTGGCATTATCGCACCCGTTTCGCGTGCTTCGTCCCTCGCCTATGTGCACGTCGCGGTCGGCATATCAACGTCCGGAGCCTCTTGCCCGTCACGAAAGCGTCGTCGCTTTCTCGAACGTTCACCAAATACCTATTGCAAGCTCTCTCCGAGCCCTAGCCCGACGACTGCGTATCGGTCACGGCAAGCGCGTGCCGAAACCATCGGCACTTTTTAGAACGATCTCGGAATCGCTATTGCGACCCCGATCCGGAAAGCTCTCTCCGAGCCCCTCGATACTGACTGCGTAGCGGTCACAGCAAATTTCCAGCCCCAAAACAATCGTCTCAAAGCTCTACGGGAGATGTTTCGTATCCCAGGATGCAAAAAGGAGTGCAACACGAGGACTTCCCAGGGGGTCACCCATCCTAGTACTACTCTGGCCCAAGCACGCTTAACTTCGGAGTTTTGATGGAATCCGGTGATTTAGTGCTGGCATTATCGAACCCGTTTCGCGTGCTTCGTCCCTCGCCTATGTGCACGTTGCGGTCGGCATATCAATGTCCGGAGCCTCTTGCCCGTCACGAAAGCGTCGTCGCTTTCTCGAACGTTCACCAAATACCTATTGCAAGCTCTCTCCGAGCCCTAGCCCGACGACTGCGTATCGGTCACGGCAAGCGCGTGCTGAAACCATCGGCACTTTTTAGAACGATCTCGTAATCGCTATTGCGACCCCAATCCGGAAAGCTCTCTCCGAGCCCCTCGATACTGACTGCGTAGCGGTCACCGCAAATTTCCAGCCCCAAAACAATCGTGTCGGAGCTCTACGGGAGATGTTTCGTATCCCGGGATGCATAAAGGAGTGCAACTCGAGGACTTCCCAAGTGGTCACCCATCCTAGTACTACTCTGGCCCAAGCACGCTTAACTTCGGAGTTTTGATGGGATCCGGAGATTTAGTGCTGGCATTATCGCACCCGTTTCGCGTGCTTCGTCCCTCGCCTATGTGCACGTCGCGGTCGGCATATCAACGTCCGGAGCCTCTCGCCCGTCAAGAAACCGTCGTCGCTTTCTCGAACGTTCACGAAATCCCTATTGCAAGCTCTCTCCGAGCCCTAGCCCGACGACTGCTTATCGGTCACGGCAAGCGCGTGCCGAAACCATCGGCACTTTTTAGAACGATCTCGGAATCGCTCTTGCGACCCCAATCCGGAAAGCTCTCTCCGAGCCCCTCGATACTGACTGCATAGCGGTCACAGCAAATTTCCAGCCCCAAAACAATCGTCTCGAAGCTCTACGGGAGATGTTTCGTATCCCGGGATGCAAAAAGGAGTGCAACTCGAGGACTTCCCAGGGGGTCACCCATCCTAGTACTACTCTGGCCCAAGCACGCTTAACTTCGGAGTTTTTATAGGATCCGGTGATTTAGTGCTGGCATTATCGCACCCGTTTCGCGTGCTTCGTCCCTAGCCTATGTGCACATCGCGGTCGGCATATCAACGTCCGAAGCCTCTTGCCCGTCACGAAACCGTCGTCGCTTTCTCGAACGTTCACCAAATCCCTATTGCAAGCTCTCTCCGAGCCCTAGCTCGACGACTGCGTATCGGTCACGGCAAGCGCGTGCCGAAACCATCTGCACTTTTTAGAACGATCACGGAATCGCTATTGCGAACCCAATCCGGAAAGCTCTCTCCGAGCCCCTCGATACTGACTACGTAGCGGTCACAGCAAATTTCCAGCCCCAAAACAATCGTCTCGGAGCTCTACGGGAGATGTTTCGTATCTCGGGATGCAAAAAGGAGTGCAACACGATGACTTCCCAGGGGGTCACCCATCCTAGTACTACTCTGGCCAAAGCACGCTTAACTTCGAAGTTTTGATGGAATCCGGTGATTTAGTGCTGGCATTATCGCACCCGTTTCGCGTGCTTCGTCCCTCGCCTATGTGCACGTCGCGGTCGGCATATCAACGTCCGGAGCCTCTTGCCCGTCACGAAAGCGTCGTCGCTTTCTCGAACGTTCACCAAATACCTATTGCAAGCTCTCTCCAAGCCCTAGCCCGAGACTGCGTATCGGTCACGGCAAGCGCGTGCCGAAACCATCAGCACTTTTTAGAACGATCTCGGAATCGCTATTGCGACCCCAATCCGGAAAGCTCTCTCCGAGCCCCTCGATACTGACAGCGTAGCGGTCACCGCAAATTTCCAGCCCCAAAACAATCGTGTCGGAGCTCTACGGGAGATGTTTCGTATCCCGGGATGCATAAAGGAGTGCAACACGAGGACTTCCCAGGGGGTCACCCATCCTAGTACTACTCTGGCCCAAGCACGCTTAACTTCGGAGTTTTGATGGGATCCGGTGATTTAGTGCTGGCATTATCGCACCCGTTTCGCGTGCTTCGTCCCTCGCCTATGTGCACGTTGCGGTCGGCATATCAACGTCCGGAGCCTCTTGCCCGTCACGAAACCGTCGTCGCTTTCTCGAACGTTCACCAAATCCCTATTGCAAGCTCTCTCCGAGCCCTAGCCCGACGACTGCGTATCGGTCACGGCAAGCGCGTGCCGAAACCATCGGCACTTTTTAGAACGATCTCGGAATAGCTATTGCGACCCCAATCCGGAAAGCTCTCTCCGAGCCCCTCGATACTGACTGCGTAGCGGTCACAGCAAATTTCCAGCCCCAAAACAATCGTCTCGAAGCTCTACGGGAGATGTTTCGTATCCCGGGATGCAAAAAGGAGTGCAACTCGAGGACTTCCCACGTGGTCACCCATCCTAGTACTACTCTGGCCCAAGCACGCTTAACTTCGGAGTTTTGATGGGATCCGGTGATTTAGTGTTGGCATTATCGCACCCATTTCGCGTGCTTCGTCCCTCGCCTATGTGCACGTCGCGGTCGGCATATCAACGTCCGGAGCCTCTCGCCCGTCACGAAACCGTCGTCGCTTTCTCGAACGTTCACGAAATCCCTATTGCAAGCTCTCTCCGAGCCCTAGCCCGACGACTGCGTATCGGTCACGGCAAGCGCGTGCCGAAACCATCGGCACTTTTTAGAACGATCTCGGAATCGCTAATGCGACCCCAATCCGGAAAGCTCTCTCCGAGCCCCTCGATACTGACTGCGTAGCGGTCACAGCAAATTTCCAGCCCCAAAACAATCGTCTCGAAGCTCTACGGGAGATGTTTCGTATCCCGGGATGCAAAAAGGAGTGCAACTCGAGGACTTCCCAGGGGGTCACCCATCCTAGCACTACTCTGGCCCAAGCACGCTTAACTTCGGAGTTTTGATGGGATCCGGTGATTTAGTGCTGGCATTATCGCACCCGTTTCGCGTGCTTCGTCCCTAGCCTATGTGCACGTCGCGGTCGGCATATCAACGTCCGGAGCCTCTTGCCCGTCACGAAACCGTCGTCGCTTTCTCGAACGTTCACCAAATCCCTATTGCAAGCTCTCTCCGAGCCCTAGCCCGACGACTGCGTATCGGTCACGGCAAGCGCGTGCCGAAACCATCTGCACTTTTTAGAACGATCTCGGAATCGCTATTGCGAACCCAATCCGGAAAGCTCTCTCCGAGCCCCTCGATACTGACTGCGTAGCGGTCACAGCAAATTTCCAGCCCCAAAACAATCGTCTCGGAGCTCTACGGGAGATGTTTCGTATCCCGGGATGCAAAAAGGAGTGCAACACGAGGACTTCCCAGGGGGTCACCCATCCTAGTACTACTCTGGCCAAAGCACGCTTAACTTCGAAGTTTGATGGAATCCGGTGATTTAGTGCTGGCATTATCGCACCCGTTTCGCGTGCTTCGTCCCTCGACTATGTGCACGTCGCGGTCGGCATATCAACGTCCGGAGCCTCTTGCCCGTCACGAAACCGTCGTCGCTTTCTCGAACGTTCACCAAATACCTATTGCAAGCTCTCTCCGAGCCCTAGCCCTACGACTGCGTATCGGTCACGTCAAGCGCGTGCCGAAACCATCTGCACTTTTTAGAACGATCTCGGAATCGCTATTGCGAACCCAATCCGGAAAGCTCTCTCCGAGCCCCTCGATACTGACTGCGTAGCGGTCACAGCAAATTTCCAGCCCCAAAACAATCGTCTCGGAGCTCTACGGGAGATGTTTCGTATCCCGGGATGCATAAAGGAGTGCAACACGAGGACTTCCCAGGGGGTCACCCATCCTAGTACTACTCTGGCCCAAGCACGCTTAACTTCGGAGTTTTGATGGAATCCGGTGATTTAGTGCTGGCATTATCGCACCCGTTTCGCGTGCTTCGTCCCTCGCCTATGTGCACGTCGCGGTCGGCATATCAACGTCCGGAGCCTCTTGCCCGTCACGAAAGCGTCGTCGCTTTCTCGAACGTTCACCAAATTCCTATTGCAAGCTCTCTCCGAGCCCTAGCCCGACGACTGCGTATCGGTCACGGCAAGCGCGTGCCGAAACTATCGGCACTTTTTAGAACGATCTCGGAATCGCTATTGCGACCCCAATCCGGAAAGCTCTCTCCGAGCCCCTCGATACTGACTGCGTAGCGGTCACAGCAAATTTCCAGCCCCAAAACAATCGTGTCGGAGCTCTACGGGAGATGTTTCGTATCCCGGGATGCATAAAGGAGTGCAACTCGAGGACTTCCCAAGTGGTCACCCATCCTAGTACTACTCTGGCCCAAGCACGCTTAACTTCGGAGTTTTGATGGGATCCGGTGATTTAGTGCTGGCATTATCGCACCCGTTTCGCGTGCTTCGTCCCTCGCCTATGTGCATGTCGCGATCGGAATATCAACGTCCGGAGCCTCTCGCCCGTCACGAAACCGTCATCGCTTTCTCGAACGTTCACGAAATCCCTATTGCAAGCTCTCTCCGAGCCATAGCCCGACGACTGCGTATCGGTCACGGCAAGCGCGTGTCGAAACCATCGGCACTTTTTAGAACGATCTCGGAATCGCTATTGCGACCCCAATCCGGAAAGCTTTCTCCGAGCCCCTCGATACTGACTGCGTAGCGGTCACAGCAAATTTCCAGCCCCAAAACAATCGTCTCGGAGCTCTACGGGAGATGTTTCGTATCCGGGGATGCAAAAAGGAGTGCAACACGAGGACTTCCCAGGGGGTCACCCATCCTAGTACTACTCTGGCCCAAGCACGCTTAACTTCGGAGTTTTGATGGGATCCGTTGATTTAGAGCTGGCATTATCGCACCCGTTTCGCGTGCTTCGTCCCTCGCCTATGTGCACGTCGCGGTCGGCATATCAACGTCCGGAGCCTCTTGCCCGTCACGAAAGCGTCGTCGCTTTGTCGAACGTTCACCAAATACCTATTGCAAGCTCTCTCCGAGCCCTAGCCCGACGACTGCGTATCGGTCACGGCAAGCGCGTGCCGAAACCATCGGCACTTTTTAGAACGATCTCGGAATCGCTATTGCGACCCCAATCCGGAAAGCTCTCTCCGAGCCCCTCGATACTGACTGCGTAGCGGTCACAGCAAAATTCCAGCCCCAAAACAATCGTGTCGGAGCTCTACGGGAGATGTTTCGTATCCCGGGATGCATAAAGGAGTGCAACTCGAGGACTTCCCAAGTGGTCACCCATCCTAGTACTACTCTAGCCCAAGCACGCTTAACTTCGGAGTTTTGATGGGATCCGGTGATTTAGTGCTGGCATTATCGCACCCGTTTCGCGTGCTTCGTCCCTCGCCTATGTGCATGTCGCGATCGGAATATCAACGTCCGGAGCCTCTCGCCCATCACGAAACCGTCATCGCTTTCTCGAACGTTCACGAAATCCCTATTGCAAGCTCTCTCCGAGCCATAGCCCGACGACTGCGTATCGGTCACGGCAAGCGCATGCCGAAACCATCGGCACTTTTTAAAACGATCTCGGAATCGCTATTGCGACCCCAATCCGGAAAGCTCTCTCCGAGCCCCTCGATACTGACTGCGTAGCGGTCACAGCAAATTTCCAGCCCCAAAACAATCGTCTCGAAGCTCTACGGGAGATGTTTCGTATCCCGGGATGCAAAAAGGAGTGCAACTCGAGGACTTCCCAGGGGGTCACCCATCCTAGTACTACTCTGGCCCAAGCACGCTTAACTTCGGAGTTTTGAGGGGATCCGTTGATTTAGTGCTGGCATTATCGCACCCGTTTCGCGTGGTTCGTCCCTAGCCTATGTGCACGTCGCGGTCGGCATATCAACGTCCGGAGCCTCTTGCCCGTCACGAAACCGTCGTCGCTTTCTCGAACGTTCACCAAATCCCTATTGCAAGCTCTCTCCGAGCCCTAGCCCGACGACTGCGTAACGGTCACGGCAAGCGCGTGCCGAAACCATCTGCACTTTTTAGAACGATCTCGGAATCGCTATTGCGACCCCAATCCGGAAAGCTCTCTCCGAGCCCCTCGATACTGACTGCGTAGCGGTCACAGCAAATTTCCAGCCCCAAAACAATCGTCTCGGAGCTCTACGGGAGATGTTTCGTATCCCGGGATGCAAAAAGGAGTGCAACACGAGGACTTCCCAGGGGGTCACCCGTCCTAGTACTACTCTGGCCCAAGCACGCTTAACTTCGGAGTTTTGATGGAATTCGGTGATTTAGTGCTGGCATTATCGCACCCGTTTCGCGTGCTTCGTCCCTCGCCTATGTGCACGTCGCGGTCGGCATATCAACGTCCGGAGCCTCTTGCCCGTCACTAAAGCGTCGTCGCTTTCTCGAACGTTCACCAAATACCTATTGCAAGCTCTCTCCGAGCCCTAGCCCGACGACTGCGTATCGGTCACGGCAAGCGCGTGCCGAAACCATCGGCACTTTTTAGAACGATCTCGGAATCGCTATTGCGACCCCAATCCGGAAAGCTCTCTCCGAGCCCCTCGATACTGACTGCGTAGCGGTCACAACAAATTTCCAGCCCCAAAACAATCGTCTCGGAGCTCTACGGGATATGTTTCGTATCCCGGGATGCAAAAAGGAGTGCAACACGAGGACTTCCCAGGGGGTCACCCATCCTAGTACTACTCTGGCCCAAGCACGCTTAACTTCGGAGTTTTGATGGGATCCGTTGATTTAGAGCTGGCATTATCGCACCCGTTTCGCGTGCTTCGTCCCTCGCCTATGTGCACGTCGCGGTCGGCATATCAACGTCCGGAGCCTCTTGCCCGTCACGAAAGCGTCGTCGCTTTGTCGAACGTTCACCAAATACCTATTGCAAGCTCTCTCCGAGCCCTAGCCCGACGACTGCGTATCGGTCACGGCAAGCGCGTGCCGAAACCATCGGCACTTTTTAGAACGATCTCGGAATCGCTATTGCGACCCCAATCCGGAAAGCTCTCTCCGAGCCCCTCGATACTGACTGCGTAGCGGTCACAGCAAATTTCCAGCCCCAAAACAATCGTGTCGGAGCTCTACGGGAGATGTTTCGTATCCCGGGATGCATAAAGGAGTGCAACTCGAGGACTTCCCAAGTGGTCACCCATCCTAGTACTACTCTGGCCCAAGCACGCTTAACTTCGGAGTTTTGATGGGATCCGGTGATTTAGTGCTGGCATTATCGCACCCGTTTCGCGTGCTTCGTCCCTCGCCTATGTGCATGTCGCGATCGGAATATCAACGTCCGGAGCCTCTCGCCCGTCACGAAACCGTCATCGCTTTCTCGAACGTTCACGAAATCCCTATTGCAAGCTCTCTCCGAGCCATAGCCCGACGACTGCGTATCGGTCACGGCAAGCGCGTGTCGAAACCATCGGCACTTTTTAGAACGATCTCGGAATCGCTATTGCGACCCCAATCCGGAAAGCTTTCTCCGAGCCCCTCGATACTGACTGCGTAGCGGTCACAGCAAATTTCCAGCCCCAAAACAATCGTCTCGGAGCTCTACGGGAGATGTTTCGTATCCGGGGATGCAAAAAGGAGTGCAACACGAGGACTTCCCAGGGGGTCACCCATCCTAGTACTACTCTGGCCCAAGCACGCTTAACTTCGGAGTTTTGATGGGATCCGTTGATTTAGAGCTGGCATTATCGCACCCGTTTCGCGTGCTTCGTCCCTCGCCTATGTGCACGTCTCGGTCGGCATATCAACGTCCGGAGCCTCTTGCCCGTCACGAAAGCGTCGTCGCTTTGTCGAACGTTCACCAAATACCTATTGCAAGCTCTCTCCGAGCCCTAGCCCGACGACTGCGTATCGGTCACGGCAAGCGCGTGCCGAAACCATCGGCACTTTTTAGAACGATCTCGGAATCGCTATTGCGACCCCAATCCGGAAAGCTCTCTCCGAGCCCCTCGATACTGACTGCGTAGCGGTCACAGCAAAATTCCAGCCCCAAAACAATCGTGTCGGAGCTCTACGGGAGATGTTTCGTATCCCGGGATGCATAAAGGAGTGCAACTCGAGGACTTCCCAAGTGGTCACCCATCCTAGTACTACTCTAGCCCAAGCACGCTTAACTTCGGAGTTTTGATGGGATCCGGTGATTTAGTGCTGGCATTATCGCACCCGTTTCGCGTGCTTCGTCCCTCGCCTATGTGCATGTCGCGATCGGAATATCAACGTCCGGAGCCTCTCGCCCATCACGAAACCGTCATCGCTTTCTCGAACGTTCACGAAATCCCTATTGCAAGCTCTCTCCGAGCCATAGCCCGACGACTGCGTATCGGTCACGGCAAGCGCATGCCGAAACCATCGGCACTTTTTAGAACGATCTCGGAATCGCTATTGCGACCCCAATCCGGAAAGCTCTCTCCGAGCCCCTCGATACTGACTGCGTAGCGGTCACAGCAAATTTCCAGCCCCAAAACAATCGTCTCGAAGCTCTACGGGAGATGTTTCGTATCCCGGGATGCAAAAAGGAGTGCAACTCGAGGACTTCCCAGGGGGTCACCCATCCTAGTACTACTCTGGCCCAAGCACGCTTAACTTCGGAGTTTTGAGGGGATCCGTTGATTTAGTGCTGGCATTATCGCACCCGTTTCGCGTGGTTCGTCCCTAGCCTATGTGCACGTCGCGGTCGGCATATCAACGTCCGGAGCCTCTTGCCCGTCACGAAACCGTCGTCGCTTTCTCGAACGTTCACCAAATCCCTATTGCAAGCTCTCTCCGAGCCCTAGCCCGACGACTGCGTATCGGTCACGGCAAGCGCGTGCCGAAACCATCTGCACTTTTTAGAACGATCTCGGAATCGCTATTGCGACCCCAATCCGGAAAGCTCTCTCCGAGCCCCTCGATACTGACTGCGTAGCGGTCACAGCAAATTTCCAGCCCCAAAACAATCGTCTCGGAGCTCTACGGGAGATGTTTCGTATCCCGGGATGCAAAAAGGAGTGCAACACGAGGACTTCCCAGGGGGTCACCCATCCTAGTACTACTCTGGCCCAAGCACGCTTAACTTCGGAGTTTTGATGGAATTCGGTGATTTAGTGCTGGCATTATCGCACCCGTTTCGCGTGCTTCGTCCCTCGCCTATGTGCACGTCGCGGTCGGCATATCAACGTCCGGAGCCTCTTGCCCGTCACTAAAGCGTCGTCGCTTTCTCGAACGTTCACCAAATACCTATTGCAAGCTCTCTCCGAGCCCTAGCCCGACGACTGCGTATCGGTCACGGCAAGCGCGTGCCGAAACCATCGGCACTTTTTAGAACGATCTCGGAATCGCTATTGCGACCCCAATCCGGAAAGCTCTCTCCGAGCCCCTCGATACTGACTGCGTAGCGGTCACAACAAATTTCCAGCCCCAAAACAATCGTCTCGGAGCTCTACGGGAGATGTTTCGTATCCCGGGATGCAAAAAGGAGTGCAACACGAGGACTTCCCAGGGGGTCACCCATCCTAGTACTACTCTGGCCCAAGCACGCTTAACTTCGGAGTTTTGATGGGATCCGTTGATTTAGAGCTGGCATTATCGCACCCGTTTCGCGTGCTTCGTCCCTCGCCTATGTGCACGTCGCGGTCGGCATATCAACGTCCGGAGCCTCTTGCCCGTCACGAAAGCGTCGTCGCTTTGTCGAACGTTCACCAAATACCTATTGCAAGCTCTCTCCGAGCCCTAGCCCGACGACTGCGTATCGGTCACGGCAAGCGCGTGCCGAAACCATCGGCACTTTTTAGAACGATCTCGGAATCGCTATTGCGACCCCAATCCGGAAAGCTCTCTCCGAGCCCCTCGATACTGACTGCGTAGCGGTCACAGCAAATTTCCAGCCCCGAAACAATCGTCTCGGAGCTCTACGGGAGATATTTCGTATCCCGGGATGCAAAAAGGAGTGCAACACGAGGACTTCCCAGGGGGTCACCCATCCTAGTACTACTCTGGCCCAAGCACGCATAACTACGGAGTTTTGATGGGATCCGGTGATTTAGTGCTGGCATTATCGCACCCGTTTCGCGTGCTTCGTCCCTCGCCTATGTGCACGTCGCGGTTGGCATATCAACGTCCGGAGCCTCTTGCCCATCACGAAACCGTCGTCGCTTTCTCGAACGTTCACGAAATCCCTATTGCAAGCTCTCTCCGAGCCCTAGCCCGACGACTGCGTATCGGTCACGGCAAGCGCTTGCCGAAACCATCGGCACTTTTTAGAACGATCTCGGAATCGCTATTGCGACCCCAATCCGGAAAGCTCTCTCCGAGCCCCTCGATACTGACTGCGTAGCGGTCACAGCAAATTTCCAGCCCCAAAACAATCGTCTCGAAGCTCTACGGGAGATGTTTCATATCCCGGGATGCAAAAAGGAGTGCAACTCGAGGACTTCCCTGGGGGTCACCCATCCTAGTACTACTCTGGCCCAAGCACGCTTAACTTCGGAGTTTTGATGGGATCCGGTGATTTAGTGCTGGCATTATCGCACCCGTTTCGCGTGCTTCGTCCCTAACCTATGTGCACGTCGCGGTCGGCATATCAACGTCCGGAGCCTCTTGCCCATCACGAAACCGTCGTCGCTTTCTCGAACGTTCACCAAATCCCTATTGCAAGCTCTCTCCGAACCCTAGCCCGACGACTGCGTATCGGTCACGGCAAGCGCGTGCCGAAACCATCTGCACTTTTTAGAACGATCTCGGAATCGCTATTGCGACCCCAATCCGGAAAGCTCTCTCCGAGCCCCTCGATACTGACTACGTAGCGGTCACAGCAAATTTCCAGCCCCAAAACAATCGTCTCGGAGCTCTACGGGAGATGTTTCGTATCCCGGGATGCAAAAAGGAGTGCAACTCGAGGACTTCCCAGGTGGTCACCCATCCTAGTACTACTCTGGCCCAAGCATGCTTAACTTCAGAGTTTTGATGGGATCCGGTGATTTAGTGCTGGCATTATCGCACCCGTTTCGCGTGCTTCGTCCCTAGCCTATGTGCACGTCGCGGTCGGCATATCAACGTCCGGAGCCTCTTGCCCGTCACGAAACCGTCGTCGCTTTCTCGAACGTTCACCAAATCCCTATTGCAAGCTCTCTCCGAGCCCTAGCCCGACGACTGCGTATCGGTCACGGCAAGCGCGTGCCGAAACCATCTGCACTTTTTAGAACGATCTCGGAATCGCTATTGCGACCCCAATCCGTAAAGCTCTCTCCGAGCCCCTCGATACTGACTACGTAGCGGTCACAGCAAATTTCCAGCCCCAAAACAATCGTCTCGGAGCTCTACGGGAGATGTTTCGTATCCCGGGATGCAAAAAGGAGTGCAACTCGAGGACTTCCCAGGTGGTCACCCATCCTAGTACTACTCTGGCCCAAGCATGCTTAACTTCAGAGTTTTGATGGGATCCGGTGATTTAGTGCTGGCATTATCGCACCCGTTTCGCGTGCTTCGTCCCTAGCCTATGTGCACGTCGCGGTCGGCATATCAACGTCCGGAGCCTCTTGCCCGTCACGAAACCGTCGTCGCTTTCTCGAACGTTCACCAAATCCCTATTGCAAGCTCTCTCCGAGCCCTAGCCCGACGACTGCGTATCGGTCACGGCAAGCGCGTGCCGAAACCATCTGCACTTTTTAGAACGATCTCGGAATCGCTATTGCGACCCCAATCCGTAAAGCTCTCTCCGAGCCCCTCGATACTGACTGCATAGCGGTCACCGCAAATTTCCAGCCCCAAAACAATCGTGTCGGAGCTCTACGGGAGATGTTTCGTATCCCGGGATGCATAAAGGAGTGCAACTCGTGGACTTCCCAAGTGGTCACCCATCCTAGTACTACTCTGGCCCAAGCACGCTTAACTTCGGAGTTTTGATGGGATCCGGTGATTTAGTGCTGGCATTATCGCACCCGTTTCGCGTGCTTCGTCCCTCGCCTATGTGCACATCGCGGTCGGCATATCAACGTCCGGAGCCTCTCGCCCGTCACGAAACCGTCGTCGCTTTCTCGAACGTTCACGAAATCCCTATTGCAAGCTCTCTCCGAGCCCTAGCCCGACGACTGCGTATCGGTCACGGCAAGCGCGTGCCGAAACCATCGGCACTTTTTAGAACGATCTCAGAATCGCTCTTGCGACCCCAATCCGGAAAGCTCTCTCCGAGCCCCTCGATACTGACTGCGTAGCGGTCACAGCAAATTTCCAGCCCCAAAACAATCGTCTCGAAGCTCTACGGGAGATGTTTCGTATCCCGGGATGCAAAAAGGAGTGCAACTCGAGGACTTCCCAGGGGGTCACCCATCCTAGTACTACTCTGGCCCAAGCATGCTTAACTTCGGAGTTTTGATGGGATCCGGTGATTTAGTGCTGGCATTATCGCACCCATTTCGCGTGCTTCGTCCCTCGCCTATGTGCACGTCGCGGTCGGCATATCAACGTCCGGAGCCTCTTGCCCGTCACGAAACCGTCGTCGCTTTCTCGAACGTTCACCAAATCCCTATTGCAAGCTCTCTCCGAGCCCTAGCCCGACGACTGCGTATCGGTCACGGCAATCGCGTGCCGAAACCATCGGCACTTTTTAGAACGATCTCGGAATCGCTATTGCGACCCCAATCCGGAAAGCTCTCTCCGAGCCCCTCGATACTGACTGCGTAGCGGTCACAGCAAATTTCCAGCCCCAAAACAATCGTCTCGAAGCTCTACGTGAGATGTTTCGTATCCCGGGATGCAAAAATGAGTGCAACTCGAGGACTTCCCACGTGGTCACCCATCCTAGTACTACTCTGGCCCAAGCACGCTTAACTTCGGAGTTTTGATGGGATCCGGTGATTTAGTGTTGGCATTATCGCACCCGTTTCCCGTGCTTCGTCCCTCGCCTATGTACACGTCGCGGTCGGCATATCAACGTCCGGAGCCTCTTGCCCGTCACGAAACCGTCGTCGCTTTCTCGAACGTTCACCAAATCCCTATTGCAAGCTCTCTCCGAGCCCTAGCCCGACGACTGCGTATCAGTCACGGCAAGCGCGTGCCGAAACCATCGGCACTTTTTAGAACGATCTCGGAATCGCTATTGCGACCCCAATCCGGAAAGCTCTCTCCGAGCCCCTCGATACTGACTGCGTAGCGGTCACAGCAAATTTCCAACCCCAAAACAATCGTCTCGAAGCTCTACGGGAGATGTTTAGTATCCCGGGATGCAAAAATGAGTGCAACTCGAGGACTTCCCACGTGGTCACCCATCCTAGTACTACTCTGGCCCAAGCATGCTTAACTTCGGAGTTTTGATGGGATCCGGTGATTTAGTGCTGGCATTATCGCACCCATTTCGCGTGCTTCGTCCCTCGCCTATGTGCACGTCGCGGTCGGCATATCAACGTCCGGAGCCTCTTGCCCGTCACGAAACCGTCGTCGCTTTCTCGAACGTTCACCAAATCCCTATTGCAAGCTCTCTCCGAGCCCTAGCCCGACGACTGCGTATCGGTCACGGCAAGCGCGTGCCGAAACCATCGGCACTTTTTAGAACGATCTCGGAATCGCTATTGCGACCCCAATCCGGAAAGCTCTCTCCGAGCCCCTCGATACTGACTGCGTAGCGGTCACAGCAAATTTCCAGCCCCAAAACAATCGTCTCGAAGCTCTACGTGAGATGTTTCGTATCCCGGGATGCAAAAATGAGTGCAACTCGAGGACTTCCCACGTGGTCACCCATCCTAGTACTACTCTGGCCCAAGCACGCTTAACTTCGGAGTTTTGATGGGATCCGGTGATTTAGTGTTGGCATTATCGCACCCGTTTCCCGTGCTTCGTCCCTCGCCTATGTGCACGTCGCGGTCGGCATATCAACGTCCGGAGCGTCTTGCCCATCACGAAACAGTCATCGCTTTCTCGAACGTTCACGAAATCCCTATTGCAAGCTCTCTCCGAGCCCTAGCCCGACGACTGCGTATCGGTCACGGCAAGCGCGTGCCGAAACCATCGGCACTTTTTAGAACGATCTTGGAATCGCTATTGCGACCCCAATCCGGAAAGCTCTCTCCGAGCCCCTCGATACTGACCGCGTAGCGGTCACAGCAAATTTCCAGCCCCGAAACAATCGTCTCGGAGCTCTACGAGAGATATTTCGTATCCCGGGATGCAAAAAGGAGTGCAACACGAGGACTTCCCAGGGGGTCACCCATTCTAGTACTACTCTGGCCCAAGCACGCATAACTTCGGAGTTTTGATGGGATCCGGTGATTTAGTGCTGGCATTATCGCACCCGTTTCGCGTTCTTCGTCCCTCGCCTATGTGCACGTCACGGTCGGCATATCAACGTCCGGAGCCTCTTGCCCGTCACGAAACCGTCGTCACTTTCTCGAACGTTCACGAAATCCCTATTGCAAGCTCTCTCCGAGCCCTAGCCCGACGACTGCGTATCGGTCACGGCAAGCGCTTGCCGAAACCATCGGCACTTTTTAGAACGATCTCGGAATCGCTATTGCGACCCCAATCCGGAAAGCTCTCTCCGAGCCCCTCGATACTGACTGCGTAGCGGTCACAGCAAATTTCCAACCCCAAAACAATCGTCTCGAAGCTCTACGGGAGATGTTTCGTATCCCGGGATGCAAAAATGATTGCAACTCGAGGACTTCCCACGTGGTCACCCATCCTAGTACTACTCTGGCCTAAGCACGCTTAACTTCGGAGTTTTGATGGGATCCGGTGATTTAGTGTTGGAATTATCGCACCCGTTTCCCGTGCTTCGTCCCTCGCCTATGTGCACGTCGCGGTCGGCATATCAACGTCCGGAGCCTCTTGCCCGTCACGAAACCGTCATCGTTTTCTCGAATGTTCATGAAATCCCTATTGCAAGCTCTCTCCGAGCCCTAGCCCGACGACTGCTTATCGGTCACGGCAAGCGCGTGCCGAAACCATCGGCACTTTTTAGAACGATCTCGGAATCGCTATTGCGACCCCGATCCGGAAAGCTCTCTCCGAGCCCCTCGATACTGACTACGTAGCGGTCACAGCAAATTTCCAGCCCCGAAACAATCGTCTCGGAGCTCTACGGGAGATATTTCGTATCCCGGGATGCAAAAAGGAGTGCAACACGAGGACTTCCCAGGGGGTCACCCATCCTAGTACTACTCTTGCCCAAGCACGCATAACTACGGAGTTTTGATGGGATCCGGTGATTTAGTGCTGGCATTATCGCACCCGTTTCGTGTGCTTCGTCCCTCGCCTATGTGCACGTCGCGGTCGGCATATCAACGTCCGGAGCCTCTTGCCCGTCACGAAACCGTCGTCGCTTTCTCGAACGTTCACGAAATCCCTATTGCAAGCTCTCTCCGAGCCCTAGCCCGACGACTGCGTATCGGTCAGGCAAGCGCTTGCCGAAACCATCTACACTTTTTAGAATGATCTCGGAATCGCTATTGCGACCCCAATCCGGAAAGCTCTCTCCGAGCCCCTCGATACTGACTGCGTAGCGGTCATAGCAAATTTCCAGCCCCAAAACAATCGTCTCGAAGCTCTACGGGAGATGTTTCGTATCCCGGGATGCAAAAAGGAGTGCAACTCGAGGACTTCCCAGGGGGTCACCCATCCTAGTACTACTCTGGCCCAAGCATGCTTAACTTCGGAGTTTTGATGGGATCCGGTGATTTAGTGCTGGCATTATCGCACCCGTTTCGCGTGCTTCGTCCCTCGCCTATGTGCACGTCGCGGTCGGCATATCAACGTCCGGAGCCTCTTGCCCGTCACGAAACCGTCGTCGCTTTCTCGAACGTTCACCAAATCCCTATTGCAAGCTCTCTCCGAGCCCTAGCCCCACGATTGCGTATCGGTCACGGCAAGCGCGTGCCGAAACCATCGGCACTTTTTAGAACGATCTCGGAATCGCTATTGCGACCCCAATCCGGAAAGCTCTCTCCGAGCCCCTCGATACTGACAGCGTAGCGGTCACAGCAAATTTCCAGCCCCAAAACAATCGTCTCGAAGCTCTACGGGAGATGTTTCGTATCCCGGGATACAAAAATGAGTGCAACTCGAGGACTTCCCACGTGGTCACCCATCCTAGTACTACTCTGGCCCAAGCACGCTTAACTTCGGAGTTTTGATGGGATCCGGTGATTTAGTGTCGGCATTATCGCACCCGTTTCCCGTGCTTCGTCCCTCGCCTATGTGCACGTCGCGGTCGGCATATCAACGTCCGGAGCCTCTTGCCCGTCACGAAACCGTCATCGCTTTCTCGAACGTTCACGAAATCCCTATTGCAAGCTCTCTCCGAGCCCTAGCCCGACGACTGCGTATCGGTCACGGCAAGCGCGTGCCGAAACCATCGGCACTTTTTAGAACGATCTCGGAATCGCTATTGCGACCCCGATCCGGAAAGCTCTCTCCGAGCCCCTCGATACTGACTGCGTAGCGGTCACAGCGAATTTCCAGCCCCGAAACAATCGTCTCGGAGCTCTACGAGAGATATTTCGTATCCCGGGATGCAAAAAGGAGTGCAACACGAGGACTTCCCAGGGGGTCACCCATCCGAGTACTACTCTGGCCCAAGCACGCATAACTTCGGAGTTTTGATGGGATCCGGTGATTTAGTGCTGGCATTATCGCACCCGTTTCGCGTGCTTCGTCCCTCGCCTATGTGCACGTCGCGGTCAGCATATCAACGTCCGGAGCCTCTTGCCCGTCACGAAACCGTCGTCGCTTTCTCGAACGTTCATGAAATCCCTATTGCAAGCTCTCTCCGAGCCCTAGCCCGACGACTGCGTATCGGTTAGGCAAGCGCTTGCCGAAACCATCGGCACTTTTTAGAACGATCTCGGAATCGCTATTGCGACCCCAATCCGGAAAGCTCTCTCCGAGCCCCTCGATACTGACTGCGTAGCGGTCATAGCAAATTTCCAGCCCCAAAACAATCGTCTCGAAGCTCTACGGGAGATGTTTCGTATCCCGGGATGCAAAAATGAGAGCAACTCGAGGACTTCCCACGTGGTCACCAATCCTAGTACTACTCTAGCCTAAGCACGCTTAACTTCGGAGTTTTGATGGGATCCGGTGATTTAGTGTTGGAATTATCGCACCCGTTTCCCGTGCTTCGTCCCTCGCCTATGTGCACGTCGCGGTCGGCATATCAACGTCCGGAGCCTCTTGCCCGTCACGAAACCGTCATCGCTTTCTCGAACGTTCATGAAATCCCTATTGCAAGCTCTCTCCGAGCCCTAGCCCGACGACTGCTTATCGGTCACGGCAAGCGCGTGCCGAAACCATCGGCACTTTTTAGAACGATCTCGGAATCGCTATTGCGACCCCGATCCGGAAAGCTTTCTCCGAGCCCCTCGATACTGACTGCGTAGCGGTCGCTGCAAATTTCCAGCCCCGAAACAATCGTCTCGGAGCTCTACGGGAGATATTTCGTATCCCGGGATGCAAAAAGGAGTGCAACACGAGGACTTCCCAGGGGGTCACCTGTAACACCCCTCATTTCCGAATTTTCGTATAATATTTCTGGTGATAATGTAAGCATCTATTTTTAATTGACACAAGAAATAGAGTATGAATCAGAGGTAACTTATTTTTAAGATTTGGGAGATCTGTTCAAAAAAAAAAAAAGAAAGAAAAGAAAGAAAGAATCTGAGGACCTATATGTAAACCCTAAGGACCTAATCGTGAATATGATAAAAACGAGGACTAAACTGCAAAATGCACCAAATGACAAATTCCACCGCTTAAGCCTCTCTGCCTTCGTTGTTAAGGAAGCAGAGGAGGCAGCTCGTGGGTGACCAGGGAAAGAAAAGAAGAAAAAGAAGAAGAAGAAGAAGAAGGAGAAGAGAAAGAAAATTTGGGGCTTTTAGGGTTTTTGCTTTAATCTTGTTACTTCGGGTCAAAATTTGCAAAGGCAAGTGTTCTAACCCCATCCTACATAAGTATTTGACTCTGTTTTTATGTTGATTCAAAATAAATTGGAAGATTTCTATTTAGAGACTGATATATCTCTCTTTGGACTTAAACCATGGATTCTGAAAGTCTTTCGGTAAACTGACCCCTAAGCACTGTTTCGGCTATAAGTTTTAATATAGAATGAGAATTCAGGCAGGAACTATTTTGTTTGAAATTAGACTCGTATGTGTTTCTTTTGACACCGATTTTGTAGATTTTGGACACCGAATACTTACCCAAAAATTTGTTTCAAAAGAGCCTATAGACGCTGTAAAACAGAGTTCAGATTTCTGACCTTTCGATACTAAAACGCCTATAACTTCCTGTTGAAAATTCTGATTTGTATCAAACTGATTTTATTTGAAACTAGACTTGAAATTCTCTCTTTTGACATATAGTTTGAAAATTTTGGAGTTCAATTGCCCACCCTATCGTCTGTTGATTCCGACCCTATAAATTCTGTAACACAGTGATTGTGATTTTGACCTTGTGTTACCAAATCAGAGGTAACTCAGTGTTGGGAGCCCTGTTTCATATGAAATCTGTTCCATCTTAATATAGATTGATATATGATTCGACCATAGCCTTATTATGGGTATTGGAGCATAATTGTTATTCTAAAATATTTGTTTGATGTGCCACTGGAATTCTGTCCGAAATCGAGCTTTGGTCGATTTCGCGTATTTGGTTCCATTCCTTTGGATATCTGAATTTGTCTAACCTTCTTATTGGAATTGAGCTGATTATGATTGCTTGGAATCCCTGTACACTCTTGCTTTCAATTCTTTCCTAAAATGAATACTTTTGTGAGAGATTTGTTCCTTGCATCATTGTTTTGAAAAGGCACATGTACGTTTGGTTGTTCCGCGTGTGCTTCCGTTATATGCTGCTTATTGTTGAAACTGCCTTCTTGTACTCTGGTGTGTGGGATATTGTGAACCTTTGCCAGAAATGGTAAAGGGAGTTGTGAACCTTTGCCAGAAATGGTAAAGGGAGTTGTGAACCTTTGCCAGAAATGGTAAAGGGAGTTGTGAACCTTTGCCAGAAATGGTAAAGGGAGTTATGCATAGAGCCTGCGATGCTCTGCCGGCCCCCTCTGACTTCACCTAGACGTGGGTGGATGGAGCTCCCAGACGTGGGAGACTTTTGTCAGGTGGTCATTCAGAAATGGATGAATCACATTCTGACTGAGATCCCACTACACCCTCTATATGTTTGATATGACATCCAGAGTTTTGGTGAGTTATTTCTGTTCGTGCTCTGGATAAGTATGATATGATTGCAACGTCAAGGACGACGTTTGAGCTTCTGTACGACATATGAGTTTGATATGCTCTGAAATGCTTCATTCACTATTGAGTTTGCTTCGTAATGTTCCATAGATCGTTGATGTGTTCTGGAACATTTTATATGCCATTGATAAGCTCCGATATGTTTCCTTTGTTTCTGATATGCTCCAATTACTCTATGCCCCATCTGTTAGGAATCAAATATGTATGATTAAAAAGGACAATTATGATTCTGCTCCTAATGATATTATGTATACGAAATCGTATATTCTGCTTTTGTGTTTTGATACTGTATCTCTTTGGAAATTGTACTATTTTGATATGGATATGTTAGTCACTTGCTGAGCTCTTTATGCTCACCCCGTTTGTTGATAAATTTTTCAGGATAGCGTATCGCTTGCTTAAATGTTAAGAATGGGCTGAGGCAGTGGAAAGTTTAGAAGACGTTGGGCAGAACTTTTGTTAGCATATATGTAGTTGTGTATAAGCTACCTTGCATCTAATGAAATGTGACTATGAATCTAAACCTGTGGATTTTGTGTAAGTTAAAGGATCCCTCATGTATAGGGTTTTGGAATGTTAAATTAAATTTGTGTAATGATATGAACTTATGGTAAATCGATGATTGTGGTGACTGCATAGATTTCCCCACTTGTGGACTTATATTGTGGTTTTTATTTTGATGAGTCGGGTTCAGATGGTATAAATTTTCGAGTGATGTGTGCTAAGTTTATGAATTGCACAGGGATATGAATTGGTAGATTATAGAAGCGAAATTTTTGATTTGAATGTTTTCTTAGTGACCTCAAATGTGTGTTTGGATCCTGGGTTAGTTGTGACGAAAGATTTTAAATATAATGGATATTTTTAGGGGCGTGACAGAGGTGGTATCAGAGCATGATTTGAGAATCACTAAGAATGTTATGTTTTTTTTTTTTTGAGGTTTATTGACTATCATTTAGAGATTGATCAAAGAAAATGTTCTTTTGATGTTTTAGGAAGCAAGGATGACGAGATCATCTGGTTCTCCTGTTGCATCTACTACTGATCAATTGAGTGGTATTATGCGGACTTTGGAGACTATGGCACAAGTGATGCAACAACAACAACAACCTGTCCAACAAGGAAGTAATGATGGAATAGAGACATCAAACCGGACGGGGTTGGGAATTGGACAGTTTAAGAAGCTTAGTCCTCCCAGTTTCAGTGGTGAGTCTGATCCAATGGTGGCGGAACGATGGATGATGCAGATAGAGAAAATATTTGATGCCCTAAGTTACTCTGATGAACGAAAGGTTTTTCTTGCCACCTTTATGCTGGAAGGAGAAGCTGAACACTGGTGGAGAATGATTAAGAGGATGTCTGAAATCAAACATGAGCAAATGACATGGAAGTTATTCCAAGAAAAGTTTTACGACAAATATTTTCCCGATTGTATGAGAGAGCAAAAAGAATTGGAGTTCTTGAACCTTATCCAGGGAAGTATGACGGTTACAAAGTATGAATCTAGATTTACTGAGCTCTCCAGGTTTGCCACACATATGACTGATGATGAATCTAGAAAGGCAAGAAGGTTTGAAAGGGGATTACGGCCAGCAATAAGAAGCCGAATGTCAGCTTTAAAATTACAAACATATGCTGATACGGTAGAAAGAGCTTTGAAAATTGAAAGAGACATGGAGGAAATTCAAGAAATCATTGGCAAGAGCCAAAGGGACAAATTTACTAGCAAAAGCAGGAGAGAAAATAAATATGAAGATAGTAACAAGAGGTTTAAGACATCTGGATTTGAGAAAAGGAAACCATGGGGGAGGACTCAGTTATGTGAAAAATGTGGATCAAATCATGAAACGAGTCGGTGTTTTCGGGTGACTGGAGCATGTTTTAGTTGTGGAAAGCTAGGTCATCAAATAAAAGATTGCCCACTGAACAGGAAAAGAGAGCCACTGTCTCCTAGACCCTCAGCCCATGCTAGAGTGTACGCTATCACGGAACAAGATTCTAAAGCTTCTAAATCTGTGGTGGAAGGTATTCTTCATGTTTCTAAAAGAAATGCAAAAGTTTTGTTTGATCCCGGCTCCAACTTATCATTTGTTTCACAACACTTTGCTTGTCACTTGGATATTCTACCTAAACCCCTAGATTATATGCTATATGTAACAACTGCTGTTGGAGATTCATGGGCAACAAACGTAGTCTACCCATCTTGTTTGATCTCTATTGGAGACCATGAACTCCTTGCTGATTTGATTCTCCTAGAGATCCAGGGTTTTGATATTATACTTGGCATGGATTGGTTATCTTCTCATCACGCTAGTATTGACTGTTACAAAAAAATAATTACCTTCTGCATACCAGATCAGCCTATATTTTTCTTTGAGGGCATTAAGCATGATTTGCCTCCTTGCTTGATATCCGCACTTCAAGCTTATCATCTTATGCAGAAAGGTTGTCTTTGTTATATGGTGTGTGTAAAGGAGCATTCAAATCAGGAAACCCACATAGATGAAATTTCAGTGGTCAAAGAATTCCCTGATGTATTTCCTGATGACTTGCCTGGTTTACCTCTAGATAGAGAGGGTGAATTTGCTATTGATCTAGTCCCCAGTACAACCCCAATATCTAAGCCTCCCTACAGAATGGCACCACTTGAGTTAGAAGAATTAAAGAAGCAAATACAAGAATTATTAGATAAGGGTTTCATACGACCCAGTGTATCCCCATGGGGTGCTCCGGTACTATTAGTGAAGAAGAAGGATGGAACATTGAGGCTTTGTATTGATTATAGACAGTTGAATCAGGTGACCATCAAAAACAAATATCCCATACCTAGAATTGATGATTTGTTTGATCAACTGCAGGGTGCACAAGTATTCTCTAAGATTGACCTGAGGTCAGGTTACTATCAGTTGAGGATCAAAGAGGAGGATATTTCAAAAACAGCCTTCAGAACTCGATATGGTCATTATGAATTCTTGGTGATGCCTTTTGGTTTGACTAATGCCCCTGCAGCTTTTATGGAACTAATGAATAGGACATTTCAACAGCTCTTGGATATCTGTGTAATTGTATTTATTGATGACATATTGGTGTATTCAAGGAGTAATCAGGAGCATGAGGAACACTTGAGGAAGGTATTGTCCATACTAAGAGAAAAGAAGTTGTATGCAAAGTTCAGCAAATGTGAATTTTGGTTGAATGAAGTTGCCTTCTTAGGCCATGTGATTTCAGGAAAGGGTATATCTGTTGATCCAAGGAAAATAGAAGCTGTAGTTGAATGGGAAGTACCAACAAATGTGACAGAAGTTAGGAGCTTCTTGGGCATGGCAGGTTATTACAGGAGATTTGTGGAGGGATTTTCTCGAATTGCTCAACCTCTCACCAAACTCACTAAGAAGAATATGAAATTTGTATGGGGTGATGATTGTGAGCAAAGTTTTCAAGAGTTAAAAAGAAGATTGACTAGTGCCCCTATTCTCACTATTCCAAGGGGTAATGATGAGTTTGTAGTTTATACTGATGCTTCAAGTAAGGGCCTAGGATGTGTTTTGATGCAGGAAGGGAGAGTAATTGCGTATGCTTCTAGGCAACTTAAAGGTTATGAACTGAATTACCCAACTCATGATTTGGAATTGGCAGCAATTATTTTTGCTTTAAAGATTTGGAGACATTATTTGTATGGTCGGCAGTTTGAAATCTTTACTGATCACAAGAGTTTAAAATATATTTTCACTCAGAAAGAGTTAAACATGAGGCAGCGAAGATGGATTGAACTTCTGAAGGATTATGATTGTACCATCCGTTATCACCCGGGCAAAGCCAATGTTGTAGCTGATGCACTTAGTAGGAAATCTACAAGTTTTATGGCTAGTCTGGTCGTGAAGCAATGGAAGCTAATAGAAGAAAATTTTGATTTGAAAGCTTTGAGGAAAGAGCAAGACTCGATGATTCTGATGGCCTCCATTCAAGTGCAGTCTGATCTTATGCAACAAATTAAGGAAGGACAATTACGAGATCCACATTTAATCTACTTGAGGAGTGAAGTAGAAAAGGGATTGAAGCCACAATTTCAAATTTCAAAGGATGGCCTATTGAGATTTGGGGAGAGAGTATGTGTACCAAATGAACTAGTTATCAAGAATCAAATCCTAACTGAAAGTCATACTTCAAAGTACACCCTACACCCTGGGAGCACTAAGATGTATAGAGATCTTCGAAGTCATTATTGGTGGAAAGGCATGAAGAAAGAAATGGCAATGTATGTTTCTAAATGTTTAACTTGTCAGCAAATCAAAGTGGAACACCAAAGACCTGGAGGGTTGTTGCAACCTTTAGTTATTCCTGAATGGAAATGGGAATGTATTACTATGGATTTTGTTTCAGGACTACCCAGAACCTCGAGGAAGCATGATGCTATTTGGGTTATCATTGATAGGTTAACAAAATCTGCGCATTTCCTACCGATTAATATGACTTATTCACTTGATAGACTTGCAGATTTATATGTTAATGAAGTAGTAAGACTTCATGGTATTCCAAAGGAGATTATCTCTGATAGAGACTCCAGATTTCTCTCTAGATTCTGGAGAAAATTGCAGGAGTCGATGGGCACTAAAGTCAAGTTTAGTACTGCATATCATCCTCAGACTGATGGTCAGTCAGAAAGAACAATTCAAACACTTGAGGATTTGCTTAGAGCCTATGTTATGGATTGGAAAGGTGAATGGGATAAGGATATTTCACTTGTTGAGTTCACGTATAATAATAGTTATCATTCAAGTATTCAGATGGCTCCTTATGAAGCTCTATATGGGCGAAAGTGCGTAACACCTGTATGTTGGGAGGAAGTTGGAGACAGAAAGCTATTAGCACCGGACAAGGTACAAGAAACTACCGAGAAAATTCAAGTAATAAGGAAAAGGTTAAAAACTGCTCAGAGTCGTCAAAAGAGTTATGCTGACAATAGAAGACGAGATATTGAGTTTGAAATTGGAGATTTTGTATTCTTAAAAGTCTCCCCTTCCAAAGGCATTATGAGGTTTGGGAAGAAAGGAAAATTAAGCCCAAGATTTATTGGACCTTTTGAGGTTCTTGAGAGGGTTGGTTCTGTCGCTTACAGGATTGCCTTGCCACCAGCATTGAGCCATGTCCATGATATATTTCATGTCTCGATGATTAGAAAGTATATGTATGACCCTTCTCACATCATTAAGTATGAGCTGGTGGAGTTCGATAAAGATCTATCCTATGTGGAAGAGCCTATTCAGATTATTGATAAGAAAGAAAAAGTCCTAAGGAATCGGGTCATCCCACTGGTTCAAGTAAATTGGAGACATCATTCTGGAGAAGAGACAACTTGGGAGCTAGAAGAGGAAATGAAAAAGGTGTATCCTCGTCTTTTCATCGAATAGAGGTACGATAAATTTAGAGGACTAAATTTTTTCTTTTAAGGGGGGGGAGAGTGTAACACCCCTCATTTCCGAATTTTGGTATAATATTTCTGGTGATAATGTAAGCATCTATTTTTAATTGACACAAGAAATAGAGTATGAATCAGAGGTAACTTATTTTTAAGATTTGGGAGATCTGTTCAAAAAAAAAAAAAGAAAGAAAAGAAAGAAAGAATCTGAGGACCTATATGTAAACCCTAAGGACCTAATCGTGAATATGATAAAAACGAGGACTAAACTGCAAAATGCACCAAATGACAAATTCCACCGCTTAAGCCTCTCTGCCTTCGTTGTTAAGGAAGCAGAGGAGGCAGCTCGTGGGTGACCAGGGAAAGAAAAGAAGAAAAAGAAGAAGAAGAAGAAGAAGGAGAAGAGAAAGAAAATTTGGGGCTTTTAGGGTTTTTGCTTTAATCTTGTTACTTCGGGTCAAAATTTGCAAAGGCAAGTGTTCTAACCCCATCCTACATAAGTATTTGACTCTGTTTTTATGTTGATTCAAAATAAATTGGAAGATTTCTATTTAGAGACTGATATATCTCTCTTTGGACTTAAACCATGGATTCTGAAAGTCTTTCGGTAAACTGACCCCTAAGCACTGTTTCGGCTATAAGTTTTAATATAGAATGAGAATTCAGGCAGGAACTATTTTGTTTGAAATTAGACTCGTATGTGTTTCTTTTGACACCGATTTTGTAGATTTTGGACACCGAATACTTACCCAAAAATTTGTTTCAAAAGAGCCTATAGACGCTGTAAAACAGAGTTCAGATTTCTGACCTTTCGATACTAAAACGCCTATAACTTCCTGTTGAAAATTCTGATTTGTATCAAACTGATTTTATTTGAAACTAGACTTGAAATTCTCTCTTTTGACATATAGTTTGAAAATTTTGGAGTTCAATTGCCTACCCTATCGTCTGTTGATTCCGACCCTATAAATTCTGTAACACAGTGATTGTGATTTTGACCTTGTGTTACCAAATCAGAGGTAACTCAGTGTTGGGAGCCCTGTTTCATATGAAATCTGTTCCATCTTAATATAGATTGATATATGATTCGACCATAGCCTTATTATAGGTATTGGAGCATAATTGTTATTCTAAAATATTTGTTTGATGTGCCACTGGAATTCTGTCCGAAATCGAGCTTTGGTCGATTTCGCGTATTTGGTTCCATTCCTTTGGATATCTGAATTTGTCTAACCTTCTTATTGGAATTGAGCTGATTATGATTGCTTGGAATCCCTGTACACTCTTGCTTTCAATTCTTTCCTAAAATGAATACTTTTGTGAGAGATTTGTTCCTTGCATCATTGTTTTGAAAAGGCACATGTACGTTTGGTTGTTCCGCGTGTGCTTCCGTTATATGCTGCTTATTGTTGAAACTGCCTTCTTGTACTCTGGTGTGTGGGATATTGTGAACCTTTGCCAGAAATGGTAAAGGGAGTTGTGAACCTTTGCCAGAAATGGTAAAGGGAGTTGTGAACCTTTGCCAGAAATGGTAAAGGGAGTTGTGAACCTTTGCCAGAAATGGTAAAGGGAGTTGTGAACCTTTGCCAGAAATGGTAAAGGGAGTTATGCATAGAGCCTGCGATGCTCTGCCGGCCCCCTCTGACTTCACCTAGACGTGGGTGGATGGAGCTCCCAGACGTGGGAGACTTTTGTCAGGTGGTCATTCAGAAATGGATGAATCACATTCTGACTGAGATCCCACTACACCCTCTATATGTTTGATATGACATCCAGAGTTTTGGTGAGTTATTTCTGTTCGTGCTCTGGATAAGTATGATATGATTGCAACGTCAAGGACGACGTTTGAGCTTCTGTACGACATATGAGTTTGATATGCTCTGAAATGCTTCATTCACTATTGAGTTTGCTTCGTAATGTTCCATAGATCGTTGATGTGTTCTGGAACATTTTATATGCCATTGATAAGCTCCGATATGTTTCCTTTGTTTCTGATATGCTCCAATTACTCTATGCCCCATCTGTTAGGAATCAAATATGTATGATTAAAAAGGACAATTATGATTCTGCTCCTAATGATATTATGTATACGAAATCGTATATTCTGCTTTTGTGTTTTGATACTGTATCTCTTTGGAAATTGTACTATTTTGATATGGATATGTTAGTCACTTGCTGAGCTCTTTATGCTCACCCCGTTTGTTGATAAATTTTTCAGGATAGCGTATCGCTTGCTTAAATGTTAAGAATGGGCTGAGGCAGTGGAAAGTTTAGAAGACGTTGGGCAGAACTTTTGTTAGCATATATGTAGTTGTGTATAAGCTACCTTGCATCTAATGAAATGTGACTATGAATCTAAACCTGTGGATTTTGTGTAAGTTAAAGGATCCCTCATGTATAGGGTTTTGGAATGTTAAATTAAATTTGTGTAATGATATGAACTTATGGTAAATCGATGATTGTGGTGACTGCATAGATTTCCCCACTTGTGGACTTATATTGTGGTTTTTATTTTGATGAGTCGGGTTCAGATGGTATAAATTTTCGAGTGATGTGTGCTAAGTTTATGAATTGCACAGGGATATGAATTGGTAGATTATAGAAGCGAAATTTTTGATTTGAATGTTTTCTTAGTGACCTCAAAATGTGTGTTTGGATCCTGGGTTAGTTGTGACGAAAGATTTTAAATATAATGGATATTTTTAGGGGCGTGACATCACCCATCCTAGTACTACTCTGGCCCAAGCACACATAACTACGGAGTTTTGATGGGATCCGGTGATTTAGTGCTGGCATTATCGCACCCGTTTCGTGTGCTTCGTCCCTCGCCTATGTGCACGTCGCGGTCGGCATATCAACGTCCGGAGCCTCTTGCCCGTCACGAAACCGTCGTCGCTTTCTCGAACGTTCACGAAATCCCTATTGCAAGCTCTCTCCGAGCCCTAGCCCGACGACTGCGTATCGGTCACGGCAAGCGCGTGCCGAAACCATCTGCACTTTTTAGAACGATCTCGGAATCGCTATTGCGACCCCAATCCGGAAAGCTCTCTCCGAGCCCCTCGATACTGACTGCGTAGCGGTCACAGCAAATTTCCAGCCCCGAAACAATCGTCTCGGAGCTCTACGGGAGATATTTCGTATCCCGGGATGCAAAAAGGAGTGCAACACGAGGACTTCCCAGGGGGTCACCCATCCTAGTACTACTCTGGCCCAAGCACGCATAACTACGGAGTTTTGATGGGATCCGGTGATTTAGTGCTGGCATTATCGCACCCGTTTCGTGTGCTTCGTCTGTAACACCCCTCATTTCCAAATTTTCGTATAATATTTCTGGTGATAATGTAAGCATCTATTTTTAATTGACACAAGAAATAGAGTATGAATCAGAGGTAACTTATTTTTAAGATTTGGGAGATCTGTTCAAAAAAAAAAGAAAGAATTTGAGGACCTATATGTAAACCCTAAGGACCTAATCGTGAATATGATAAAAACGAGGACTAAACTGCAAAATGCACCAAATGACAAATTCCACCGCTTAAGCCTCTCTGCCTTCGTTGTTAAGGAAGCAGAGGAGGCAGCTCGTGGGTGATCAGGGAAAGAAAGAAAGAAAGAAGAAGAAGAAGAAGAAGAAGAAGAAGAGAAAGAAAATTGGGGCTTTTAGGGTTCTTGCTTTAATCTTGTCATTTCGGGTCAAGATTTGCAAAGGCAAGTGTTCTAACCCCATCCTACATAAGTATTTGACTCTGTTTTTATGTTGATTCAAAATAAATTGGAAGATTTCTATTTAGAAACTGATATATCTCTCTTTGGACTTAAACCATGGATTCTGAAAGTCTTTCGGTAAACTGACCCCTAAGCACTGTTTCGGCTATAAGTTTTAATATAGAATGAGAATTCAGGCAGGAACTATTTTGTTTGAAATTAGACTCGTATGTGTTTCTTTTGACACCGATTTTGTAGATTTTGGACACCGAATACTTACCCAAAAATTTGTTTCAAAAGAGCCTATAGACGCTGTAAAACAGAGTTCAGATTTCTGACCTTTCGATACTAAAACGCCTATAACTCCCTGTTGAAAATTCTGATTTGTATCAAACTGATTTTATTTGAAAGTAGACTTGAAATTCTCTCTTTTGACATATAGTTTGAAAATTTTGGAGTTTAATTGCCCACCCTATCGTCTGTTGATTCCGACCCTATAAATTCTGTAACACAGTGATTGTGATTTTGACCTTGTGTTACCAAATCAGAGGTAACTCAGTGTTGGGAGCCCTGTTTCATATGAAATCTGTTCCATCTTAATATAGATTGATATATGATTCGACCATAGCCTTATTATGGGTATTGGAGCATAATTGTTATTCTAAAATATTTGTTTGATGTGCCACTGGAATTCTGTCCGAAATCGAGCTCGGGTTGATTTCGCGTATTTGGTTCCATTCCTTTGGATATCTGAATTTGTCTAACCTTCTTATTGGAATTGAGCTGATTATGATTGCTTGGAATCCCTGTACACTCTTGCTTCCAATTCTTTCCTAAAATGAATACTTTTGTGAGAGATTTGTTCCTTGCATCATTGTTTTTGAAAAGGCACATGTATGTTTGGTTGTTCCGCGTGTGCTTCCGTTATATGCTGCTTATTGTTGAAACTGCCTTCTTGTACTCTGGTGTGTGGGATAATGTGAACCTTTGCCAGAAATGGTAAAGGGAGTTGTGAACCTTTGCCAGAAATGGTAAAGGGAGTTGTGAACCTTTGCCAGAAATGGTAAAGGGAGTTGTGAACCTTTGCCAGAAATGGTAAAGGGAGTTATGCATAGAGCTTGCGATGCTCTGCCGGCCCCCTCTGACTTCACCTAGACGTGGGTGGATGGAGCTCCCAGACGTGGGAGACTTTTGTCAGGTGGTCATTCAGAAATGGATGAATCACATTCTGACTGAGATCCCACTACACCCTCTATATGTTTGATATGACATCCAGAGTTTTGGTGAGTTATTTTTGTTCGTGCTCTGGATAAGTATGATATGATTGCAACGTCAAGGACGACGTTTGAGCTTCTGTACGACATATGAGTTTGATATGCTCTGAAATGCTTCATTCACTATTGAGTTTGCTTCGTAATGTTCCATAGATCGTTGATGTGTTCTGGAACATTTTATATGCCATTGATAAGCTCCGATATGTTTCCTTTGTTTCTGATATGCTCCAATTACTCTATGCCCCATCTGTCTGAAACCAAATATGTATGATTAAAAAGGACAATTATGATTCTGCTCCTAATGATATTATGTATACGAAATCGTATATTCTGCTTTTGTGTTTTGATACTGTATCTCTTGGAAATTGTACTATTTTGTTATGGATATGTTAGTCACTTGCTGAGCTCTTTATGCTCACCCCGTTTGTTGATAAATTTTTCAGGATAGCGTATCGCTTGCTTAAATGTTAAGAATGGGCTGAGGCAGTGGAAAGTTTAGAAGACGTTGGGCAGAACTTTTGTTAGCATATATGTAGTTGTGTATAAGCTACCTTGCATCTAATGAAATGTGACTATAAATCTAAACCTGTGGATTTTGTGTAAGTTAAAGGATCCCTCATGTATAGGGTTTTGGAATGTTAAATTAAATTTGTGTAATGATATGAACTTATGGTAAATCGATGATTGTGGTGACTGCATGGATTTCCCCACTTGTGGATTTATATTGTGGTTTTTATTTTGATGAGTCGAGTTTAGATTGTATGAATTATCGAGTGATGTGTGCTATGTTTATGAATTGTACAGGGTTATGAATTGGTAGATTATAGAAGTGAAATTTTTGATCTGAATGTTTTCTTAGTGACCTCAAATGTGTGTTTGGATCCTGGGTTAGTTGTGACGAAAGATTTTAAATATAATGGATATTTTTAGGGGCGTGACAGAGGTGGTATCAGAGCATGATTTGAGAATCACTAAGAATGTTATGTTTTTTTTTGAGGTTTATTGACTATCATTTAGAGATTGATCAAAGAAAATGTTCTTTTGATGTTTTAGGAAGCAAGGATGACGAGATCATCTGGTTCTCCTGTTGCATCTACTACTGATCAATTGAGTGGTATTATGCGGACTTTGGAGACCATGGCACAAGTGATGCAACAACAACAACAACCTGTCCAACAAGGAAGTAATGATGGAATAGAGACATCAAACCGGACGGGGTTGGGAATTGGACAGTTTAAGAAGCTTAGTCCTCCCAGTTTCAGTGGTGAGTCTGATCCAATGGTGGCGGAACGATGGATGATGCAGATAGAGAAAATATTTGATGCCCTAAGTTACTCTGATGAACGAAAGGTTTTTCTTGCCACCTTTATGCTGGAAGGAGAAGCTGAACACTGGTGGAGAATGATTAAGAGGATGTCTGAAATCAAACATGAGCAAATGACATGGAAGTTATTCCAAGAAAAGTTTTACGACAAATATTTTCCCGATTGTATGAAAGAGCAAAAAGAATTGGAGTTCTTGAACCTTATCCAGGGAAGTATGACGGTTACAAAGTATGAATCTAGATTTACTGAGCTCTCCAGGTTTGCCACACATATGACTGATGATGAATCTAGAAAGGCAAGAAGGTTTGAAAGGGGATTACGGCCAGCAATAAGAAGCCGAATGTCAGCTTTAAAATTACAAACATATGCTGATACGGTAGAAAGAGCTTTGAAAATTGAAAGAGACATGGAAGAAATTCAAGAAATCATTGGCAAGAGCCAAAGGGACAAATTTACTAGCAAAAGCAGGAGAGAAAATAAATATGAAGATAGTAACAAGAGGTTTAAGACATCTGGATTTGAGAAAAGGAAACCATGGGGGAGGACTCAGTTATGTGAAAAATGTGGATCAAATCATGAAACGAGTCGGTGTTTTCGGGTGACTGGAGCATGTTTTAGTTGTGGAAAGCTAGGTCATCAAATAAAAGATTGCCCACTGAACAGGAAAAGAGAGCCACTGTCTCCTAGACCCTCAGCCCATGCTAGAGTGTACGCTATCACGGAACAAGATTCTAAAGCTTCTAAATCTGTGGTGGAAGGTATTCTTCATGTTTCTAAAAGAAATGCAAAAGTTTTGTTTGATCCTGGCTCCAACTTATCATTTGTTTCACAACACTTTGCTTGTCACTTGGATATTCTACCTAAACCCCTGGATTATATGCTATATGTAACAACTGCTGTTGGAGATTCATTGGCAACAAACGTAGTCTACCCATCTTGTTTGATCTCTATTGGAGACCATGAACTCCTTGCTGATTTGATTCTCCTAGAGATCCAGGGTTTTGATATTATACTTGGCATGGATTGGTTATCTTCTCATCACGCTAGTATTGACTGTTACAAAAAAATAATTACCTTCTGCATACCAGATCAGCCTATATTTTTCTTTGAGGGCATTAAGCATGATTTGCCTCCTTGCTTGATATCCGCACTTCAAGCTTATCATCTTATGCAGAAAGGTTGTCTTTGTTATATGGTGTGTGTAAAGGAGCATTCAAATCAGGAAACCCACATAGATGAAATTTCAGTGGTCAAAGAATTCCCTGATGTATTTCCTGATGACTTGCCTGGTTTACCTCTAGATAGAGAGGGTGAATTTGCTATTGATCTAGTCCCCAGTACAACCCCAATATCTAAGCCTCCCTACATAATGGCACCACTTGAGTTAGAAGAATTAAAGAAGCAAATACAAGAATTATTAGATAAGGGTTTCATACGACCCAGTGTATCCCCATGGGGTGCTCCGGTACTATTAGTGAAGAAGAAGGATGGAACATTGAGGCTTTGTATTGATTATAGACAGTTGAATCAGGTGACCATCAAAAACAAATATCCCATACCTAGAATTGATGATTTGTTTGATCAACTTCAGGGTGCACAAGTATTCTCTAAGATTGACCTGAGGTCAGGTTACTATCAGTTGAGGATCAAAGAGGAGGATATTTCAAAAACAGCCTTCAGAACTCGATATGGTCATTATGAATTCTTGGTGATGCCTTTTGGTTTGACTAATGCCCCTGCAGCTTTTATGGAACTAATGAATAGGACATTTCAACAGCTCTTGGATATCTGTGTAATTGTATTTATTGATGACATATTGGTGTATTCAAGGAGTAATCAGGAGCATGAGGAACACTTGAGGAAGGTATTGTCCATACTAAGAGAAAAGAAGTTGTATGCAAAGTTCAGCAAATGTGAATTTTGGTTGAATGAAGTTGCCTTCTTAGGCCATGTGATTTCAGGAAAGGGTATATCTGTTGATCCAAGGAAAATAGAAGCTGTAGTTGAATGGGAAGTACCAACAAATGTGACAGAAGTTAGGAGCTTCTTGGGCATGGCAGGTTATTACAGGAGATTTGTGGAGGGATTTTCTCGAATTGCTCAACCTCTCACCAAACTCACTAAGAAGAATATGAAATTTGTATGGGGTGATGATTGTGAGCAAAGTTTTCAAGAGTTAAAAAGAAGATTGACTAGTGCCCCTATTCTCACTATTCCAAGGGGTAATGATGAGTTTGTAGTTTATACTGATGCTTCAAGTAAGGGCCTAGGATGTGTTTTGATGCAGGAAGGGAGAGTAATTGCGTATGCTTCTAGGCAACTTAAAGGTTATGAACTGAATTACCCAACTCATGATTTGGAATTGGCAGCAATTATTTTTGCTTTAAAGATTTGGAGACATTATTTGTATGGTCGGCAGTTTGAAATCTTTACTGATCACAAGAGTTTAAAATATATTTTCACTCAGAAAGAGTTAAACATGAGGCAGCGAAGATGGATTGAACTTCTGAAGGATTATGATTGTACCATCCGTTATCACCCGGGCAAAGCCAATGTTGTAGCTGATGCACTTAGTAGGAAATCTACAAGTTTTATGGCTAGTCTGGTCGTGAAGCAATGGAAGCTAATAGAAGAAAATTTTGATTTGAAAGCTTTGAGGAAAGAGCAAGACTCGATGATTCTGATGGCCTCCATTCAAGTGCAGTCTGATCTTATGCAACAAATTAAGGAAGGACAATTACGAGATCCACATTTAATCTACTTGAGGAGTGAAGTAGAAAAGGGATTGAAGCCACAATTTCAAATTTCAAAGGATGGCCTATTGAGATTTGGGGAGAGAGTATGTGTACCAAATGAACTAGTTATCAAGAATCAAATCCTAACTGAAAGTCATACTTCAAAGTACACCCTACACCCTGGGAGCACTAAGATGTATAGAGATCTTCGAAGTCATTATTGGTGGAAAGGCATGAAGAAAGAAATGGCAATGTATGTTTCTAAATGTTTGACTTGTCAGCAAATCAAAGTGGAACACCAAAGACCTGGAGGGTTGTTGCAACCTTTAGTTATTCCTGAATGGAAATGGGAATGTATTACTATGGATTTTGTTTCAGGACTACCCAGAACCTTGAGGAAGCATGATGCTATTTGGGTTATCATTGATAGGTTAACGAAATCTGCGCATTTCCTACCGATTAATATGACTTATTCACTTGATAGACTTGCAGATTTATATGTTAATGAAGTAGTAAGACTTCATGGTATTCCAAAGGAGATTATCTCTGATAGAGACTCCAGATTTCTCTCTAGATTCTGGAGAAAATTGTAGGAGTCGATGGGCACTAAAGTCAAGTTTAGTACTGCATATCATCCTCAGACTGATGGTCAGTCAGAAAGAACAATTCAAACACTTGAGGATTTGCTTAGAGCCTATGTTATGGATTGGAAAGGTGAATGGGATAAGGATATTTCACTTGTTGAGTTCACGTATAATAATAGTTATCATTCAAGTATTCAGATGGCTCCTTATGAAGCTCTATATGGGCGAAAGTGCGTAACACCTGTATGTTGGGAGGAAGTTGGAGACAGAAAGCTATTAGCACCGGACAAGGTACAAGAAACTACCGAGAAAATTCAAGTAATAAGGAAAAGGTTAAAAACTGCTCAGAGTCGTCAAAAGAGTTATGCTGACAATAGAAGACGAGATATTGAGTTTGAAATCGGAGATTTTGTATTCTTAAAAGTCTCCCCTTCCAAAGGCATTATGAGGTTTGGGAAGAAAGGAAAATTAAGCCCAAGATTTATTGGACCTTTTGAGGTTCTTGAGAGGGTTGGTTCTGTCGCTTACAGGATTGCCTTGCCACCAGCATTGAGCCATGTCCATGATATATTTCATGTCTCGATGATTAGAAAGTATATGTATGACCCTTCTCACATCATTAAGTATGAGCTGGTGGAGTTCGATAAAGATCTATCCTATGTGGAAGAGCCTATTCAGATTATTGATAAGAAAGAAAAAGTTCTAAGGAATCGGGTCATCCCATTGGTTCAAGTAAATTGGAGACATCATTCTGGAGAAGAGACAACTTGGGAGCTAGAAGAGGAAATGAAAAAGGTGTATCCTCGTCTTTTCATCGAATAGAGGTACGATAAATTTAGAGGACTAAATTTTTCTTTTAAGGGGGGGAGAGTGTAACACCCCTCATTTCCGAATTTTCGTATAATATTTCTGGTGATAATGTAAGCATCTATTTTTAATTGACACAAGAAATAGAGTATGAATCAGAGGTAACTTATTTTTAAGATTTGGGAGATCTGTTCAAAAAAAAAAGAAAGAATTTGAGGACCTATATGTAAACCCTAAGGACCTAATCGTGAATATGATAAAAACGAGGACTAAACTGCAAAATGCACCAAATGACAAATTCCACCGCTTAAGCCTCTCTGCCTTCGTTGTTAAGGAAGCAGAGGAGGCAGCTCGTGGGTGATCAGGGAAAGAAAGAAAGAAAGAAGAAGAAGAAGAAGAAGAAGAAGAAGAAGAGAAAGAAAATTGGGGCTTTTAGGGTTCTTGCTTTAATCTTGTCATTTCGGGTCAAGATTTGCAAAGGCAAGTGTTCTAACCCCATCCTACATAAGTATTTGACTCTGTTTTTATGTTGATTCAAAATAAATTGGAAGATTTCTATTTAGAAACTGATATATCTCTCTTTGGACTTAAACCATGGATTCTGAAAGTCTTTCGGTAAACTGACCCCTAAGCACTGTTTCGGCTATAAGTTTTAATATAGAATGAGAATTCAGGCAGGAACTATTTTGTTTGAAATTAGACTCGTATGTGTTTCTTTTGACACCGATTTTGTAGATTTTGGACACCGAATACTTACCCAAAAATTTGTTTCAAAAGAGCCTATAGACGCTGTAAAACAGAGTTCAGATTTCTGACCTTTCGATACTAAAACGCCTATAACTCCCTGTTGAAAATTCTGATTTGTATCAAACTGATTTTATTTGAAAGTAGACTTGAAATTCTCTCTTTTGACATATAGTTTGAAAATTTTGGAGTTTAATTGCCCACCCTATCGTCTGTTGATTCCGACCCTATAAATTCTGTAACACAGTGATTGTGATTTTGACCTTGTGTTACCAAATCAGAGGTAACTCAGTGTTGGGAGCCCTGTTTCATATGAAATCTGTTCCATCTTAATATAGATTGATATATGATTCGACCATAGCCTTATTATGGGTATTGGAGCATAATTGTTATTCTAAAATATTTGTTTGATGTGCCACTGGAATTCTGTCCGAAATCGAGCTCGGGTTGATTTCGCGTATTTGGTTCCATTCCTTTGGATATCTGAATTTGTCTAACCTTCTTATTGGAATTGAGCTGATTATGATTGCTTGGAATCCCTGTACACTCTTGCTTCCAATTCTTTCCTAAAATGAATACTTTTGTGAGAGATTTGTTCCTTGCATCATTGTTTTTGAAAAGGCACATGTATGTTTGGTTGTTCCGCGTGTGCTTCCGTTATATGCTGCTTATTGTTGAAACTGCCTTCTTGTACTCTGGTGTGTGGGATAATGTGAACCTTTGCCAGAAATGGTAAAGGGAGTTGTGAACCTTTGCCAGAAATGGTAAAGGGAGTTGTGAACCTTTGCCAGAAATGGTAAAGGGAGTTGTGAACCTTTGCCAGAAATGGTAAAGGGAGTTGTGAACCTTTGCCAGAAATGGTAAAGGGAGTTATGCATAGAGCCTGCGATGCTCTGCCGGCCCCCTCTGACTTCACCTAGACGTGGGTGGATGGAGCTCCCAGACGTGGGAGACTTTTGTCAGGTGGTCATTCAGAAATGGATGAATCACATTCTGACTGAGATCCCACTACACCCTCTATATGTTTGATATGACATCCAGAGTTTTGGTGAGTTATTTTTGTTCGTGCTCTGGATAAGTATGATATGATTGCAACGTCAAGGACGACGTTTGAGCTTCTGTACGACATATGAGTTTGATATGCTCTGAAATGCTTCATTCACTATTGAGTTTGCTTCGTAATGTTCCATAGATCGTTGATGTGTTCTGGAACATTTTATATGCCATTGATAAGCTCCGATATGTTTCCTTTGTTTCTGATATGCTCCAATTACTCTATGCCCCATCTGTCTGAAACCAAATATGTATGATTAAAAAGGACAATTATGATTCTGCTCCTAATGATATTATGTATACGAAATCGTATATTCTGCTTTTGTGTTTTGATACTGTATCTCTTGGAAATTGTACTATTTTGTTATGGATATGTTAGTCACTTGCTGAGCTCTTTATGCTCACCCCGTTTGTTGATAAATTTTTCAGGATAGCGTATCGCTTGCTTAAATGTTAAGAATGGGCTGAGGCAGTGGAAAGTTTAGAAGACGTTGGGCAGAACTTTTGTTAGCATATATGTAGTTGTGTATAAGCTACCTTGCATCTAATGAAATGTGACTATAAATCTAAACCTGTGGATTTTGTGTAAGTTAAAGGATCCCTCATGTATAGGGTTTTGGAATGTTAAATTAAATTTGTGTAATGATATGAACTTATGGTAAATCGATGATTGTGGTGACTGCATGGATTTCCCCACTTGTGGATTTATATTGTGGTTTTTATTTTGATGAGTCGAGTTTAGATTGTATGAATTATCGAGTGATGTGTGCTATGTTTATGAATTGTACAGGGTTATGAATTGGTAGATTATAGAAGTGAAATTTTTGATCTGAATGTTTTCTTAGTGACCTCAAATGTGTGTTTGGATCCTGGGTTAGTTGTGACGAAAGATTTTAAATATAATGGATATTTTTAGGGGCGTGACATCGTCCCTCGCCTATGTGCACGTCGCGGTCGGCATATCAATGTCCGGAGCCTCTTGCCCGTCACGAAACAGTCATCGCTTTCTCGAACGTTCACGAAATCCCTATTGCAAGCTCTCTCCGAGCCCTAGCCCGACGACTGCGTATCGGTCACGGCAAGCGCGTGCCGAAACCATCGGCACTTTTTAGAACGATCTCGGAATCGCTATTGCGACCCCAATCCGGAAAGCTCTCTCCGAGCCCCTCGATACTGACTGCGTAGCGGTCACCGCAAATTTCCAGCCCCAAAACAATCGTGTCGGAGCTCTACGGGAGATGTTTCGTATCCCGGGATGCATAAAGGAGTGCAACACGAGGACTTCCCAGGGGGTCACCCATCCTAGTACTACTCTGGCCCAAGCACGCTTAACTTCGGAGTTTTGATGGGATCCGGTGATTTAGTGCTGGCATTATCGCACCCGTTTCGCGTGCTTCGACCCTCGCCTATGTGCACGTTGCGGTCGGCATATCAACGTCCGGAGCCTCTTGCCCGTCACGAAACCGTCGTCGCTTTCTCGAACGTTCACGAAATCCCTATTGCAAGCTCTCTCCGAGCCCTAGCCGGACGACTGCGTATCGGTCACGGCAAGCGCGTACCGAAACCATCGGCAATTTCTAGAACGATCTCGGAATCGCTATTGCGACCCCAATCCGGAAAGCTCTCTCCGAGCCCCTCGATACTGACTGCGTAGCGGTCACAGCAAATTTCCAGGCCCAAAACAATCGTCTCGGAGCTCTATGGGAGAAATCCCTATTGCGACCTCTCTCCGAGCCCTTGCCCGACGACTGCGTATCGATCACGGCAAGCACGTGCCGAAAACATCGGCACTTTCTAGAACGATCTCGGAATCACTATTGCGACCCCAATCCGGAAAGCTCTCTCCGAACCCCTCGATACTGACTGCGTAGCGGTCACAGCAAATTTCCAGCCCCAAAACAATCGTCTCGAAGCTCTACGGGAGATGTTTCGTATCCCGGGATGCAAAAAGGAGTGCAACTCGAGGACTTCCCAAGTGGTCACCCATCCTAGTACTACTCTGGCCCAAGCACGCATAACTTCGGAGTTTTGATGGGATCCGGTGATTTAGTGCTGGCATTATCGCACCCGTTTGGCGTGCTTCGTCCCTCGCCTATGTGCACGTCGCGGTCGGCATATCAACGTCCGGAGCCTCTTGCCCGTCACGAAACCGTCGTCGCTTTCTCGAACGTTCACGAAATCCCTATTGCAAGCTCTCTCCGAGCCCTAGCCCGATGACTGCGTATCGGTCACGGCAAGCGCGTGCCGAAACCATCGGCACTTTTCAAAACGATCTCGGAATCGCTATTGCGACCCTAATCCGGAAAGCTCTCTCCGAGCCCCTCGATACTGACTGCGTAGCGGTCACAGCAAATTTCCAGCCCCAAAACAATCGTCTCGGAGCTCTACGGGAGATGTTTCGTATCCCGGGATGCAAAAAGGAGTGCAACACGAGGACTTCCCAGGGGGTCACCCATCCTAGTACTACTCTGGCCCAAGCACGCTTAACTTCGGAGTTTTGATGGGATCCGGTGATTTAGTGTTCGCATTATCACACTCGTTTCCCGTGCTTCGTCCCTCGCCTATGTGCACGTCGCGGTCGGCGTATCAACAGCCGCAGCCTCTTGCCCGTCACGAAACTGTCGGCACTTTCTCGAACGTTCACGAAATCCCTATTGCAAGCTCTCTCCGAGCCCTAGCCCGACGACTGCGTATCGGTCACGGCAAGCGCGTACCGAAACCATCGGCAATTTCTAGAACGATCTCGGAATCGCTATTGCGACCCCAATCCGGAAAGCTCTCTCCGAGCAACTCGATACTGACTGCGTAGCGGTCACAGCAAATTTCCAGGCCCAAAACAATCGTCTCGGAGCTCTATGGGAGAAATCCCTATTGCGACCTCTCTCCGAGCCCTAGCCCGACGACTGCGTATCGGTCACGGCTAGCGCGTGCCGAAACCATCGGCACTTTTTAGAACGATCTCGGAATCGCTCTTGCGACCCCAATCCGGAAAGCTCTCTCCGAGCCCCTCGATACTGACTGCGTAGCGGTCACAGCAAATTTCCAGCCCCAAAACAATCGTCTCGAAGCTCTACGGGAGATGTTTCGTATCCCGGGATGCAAAAAGGAGTGCAACTCGAGGACTTCCCAAGTGGTCACCCATCCTAGTACTACTCTGGCCCAAGCACGCATAACTTCGGAGTTTTGATGGGATCCGGTGATTTAGTGCTGGCATTATCGCACCCGTTTCGCGTGCTTCGTCCCTCGCCTATGTGCACGTCGCGGTCGGCATATCAACGTCCGGAGCCTCTTGCCCGTCACGAAACCGTCGTCGCTTTCTCGAACGTTAACGAAATCCCTATTGCAAGCTCTCTCCGAGCCCTAGCCCGACGACTGCGTATCGGTCACGGCAAGCGCGTGCCGAAACCATCGGCACTTTTTAGAACGATCTCGGAATCGCTATTGCGACCCCAATCCGGAAAGCTCTCTCCGAGCCCCTCGATACTGACTGCGTAGCGGTCACAGCAAATTTCCAGGCCCAAAACAATCGTCTCGGAGCTCTACGGGAGAAATCCCTATTGCAACCTCTCTCGGAGCCCTTGCCCGACGACTGCGTATCGATCACGGCAAGCACGTACCGAAAACATCGGCACTTTCTAGAACGATCTCGGAATCGCTATTGCGACCCCAATCCGGAAAGCTCTCTCCGAGCCCATCGATACTGACTGCGTAGCGGTCACAGCAAATTTCCAACCCCAAAACAATCGTCTCGAAGCTCTACGGGAGATGTTTCGTATCCCGGGATGCAAAAAGGAGTGCAACTCGAGGACTTCCCAAGTGGTCACCCATCCTAGTACTACTCTGGCCCAAGCACGCTTAACTTCGGAGTTTCCAGGCCCAAAACAATCGTCTCGGAGCTCTACGGGAGAAATCCCTATTGCAACCTCTCTCCGAGCCCTTGCCCGACGACTGCGTATCGATCACGGCAAGCACGTGCCGAAAACATCGGCACTTTCTAGAACGATCTCGGAATCGCTATTGCGACCCCAATCCGGAAAGCTCTCTCCGAACCCCTCGATACTGACTGCGTAGCGGTCACAGCAAATTTCCAGCCCCAAAACAATCGTCTCGAAGCTCTACGGGAGATGTTTCGTATCCCGGGATGCAAAAAGGAGTGCAACTCGAGGACTTCCCAAGTGGTCACCCATCCTAGTACTACTCTGGCCCAAGCACGCATAACTTCGGAGTTTTGATGGGATCCGGTGATTTAGTGCTGGCATTATCGCACCCGTTTGGCGTGCTTCGTCCCTCGCCTATGTGCACGTCGCGGTCGGCATATCAACGTCCGGAGCCTCTTGCCCGTCACGAAACCGTCGTCGCTTTCTCGAACGTTCACGAAATCCCTATTGCAAGCTCTCTCCGAGCCCTAGCCCGACGACTGCGTATCGGTCACGGCAAGCGCGTGCCGAAACCATCGGCACTTTTTAGAACGATCTCGGAATCGCTATTGCGACCCTAATCCGGAAAGCTCTCTCCGAGCCCCTCGATACTGACTGCGTAGCGGTCACAGCAAATTTCCAGCCCCAAAACAATCGTCTCGGAGCTCTACGGGAGATGTTTCGTATCCCGGGATGCAAAAAGGAGTGCAACACGGGGACTTCCCAGGGGGTCACCCATCCTAGTACTACTCTGGCCCAAGCACGCTTAACTTCGGAGTTTTGATGGGATCCGATGATTTAGTGCTGGCATTATCGCACTCGTTTCCCGTGCTTCGTCCTTCGCCTATATGCATGTCGCGGTCGGCGTATCAACAGCCGCAGCCTCTTGCCCGTCACGAAACTGTCGGCGCTTTCTCGAACGTTCACGAAATCCCTATTGCAAGCTCTCTCCGAGCCCTAGCCCGACGACTGCGTATCGGTCACGGCAAGCGCGTACCGAAACCATCGGCAATTTCTAGAACGATCTCGGAATCGCTATTGCGACCCCAATCCGGAAAGCTCTCTCCGAGCCCCTCGATACTGACTGCGTAGCGGTCACAGCAAATTTCCAGGCCCAAAACAATCGTCTCGGAGCTCTACGGGAGAAATCCCTATTGCAACCTCTCTCCGAGCCCTTGCCCGACGACTGCGTATCGATCACGGCAAGCACGTGCCGAAAACATCGGCACTTTCTAGAACGATCTCGGAATCGCTATTGCGACCCCAATCCGGAAAGCTCTCTCCGAGCCCCTCGATACTGACTGCGTAGCGGTCACAGCAAATTTCCAGCCCCAAAACAATCGTCTCGAAGCTCTACGGGAGATGTTTCGTATCCCGGGATGCAAAAAGGAGTGCAACTCGAGGACTTCCCAAGTGGTTACCCATCCTAGTACTACTCTGGCCCAAGCACGCATAACTTCGGAGTTTTGATGGGATCCGGTGATTTAGTGCTGGCATTATCGCACCCGTTTCGCGTGCTTCGTCCCTCGCCTATGTGCACGTCGCGGTCGGCATATCAACGTCCGGAGCCTCTTGCCCGTCACGAAACCGTCGTCGCTTTCTCGAACGTTCACGAAATCCCTATTGCAAGCTCTCTCCGAGCCCTAGCCCGACGACTGCGTATCGGTCACGGCAAGCGCGTGCCGAAACCATCGGCACTTTTTAGAACGATCTCGGAATCGCTATTGCGACCCCAATCCGGAAAGCTCTCTCCGAGCCCCTCGATACTGACCGCATAGCGGTCACAGCAAATTTCCAGCCCCAAAACAATCGTCTCGGAGCTCTACGGGAGATGTTTCGTATCCCGGGATGCAAAAAGGAGTGCAACACGAGGACTTCCCAGGGGGTCACCCATCCTAGTACTACTCTGGCCCAAGCACGCTTAACTTCGGAGTTTTGATGGGATCCGGCGATTTAGTGCTGGCATTATCGCACCCGTTTCCCGTGCTTCGTCCCTCGCCTATGTGCACGTCGCGGTCGGCGTATCAACAGCCGCAGCCTCTTGCCCGTCACGAAACTGTCGGCGCTTTCTCGAATGTTCACGAAATCCCTATTGCAAGCTCTCTCCGAGCCCTAGCCCGACGACTGCGTATCGGTCACGGCAAGCGCGTACCGAAACCATCGGTAATTTCTAGAACGATCTCGGAATCGCTATTGCGACCCCAATCCGGAAAGCTCTCTCCGAGCCCCTCGATACTGACTGCGTAGCGGTCACAGCAAATTTCCAGGCCCAAAACAATCGTCTCGGAGCTCTACGGGAGAAATCCCTATTGCAACCTCTCTCCGAGCCCTTGCCCGACGACTGCGTATCGATCACGGCAAGCACGTGCCGAAAACATCGGCACTTTCTAGAACGATCTCGGAATCGCTATTGCGACCCCAATCCGGAAAGCTCTCTCCGAACCCCTCGATACTGACTGCGTAGCGGTCACAGCAAATTTTCAGCCCCAAAACAATCGTCTCGAAGCTCTACGGGAGATGTTTCGTATCCCGGGATGCAAAAAGGAGTGCAACTCGAGGACTTCCCAAGTGGTCACCCATCCTAGTACTACTCTGGCCCAAGCACGCATAACTTCGGAGTTTTGATGGGATCCGGTGATTTAGTGCTGGCATTATCGCACCCGTTTGGCGTGCTTCGTCCCTCGCCTATGTGCACGTCGCGGTCGGCATATCGACGTCCGGAGCCTCTTGCCCGTCACGAAACCGTCGTCGCTTTCTCGAACGTTCACGAAATCCCTATTGCAAGCTCTCTCCGAGCCCTAGCCCGACGACTGCGTATCGGTCACGGCAAGCGCGTGCCGAAACCATCGGCACTTTTTAGAACGATCTCGGAATCGCTATTGCGACCCTAATCCGGAAAGCTCTCTCCGAGCCCCTCGATACTGACAGCGTAGCGGTCACAGCAAATTTCCAGCCCCAAAACAATCGTCTCGGAGCTCTACGGGAGATGTTTCGTATCCCGGGATGCAAAAAGGAGTGCAACACGAGGACTTCCCAGGGGGTCACCCATCCTAGTACTACTCTGGCCCAAGCACGCTTACCTTCGGAGTTTTGATGCGATCCGATGATTTAGTGCTGGCATTATCGCACTCGTTTCCCGTGCTTCGTCCCTCGCCTATGTGCACGTCGCGGTCGGCGTATCAACAGCCGCAGCCTCTTGCCCGTCACGAAACTGTTGGCGCTTTCTCGAACGTTCACGAAATCCCTATTGCAAGCTCTCTCCGAGCCCTAGCCCGACGACTGCGTATCGGTCACTGCAAGCGCGTACCGAAACCATCGGCAATTTCTAGAACGATCTCGGAATCGCTATTGCGACCCCAATCCGGAAAGCTCTCTCCGAGCCCCTCGATACTGACTGCGTAGCGGTCACAGCAAATTTCCAGGCCCAAAACAATCGTCTCGGAGCTCTATGGGAGAAATCCCTATTGCGACCTCTCTCCGAGCCCTTGCCCGATGACTGCGTATCGATCACGGCAAGCACGTGCCGAAAACATCGGCACTTTCTAGAACGATCTCGGAATCGCTATTGCGACCCCAATCCGGAAAGCTCTCTCCGAGCCCCTCGATACTGACTGCGTAGCGGTCACAGCAAATTTCCAGGCCCAAAACAATCGTCTCGGAGCTCTACGGGAGAAATCCCTATTGCAACCTCTCTCCGAGCCCTTGCCCGACGACTGCGTATCGATCACGGCAAGCACGTGCCGAAAACATCGGCACTTTCTAGAACGATCTCGGAATCGCTATTGCGACCCCAATCCGGAAAGCTCTCTCCGAACCCCTCGATACTGACTGCGTAGCGGTCACAGCAAATTTTCAGCCCCAAAACAATCGTCTCGAAGCTCTACGGGAGATGTTTCGTATCCCGGGATGCAAAAAGGAGTGCAACTCGAGGACTTCCCAAGTGGTCACCCATCCTAGTACTACTCTGGCCCAAGCACGCATAACTTCGGAGTTTTCATGGGATCCGGTGATTTAGTGCTGGCATTATCGCACCCGTTTGGCGTGCTTCGTCCCTCGCCTATGTGCACGTCGCGGTCGGCATATCGACGTCCGGAGCCTCTTGCCCGTCACGAAACCGTCGTCGCTTTCTCGAACGTTCACGAAATCCCTATTGCAAGCTCTCTCCGAGCCCTAGCCCGACGACTGCGTATCGGTCACGGCAAGCGCGTGCCGAAACCATCGGCACTTTTTAGAACGATCTCGGAATCGCTATTGCGACCCTAATCCGGAAAGCTCTCTCCGAGCCCCTCGATACTGACTGCGTAGCGGTCACAGCAAATTTCCAGCCCCCAAACAATCGTCTCGGAGCTCTACGGGAGATGTTTCGTATCCCGGGATGCAAAAAGGAGTGCAACACGAGGACTTCCCAGGGGGTCACCCATCCTAGTACTACTCTGGCCCAAGCACGCTTAACTTCGGAGTTTTGATGCGATCCGATGATTTAGTGCTGGCATTATCGCACTCGTTTCCCGTGCTTCGTCCCTCGCCTATGTGCACGTCGCGGTCGGCGTATCAACAGCCGCAGCCTCTTGCCCGTCACGAAACTGTTGGCGCTTTCTCGAACGTTCACGAAATCCCTATTGCAAGCTCTCTCCGAGCCCTAGCCCGACGACTGCGTATCGGTCACTGCAAGCGCGTACCGAAACCATCGGCAATATCTAGAACGATCTCGGAATCGCTATTGCGACCCCAATCCGGAAAGCTCTCTCCGAGCCCCTCGATACTGACTGCGTAGCGGTCACAGCAAATTTCCAGGCCCAAAACAATCGTCTCGGAGCTCTATGGGAGAAATCCCTATTGCGACCTCTCTCCGAGCCCTTGCCCGATGACTGCGTATCGATCACGGCAAGCACGTGCCGAAAACATCGGCACTTTCTAGAACGATCTCGGAATCGCTATTGCGACCCCAATCCGGAAAGCTCTCTCCGAGCCCCTCGATACTGACTGCGTAGCGGTCACAGCAAATTTCCAGCCCCAAAACAATCGTCTCGAAGCTCTACGGGAGAAATCCCTATTGCAACCTCTCTCCGAGCCCTTGCCCGACGACTGCGTATCGATCACGGCAAGCACGTGCCGAAAACATCGGCACTTTCTAGAACGATCTCGGAATCGCTATTGCGACCCCAATCCGGAAAGCTCTCTCCGAACCCCTCGATACTGACTGCGTAGCGGTCACAGCAAATTTTCAGCCCCAAAACAATCGTCTCGAAGCTCTACGGGAGATGTTTCGTATCCCGGGATGCAAAAAGGAGTGCAACTCGAGGACTTCCCAAGTGTTCACCCATCCTAGTACTACTCTGGCCCAAGCACGCATAACTTCGGAGTTTTGATGGGATCCGGTGATTTAGTGCTGGCATTATCGCACCCGTTTCGCGTGCTTCGTCCCTCGCCTATGTGCACGTCGCGGTCGGCATATCAACGTCCGGAGCCTCTTGCCCGTCACGAAACCGTCGTCGCTTTCTCGAACGTTCACGAAATCCCTATTGCAAGCTCTCTCCGAGCCCTAGCCCGACGACTGCGTATCGGTCACGGCAAGCGCGTGCCGAAACCATCGGCACTTTTTAGAACGATCTCGGAATCGCTATTGCGACCCTAATCCGGAAAGCTCTCTCCGAGCCCCTCGATACTGACTGCGTAGCTGTCACAGCAAATTTCCAGCCCCAAAACAATCGTCTCGGAGCTCTACGGGAGATGTTTCGTATCCCGGGATGCAAAAAGGAGTGCAACACGAGGACTTCCCAGGGGGTCACCCATCCTAGTACTACTCTGGCCCAAGCACGCTTAACTTCGGAGTTTTGATGGGATCCGGTGATTTAGTGCTGGCATTATCGCACCCGTTTCCCGTGCTTCGTCCCTCGCCTATGTGCACGTCGCGGTCGGCGTATCAACAGCCGCAGCCTCTTGCCCGTCACGAAACTGTCGGCGCTTTCTCGAATGTTCACGAAATCCCTATTGCAAGCTCTCTTCGAGCCCTAGCCCGACGACTGCGTATCGGTCACGGCAAGCGCGTACCGAAACCATCGGCAATTTCTAGAACGATCTCGGAATCGCTATTGCGACCCCAATCCGGAAAGCTCTCTCCGAGCCCCTCGATACTGACTGCGTAGCGGTCACAGCAAATTTCCAGGCCCAAAACAATCGTCTCGGAGCTCTACGGGAGAAATCCCTATTGCAACCTCTCTCCGAGCCCTTGCCCGACGACTGCGTATCGATCACGGCAAGCACGTGCCGAAAACATCGGCACTTTCTAGAACGATCTCGGAATCGCTATTGCGACCCCAATCCGGAAAGCTCTCTCCGAGCCCCTCGATACTGACTGCGTAGCGGTCACAGCAAATTTCTAGCCCCAAAACAATCGTCTCGAAGCTCTACGGGAGATGTTTCGTATCCCGGGATGCAAAAAGGAGTGCAACTCGAGGACTTCCCAAGTGGTCACCCATCCTAGTACTACTCTGGCCCAAGCACGCATAACTTCGGAGTTTTGATGGGATCCGGTGATTTAGTGCTGGCATTATCGCACCCGTTTCGCGTGCTTCGTCCCTCGCCTATGTGCACGTCGCGGTCGGCATATCAATGTCCGGAGCCTCTTGCCCGTCACGAAACCGTCGTCGCTTTCTCGAACGTTCACGAAATCCCTATTGCAAGCTCTCTCCGAGCCCTAGCCCGACGACTGCGTATCGGTCACGGCAAGCGCGTGCCGAAACCATCGGCACTTTTTAGAACGATCTCGCAATCGCTATTGCGACCCCAATCCGGAAAGCTCTCTCCGAGCCCCTCGATACTGACCGCATAGCGGTCACAGCAAATTTCCAGCCCCAAAACAATCGTCTCGGAGCTCAACGGGAGATGTTTCGTATCCCGGGATGCAAAAAGGAGTGCAACACGAGGACTTCCCAGGGGGTCACCCATCCTAGTACTACTCTGGCCCAAGCACGCTTAACTTCGGAGTTTTGATGGGATCCGGTGATTTAGTGCTGGCATTATCGCACCCGTTTCCCGTGCTTCGTCCCTCGCCTATGTGCACGTCGCGGTCGGCGTATCAACAGCCGCAGCCTCTTGCCCGTCACGAAACTGTCGGCGCTTTCTCGAATGTTCACGAAATCCCTATTGCAAGCTCTCTCCGAGCCCTAGCCCGACGACTGCGTATCGGTCACGGCAAGCGCGTACCGAAACCATCGGCAATTTCTAGAACGATCTCGGAATCGCTATTGCGACCCCAATCCGGAAAGCTCTCTCCGAGCCCCTCGATACTGACTGCGTAGCGGTCACAGCAAATTTCCAGGCCCAAAACAATCGTCTCGGAGCTCTACGGGAGAAATCCCTATTGCAACCTCTCTCCGAGCCATTGCCCGACGACTGCGTATCGATCACGGCAAGCACGTGCCGAAAACATCGGCACTTTATAGAATGATCTCGGAATCGCTATTGCGACCCCAATCCGGAAAGCTCTCTCCGAGCCCCTCGATACTGACTGCGTAGCGGTCACAGCAAATTTCCAGCCCCAAAACAATCGTCTCGAAGCTCTACGGGAGATGTTTCGTATCCCGGGATGCAAAAAGGAGTGCAACTCGAGGACTTCCCAAGTGGTCACCCATCCTAGTACTACTCTGGCCCAAGCACGCATAACTTCGGAGTTTTGATGGGATCCGGTGATTTAGTGCTGGCATTATCGCACCCGTTTCGCGTGCTTCGTCCCTCGCCTATGCGCACGTCGCGGTCGGCATATCAACGTCCGGAGCCTCTTGCCCGTCACGAAACCGTCGTCGCTTTCTCGAACGTTCACGAAATCCCTATTGCAAGCTCTCTCCGAGCCCTAGCCCGACGACTGCGTATCGGTCACGGCAAGCGCGTGCCGAAACCATCGGCACTTTTTAGAACGATCTCGGAATCGCTATTGCGACCCCAATCCGGAAAGCTCTCTCCGAGCCCCTCGATACTGACCGCATAGCGGTCACAGCAAATTTCCAGCCCCAAAACAATCGTCTCGGAGCTCTACGGGAGATGTTTCGTATCCCGGGATGCAAAAAGGAGTGCAACACGAGGACTTCCCAGGGGGTCACCCATCCTAGTACTACTCTGGCCCAAGCACGCTTAACTTCGGAGTTTTGATGGGATCCGGTGATTTAGTGCTGGCATTATCGCACCCGTTTCCTGTGCTTCGTCCCTCGCCTATGTGCACGTCGCGGTCGGCGTATCAACAGCCGCAGCCTCTTGCCCGTCACGAAACTGTCGGCGCTTTCTCGAATGTTCACGAAATCCCTATTGCAAGCTCTCTCCAAGCCCTAGCCCGACGACTGCGTATCGGTCACGGCAAGCGCGTACCGAAACCATCGGCAATTTCTAGAACGATCTCGGAATCGCTATTGCGACCCCAATCCGGAAAGCTCTCTCCGAGCCCCTCGATACTGACTGTGTAGCGGTCACAGCAAATTTCCAGGCCCAAAACAATCGTCTCGGAGCTCTACGGGAGAAATCCCTATTGCAACCTCTCTCCGAGCCCTTGCCCGACGACTGCGTATCGATCACGGCAAGCACGTGCCGAAAACATCGGCACTTTCTAGAACGATCTCGGAATCGCTATTGCGACCCCAATCCGGAAAGCTCTCTCCGAGCCCCTCGATACTGACTGCGTAGCGGTCACAGCAAATTTCCAGCCCCAAAACAATCGTCTCGAAGCTCTACGGGAGATGTTTCGTATCCCGGGATGCAAAAAGGAGTGCAACTCGAGGACTTCCCAAGTGGTCACCCATCCTAGTACTACTCTGGCCCAAGCACGCATAACTTCGGAGTTTTGATGGGATCCGGTGATTTAGTGCTGGCATTATCGCACCCGTTTCGCGTGCTTCGTCCCTCGCCTATGTGCACGTCGCGGTCGGCATATCAACGTCCGGAGCCTCTTGCCCGTCACGAAACCGTCGTCGCTTTCTCGAACGTTCACGAAATCCCTATTGCAAGCTCTCTCCGAGCCCTAGCCCGACGACTGCGTATCGGTCACGGCAAGCGCGTGCCGAAACCATCGGCACTTTTTAGAACGATCTCGGAATCGCTATTGCGACCCCAATCCGGAAAGCTCTCTCCGAGCCCCTCGATACTGACTGCGTAGCGATCACAGCAAATTTCCAGGCCCAAAACAATCGTCTCGGAGCTCTACGGGAGAAATCCCTATTGCAACCTCTCTCGGAGCCCTTGCCCGACGACTGCGTATCGATCACGGCAAGCACGTGCCGAAAACATCGGCACTTTCTAGAACGATCTCGGAATCGCTATTGCGACCCCAATCCGGAAAGCTCTCTCCGAGCCCATCGATACTGACTGCGTAGCGGTCACAGCAAATTTCCAACCCCAAAACAATCGTCTCGAAGCTCTACGGGAGATGTTTCGTATCCCGGGATGCAAAAAGGAGTGCAACTCGAGGACTTCCCAAGTGGTCACCCATCCTAGTACTACTCTGGCCCAAGCACGCTTAACTTCGGAGTTTCCAGGCCCAAAACAATCGTCTCGGAGCTCTACGGGAGAAATCCCTATTGCAACCTCTCTCCGAGCCCTTGCCCGACGACTGCGTATCGATCACGGCAAGCACGTGCCGAAAACATCGGCACTTTCTAGAACGATCTCGGAATCGCTATTGCGACCCCAATCCGGAAAGCTCTCTCCGAGCCCCTCGATACTGACTGCGTAGCGGTCACAGGAAATTTCCAACCCCAAAACAATCGTCTCGAAGCTCTACGGGAGATGTTTCGTATCCCGGGATGCAAAAAGGAGTGCAACTCGAGGACTTCCCAAGTGGTCACCCATCCTAGTACTACTCTGGCCCAAGCACGCTTAACTTCGAAGTTTTGATGGGATCCGATAATTTAGTGTTGGCATTATCGCACCCGTTTGGCGTGCTTCGTCCCTCGCCTATGTGCACGTCGCGGTCGGCATATCAACGTCCGGAGCCTCTTGCCCGTCACGAAACCGTCATCGCTTTGTCGAACGTTCATGAAATCCCTATTGCAAGCTCTCTCCGAGCCCTAGCCCGACGACTGCGTATCGGTCACGGCAAGCGCGTGCCGAAACCATCGGCACTTTTTAGAACGATCTCGGAATCTCTATTGCGACCCCAATCCGGAAAGCTCTCTCCGAGCCCCTCGATACTGACTGCGTAGTGGTCACAGCAAATTTCCAGCCCCAAAACAATCATCTCGGAGCTCTACGGGAGATGTTTCGTATCCCGGGATGCAAAAAGGAGTGCAACACGAGGACTTCCCAGGGGGTCACCCATCGTAGTACTACTCTGGCCCAAGCACGCTTAACTTCGGAGTTTTGATGGGATCCGGTGATTTATTGCTGGCATTATCGCACCCGTTTCGCGTGCTTCGTCCGTCGCCTATGTGCACGTCGCGGTCGGCGTATCAACGTCCGGAGCCTCTTGCCCGTCTCGAAACCGTCGGCGCTTTCTCGAACATTCACGAAATCCCTATTGCAAGCTCTCTCGGAGCCCTAGCCCGACGACTACGTATCTGTCACGGCAAGCGCGTGCCGAAACCATCGGCACTTTCTAGAACGATCTAGGAATCGCTATTGCGACCCCAATTCAGAAAGCTCTCTCCGAGCCCCTCGATACTGACTGCGTAGCGGTCACAGCAAATTTCCAGGCCCAAAACAATCGTCTCGGAGCTCTACGGAAGATGTTTCGTATCCCGGGATGCAAAAAGGAGTGCAACACGAGGACTTCCCAGGGGGTCACCCATCCTAGTACTACTCTGGCCCAAGCACGCATAACTTCGGAGTTTTGATGGGATCCGGTGATTTAGTGCTGGCATTATCGCACCCGTTTCGCGTGCTTCGTCCCTCGCCTATGTGCACGTCGCGGTCGGCATATCAACGTCCGGAGTCTCTTGCCCGTCACGAAACCGTCGTCGCTTTCTCGAACGTTCACGAAATCCCTATTGCAAGCTCTCTCCGAGCCCTAGCCCGACGACTGCGTATCAGTCACGGCAAGCGCGTGCCGAAACCATCAGCACTTTTTAGAACGATCTCGGAATCGCTATTGCGACCCCAATCCGGAAAGCTCTCTCCGAGCCCCTCGATACTGACTGCGTAGCGGTCACAGCAAATTTCCAGCCCCAAAACAATCGTCTCGGAGCTCTACGGGAGATGTTTCGTATCCCGGGATGCAAAAAGGAGTGCAACACGAGGACTTCCCAGGGGGTCACCCATCCTAGTACTACTCTGGCCCAAGCACGCATAACTTCGGAGTTTTGATGGGATCCAGTGATTTAGTGCTGGCATTATCGCACACGTTTCGCGAGCTTCGTCCCTCGCCTATGTGCACGTCGCGGTCGGCGCATCAACGTCCGGAGCCTCTTGCCCGTCACGAAACCGTCGGCGCTTTCTCGAACGTTCACGAAATCCCTATTGCAACCTCTCTCCGAGCCCTAGCCCAACGACTGCGTATCGATCACGGCAAGCACGTGCCGAAAACATCGGCACTTTCTAGAACGATCTCGGAATCGCTATTGCGACCCCAATCCAGAAAGCTCTCTCCGAGCCCCTCGATACTGACTGCGTAGCGGTCACAGCAAATTTCCAGCCCCAAAACAATCGTCTCGGAGCTCTACGGGAGATGTTTCATATCCCGGGATGCAAAAAGGAGTGCAACACGAGGACTTCCCAGGGGGTCACCCATCCTAGTACTACTCTAGCCCAAGCACGCATAACTTCGGAGTTTTGATGGGATCCGGTGATTTAGTGCTGGCATTATCGCACCCGTTTCGCGTGCTTCGTCCCTCGCCTATGTGCACGTCGCGGTCGGCATATCAACGTCCGGAGCCTCTTGCCCGTCACGAAACCGTCGTCGCTTTCTCGAACGTTCACGAAATACCTATTGCAAGCTCTCTCCGAGCCCTAGCCCGACGACTGCGTATCGGTCACGGCAAACGCGTGCCGAAACCATCAGCACTTTTTAGAACGATCTCGGAATCGCTATTGCGACCCAAATCCGGAAAGCTCTCTCCGAGCCCCTCGATACTGACTGCGTAGCGGTCACAGCAAATTTCCAGCCCCAAAACAATCGTCTCGGAGCTCTACGGGAGATGTTTCGTATCCCGGGATGCAAAAAGGAGTGCAACACGAGGACTTCCCAAGGGGTCACCCATCCTAGTACTACTCTGGCTCAAGCACGCTTAACTTCGGAGTTTTGATGGGATCCGATGATTTAGTGCTGGCATTATCGCACCCGTTTCGCGTGCTTCGTCCCTCGCCTATGTGCACGTCGCGGTCGGCGTATCAACGTCCGGAGCCTCTTGCCCGTCACGAAACTGTCGGCGCTTTCTCGAACGGTCACGAAATCCTTATTGCGAGATCTCTCCGAGCCCTAGCCCTACCACTGCGTATCGGTCACGGCAAGTACGTGCCGAAACCATCGGCACTTTCTAAAACGATCTCGGAATCGCTATTGCGACCCCAATCCGGAAAGCTCTCTCCGAGCCCCTCGATACTAACAGCGTAGCGGTCACAGCAAATTTCCAGCCCCAAAACAATCGTCTCGGAGCTCTACGGGAGATGTTTCGTATCCCGGGATGCAAAAAGTAGTGCAACACGAGGACTTCTCAAGGGGTCACCCATCCTAGTACTACTCTGGCCCAAGCACGCTTAACTTCGGAGTTTTGATGGGATCCGATGATTTAGTGCTGGCATTATCGCACCCGTTTCGCGTGCTTCGTCCCTCGCCTATGTGCACGTCGCGGTCGGCGTATCAACGTCCGGAGCCTCTTGCCCGTCACGAAACTGTCGGCGCTTTCTCGAACGTTCACGAAATCCTTATTGCGAGATCTCTCCGAGCCCTAGCCCTACCACTGCGTATCGGTCACGGCAAGCACGTGCCGAAACCATCGGCACTTTCTAGAACGATCTCGGAATCGCTATTGCGACCCCAATCCGGAAAGCTCTCTCCGAGCCCCTCGATACTGACAGCGTAGCGGTCACAGCAAATTTCCAGCCCCAAAACAATCGTCTCGGAGCTCTACGGGAGATGTTTCGTATCCCGGGATGCAAAAAGTAGTGCAACACGAGGACTTCCCAAGGGGTCACCCATCCTAGTACTACTCTGGCCCAAGCACGCTTAACTTCAGAGTTTTGATGGGATCCGATGATTTAGTGCTGGCATTATCGCACCCGTTTCGCGTGCTTCGTCCCTCGCCTATGTGCACGTCGCGGTCGGCGTATCAACGTCCGGAGCCTCTTGCCCGTCACGAAACTGTCGGCGCTTTCTCGAACGGTCACGAAATCCTTATTGCGAGATCTCTCCGAGCCCTAGCCCTACCATTGCGTATCGGTCACGGCAAGCACGTGCCGAAACCATCGGCACTTTCTAAAACGATCTCGGAATCGCTATTGCGACCCCAATCCGGAAAGCTCTCTCCGAGCCCCTCGATACTAACAGCGTAGCGGTCACAGCAAATTTCCAGCCCCAAAACAATCGTCTCGGAGCTCTACGGGAGATGTTTCGTATCCCGGGATGCAAAAAGTAGTGCAACACGAGGACTTCCCAAGGGGTCACCCATCCTAGTACTACTCTGGCCCAAGCACGCTTAACTTCGGAGTTTTGATGGGATCCGATGATTTAGTGCTGGCATTATCGCACCCGTTTCGCGTGCTTCGTCCCTCGCCTATGTGCACGTCGCGGTCGGCGTATCAACGTCCGGAGCCTCTTGCCCGTCACGAAACTGTCGGCGCTTTCTCGAACGTTCACGAAATCCTTATTGCGAGATCTCTCCGAGCCCTAGCCCTACCACTGCGTATCGGTCACGGCAAGCACGTGCCGAAACCATCGGCACTTTCTAGAACGATCTCGGAATCGCTATTGCGACCCCAATCCGGAAAGCTCTCTCCGAGCCCCTCGATACTGACAGCGTAGCGGTCACAGCAAATTTCCAGCCCCAAAACAATCGTCTCGGAGCTCTACGGGAGATGTTTCGTATCCCGGGATGCAAAAAGTAGTGCAACACGAGGACTTCCCAAGGGGTCACCCATCCTAGTACTACTCTGGCCCAAGCACGCTTAACTTCGGAGTTTTGATGGGATCCGATGATTTAGTGCTGGCATTATCGCACCCGTTTCGCGTGCTTCGTCCCTCGCCTATGTGCACGTCGCGGTCGGCGTATCAACGTCCGGAGCCTCTTGCCCGTCACGAAACTGTCGGCGCTTTCTCGAACGTTCACGAAATCCTTATTGCGAGATCTCTCCGAGCCCTAGCCCTACCACTGCGTATCGGTCACGGCAAGCACGTGCCGAAACCATCGGCACTTTCTAGAACGATCTCGGAATCGCTATTGCGACCCCAATCCGGAAAGCTCTCTCCGAGCCCCTCGATACTGACAGCGTAGCGGTCACAGCAAATTTCCAGCCCCAAAACAATCGTCTCGGAGCTCTACGGGAGATGTTTCGTATCCCGGGATGCAAAAAGGAGTGCAACACGAGGACTTCCCAGGGGGTTACCCATCGTAGTATTACTCTGGACCAAGCACGCTTAACTTCGGTGTTTTGATGGGATCTGGTGATTTAGTGCTGGCATTATCGCACCCGTTTTGCGTTCTTCGTCCCTCGCCTATGTGCACATCGCGGTCGGCGAATCAACTTCCGGAGCCTATTGCCCGTCACGAAACCGTCGTCGCTTTCTCGAACGTTCACGAAATCCCTATTGCAAGCTCTCTCCGAGCCCTAGCCCGACGACTGCGTATCGATCACGGCAAGCGCGTGCCGAAAACATCGGCACTTTCTAGAATGATCTCGGAATCGCTATTGCGACCCCAATCCGGAAAGCTCTCTCTGAGCCCCTCGATACTGACTGCGTAGCGGTCAAAGCAAATTTCCAGCCCCCAAAACAAACGTCTCGGAGCTCAACGGGAGATGTTTCGTATCCCGGGATGCAAGAAGGAGTGCAACACGAGGACTTCCCAGGGGGTCACCCATCGTAGTACTACTCTGGCCCAAGAAAGCTTAACTTCGGTGTTTTGATGGTATCCGGTGATTTAGTGCTGCCATTATCGCACACGTTTCGCGAGCTTCGTCCCTCGCCTATGTGCACGTCGCGGTCGGCGCATCAACGTCCGGAGCCTCTTGCCCGTCACGAAACCGTCGGCGCTTTCTCGAACGTTCATGTAATCCCTATTGCAATCTCTCTCCGAGCCCTAGCCCGACGACTGCGTATCGATCACGGCAAGCACGTGCCGAAAACATCAGCACTTTCTAGAACGATCTCGGAATCGCTATTGCGACCCTAATCCGGAAAGCTCTCTCCGAGCCCCTCGATACTGACTGCATAGCGGTCACAGCAAATTTCCAGCCCCAAAACAATCGTCTCGGAGCTCTACGGGAGATGTTTCGTATCCCGGGATGCAAAAAGGAGTGCAACACGAGGACTTCCCAAGGGGTCACCCATCCTAGTACTACTCTGCCCCAAGCACGCTTAACTTCAGAGTTTTGATGGGATCCGGTGATTTAGTGCTAGCATTATCGCACCCGTTTCACGTGCTTCGTCCCTCGCCTATGTGCACGTCGCGGTCGGCGTATCAACAGCCGCAGCCTCTTGCCCGTCACGAAACCATCGGTGCTTTCTCGAACGTTCACGAAATCCCTATTGCAAGCTCTCTCCGAGCCCTAGCCCGACGACTACGTATCGGTCACGGCAAGCGCGTACTGAAACCATCGGCAATTTCTAGAACGATCTCGGAATCGCTATTGCGACCCCAATCCGGAAAGCTCTCTCCGAGCCCCTCGATACGGACTGCGTAGCGGTCACAGCAAATTTCCAACCCCAAAACAATCGTCTCGGAGCTCTACGGGAGAAATCCCTATTGCAACCTCTCTCCGAGCCCTAGCCTGACGACTACATATCGATCACGGCAAGCACGTGCCGAAAACATCGGCACTTTCTAGAACGATCTCGGAATCGCTATTGCGACCTGTTAGGACTCTAGCTTGGAGAGTCCTAATTGAGAGGGACATTCATGTAAAACTGTTAGGACTCTAGCTAGGAGAGTCCTAATTGAGAGGGACATTCTGTTAGGACTCTAGCTAGGAGAGTCCTAATTGAGAGGGGCATTCATGTAGGAGGTTTTTTCTTATAGAAGAATTAGGAGTTGTAAGGGAATAGGAGTCTTGAGTAGGAGTCCTATTAGGAGTTGGTTAGAAGTAAGAGTCTTAAGTAGGAGTCCTATTAGAAGTTAGGGTTTAGAAGCCCTATAAATAGCCATGTATTCCTCCTCTTTTGATAAGCAATAGATGAATCTTTTCTGCAGCCTTTGAGCAGCAACTTGGAGGGAGGAACCCGTATAGAGTTCCAAGGAGGCCAATCCCCTAAAGAGATCAACCCCAAGTTTAGAATCTGCATGGGTTTTAACACCTGGTATCAGAGCAGCGTTCTTGGCGTCTCGCTGCCCTTTCACAGCCATCCATCAACCCTCCACAACCATCCAAAGCAATTCCCACAATTGCTTAAAAGATCGTCACCGAATTCCGCCATCATCTCCACCACCATGGATCATCCTTTGATCTCCCCGTGAATTGCAACAGGTTCTGGTTTCCTACCTTACTGCTGCTGCAATTTAGTTATCCTTATTCGAAAATCTAAAAAAAAAAAAAAAAAAATCGTTCCTATATTGCTGCATAAATTTTCGTCACAAAGTTTTCATCTCTACGACGAAAGATATATTGCAGAATTCCAGCCGCATAGCACCATCTGTTTGATCTTGATACTGTGCTTTTTCTATCCAAATTTCTACGAAATTTTATGACATCTTTGACACTTCTTAACAGTGGATTTCCCTTTGGTTTCATAAACAAATTCTCAATATAAACTACTGATCTTTTATGTCCAATCTGCTGCACTTGAATTGCAGAATTCAAGCCGCATAGCACCATCTGTTTGATCTTGCTACTGTGCTTTTTCTATCCAAATTTCTACGAAATTTTTATGACATCTTTGACACTTCCTAATAGTAGATTTCTCTTTGGTTTCATCGAAAAATTCTCAATATAAACTACTGATCTTTTATGTCCAATCTGCTACACTTGAAAATCTATGCTGCAGAAAATTTCAACTGCATATCGTTGCCTTAACCCATCTATTTGCAATCTTTTTTGAATGAAATTTCTTATAGACTTCATGTATCATCTTGGCTTCCATCTAAGATTGATCTATTAAGAAATTCATCTCTAAAAATGATTTTATGTTGCTGCAAATTTTCATCGTAACCCGCTGAAATTTTTCGACGATAATTCTGCAATTGGAACTTGCACCAATTTCTTTGCTGTTATACTGCCAAAATTTTCTTGATTAAATTAGATATCCTTGCTGTCATATAAACTGTGATTTTGCTATCAATTCCCTCCTCAATTCTCTTAAGTTTTTGGTGGAAATTACGTCGAGAAACCGTTGTTTCTTCGACGAGAATTCTACTCTTACAAGACAGCACATACTTGCTGCAACTTCCACGGATTTCTGTCAAACCTTTGCTACCATCTACCACAGATCCAAAACTTTCATCTAGAGCCCTAAAACTCTACCAAACCACACCCTCAAACTGCACCCAAAACAGCCACAAAACAAGCCTAAACCGTAGCCTACATCCACCAATCCACCAACACTTTCGACCATCACTTCTCTCAACCTATACATGCCTTTAACCCAACAGCAAAAGAGAGATCTTAACATCACTGATTTGGGGCCATATACTATGGCATCTAAGAAGGCAATCAATACTAAATTCGAAGCCTTGGAGGCGCGAATGGAGGATAAGATTCGGACGCTCTTTACCGAACTCAGATTGGGCCGACCACTAAGCCCGAAGAAATCATATCAAGGAGAGAGCTTTGCCCAATCACACCAAGCCCGAAGAGATGACTTCCAAGAGAGGGGAAGCTCTATGACCAACCCCAACTATCCATGCATGAGAGTGGACTTCCCTAGATGGGAAGAAGGAGACCCGATTGGTTGGATTTCGCACGCGGAGCGATATTTTCGGTACCACAAAACCGCGGATGTATCTATGGTGAAAATTGCAGCTATACATCTTGAAGGGGATGCTATTCAATGGTTTGACTGGTTTGAACATACTTATGGAGTCCTTTCATGGCGACAATTCAAAGAAGAACTGCTGATTCGCTTCAGACCAACCGATTACGAGAATATTGACGAACAACTAGCAAAGATCCGACAAACCTCCACCATTCAGGAGTACCAAACTAGGTTTGAAAGGTTATCTAATCAAAATCATGATTGGTCTCAAAAACAGCTATTGAGGACCTTCATTGAGGGCTTGAAGCCGGAGATCCGAGGAGAAGTTAAAGCGCGACAACCGTACACGCTTATGGCAGCCATCTCTTTCGCACGACATCAAGAGGAGCAATTTGTTAGGACCCTTTTTCTGAGCTTTTGAATAATGTTTATTGAGTCTGTTTAGTCCAGTTGTTTATTGAGTCGATTTGGTTCAATTAGAGTTAAGTAGAGGTTTATTTAATATTTATTTATTATTAGAGTTCAAGTCCTGATGGACTCTAGGTGGAACTCTATAAATAGGGACGTAACTGCTTCTTTTCAATAATCAATGAAAAATACTATTATGTCTTTGGACAAACCCTAGGAGGCCGATCCCCTCGAAGAGATCAAGGAGGGCCGATCCCCTCGAAGCGATCAAGGAGGGCCGATCCCCTCGAAGCGATCAAGGAGGCTGATCCCCTCGAAGCGATCATTATCATCCCCATTTCTCCCCTTTCTTCCACGATAAGACTTTAGGGTCTTATAATTTGGTATCAGAGCCAACGATAAGACCTTAGGGTCTTATCATTTGGTATCAGAGCCTACGATAAGATCTTAGGGTCTTATCATTTGGTATCAGAGCCTACGATAAGACCTTAGGGTCTTACCATTTGGTATCAGAGCCTACGATAAGACTTTAGGGTCTTATCATTTGGTATCAGAGCCTACGATAAGACTTTAGGGTCTTATCATTTGGTATCAGAGCAGCGATCCTCGGCGTTCTCGCTGTAGTTCGTCATCGCGTTCAAAAAAAAAAAAAAAAAAAAAAAAGGAAAAGGAAAGAAGAAACACGAGAGGAAGAAGAAGCCGCAGCCACCCCTGCGTCCCCTGCTTCCGGCCAGCCCACCCGCCGCTGCTTCTCTCCGGCCAGCGCCCACCATCGCCCCGCTTCCCGGCCGGCGACCACCGCCGCCGCTGTTCCCCGGCCAGGAGACGACGCTGCCAACGTCCATCCCAGCCCTACTACCGCCGCCCGCCTCCCCTTGCGTCGCAGCGCAGCCGCTCGACCTCTCCTCCTCGGCGATCGTTGGTGACGCTGCTCCCAGCCGCGCCACCACCGCTGCCTCTCCACCGCCTTCCCTTGGGTCGCAGCCGCAATGGCCGATTGTCGCCCTCCTCGCGGCGACCGAAACAGGGCAACTCACGGATTGCCCTTGTTCCCAGCCGCATCTCCTCTGCTCGATCACCTGGCCAGCGACCTCTTCTCCTCGCGTTCCCATCTCGCTCGAGCGAGAAGGACCGCCGGCACCACAGCCGCAACCGCCGGTTGCCGCAGCCCCTCCTTGCAGCGGTTGTAGAAACAGAGCTTCCTCTGTTGCCGCAGCCCCTCGTCGATCGTAGCCGCGCCTCGAGCGCCGTCGCCTTCCAGCCGACCCACCACCGCTGCCAGCCACCGTGAGGCGACCGCCGCTCGCCTCCCAGCCGCCGCTCCCCCTGGCTCGGGCGAGAACGACCGCCGCCACTCCCCCTTGCTCTGCCCCCTTGGTGACCGAAACAGGGCAATCCTCTTGCTGCTGCGAACGGTTGCCACCACCGTCGCCGCTGCTGCCCAGCCAGCGACGACGCCGCTCGCCGCCCAGCCTGCCACCGTCGATTCCTATTTTCCCCTGCAGCCTCAACCTCGGCAACACCACGGCAGCCTCCCTCCAACAGCACACGCAGCAAGCTCTGTTTCGGTCGCTTCAACGACACCGTTGTGTCCTCAACCGCACGCGATCCTTCGACGTCACCAACGCCTTCGTAGTGCGGTAGAGACAGAGCAACGCTGCCTTCCATCCGCACCGTCGCAACCACCGCAGTGACAGGCCCTTGGTGACGCTGCCCCTAGCTGCAGCCACATCAACGCAGTCGCCTTCCAACCTCGGCGCTCTCACCCCACGCCTCGATAGAAACAGGGCAGCTACTCTTCCTCCAACACAGCGACCGCAGCACTGCCCTTGGCGTCCACCTCCTCGGTAACTTCGCATCGATAGTGTTGATGCCCTTGACCCGACACCAAAAACAGGAGTTGAGATTACATATTTGCAGTCTTATGCAATGGCCATTGATAACTCGGTGAAAGCACAAATGGAAGCATTGGAAATCAGAATTGAGAATCGACTGCAAGAAACACTTAATGATTTCAAAAAGAGCCTAATGGAGAGCCTCAGCAAATTTCAACAAAATGAGGGCTCAAGTTCTACATTGCATAGATCTGAAAATACAGGAAAAAGGTCCCAACATTGTGACACAAATTACTTATACATGAAGATGGAATTTCCAAGATGGAAAGATGGAGATCCGACCAATTGGATCTCTAAGGCAGAAAATATTTTCCGTTTTCACAGAACCCCAGAAGAATCCAAGGTAGAAGTGGCCTCAATCCAACTCGAGGGAGATGCACTCCAGTGGTACGATTGGTATGAAACTTTTCACGGAGTTCCTTCGTGGGAGCAGTTCAAAAGAGGGCTTCTTGTTCGCTTTGGCCCATCCGAATATGAGAATGTTGATTGCCAGCTCGCCAAAATTCATCAAACTTCTACAGTGTTAGAATATCAGAGTAGGTTTGAAAGATTATCAAATCAAGCTAGAGATTGGTCGAACCGACAACTTCTGGATACATTTATTGAAGGGCTTATTCCAGAGATCCGGTGTGAAGTTAAGGCTCGTCAACCCCGTACTATAATAGCTGCGATCTCATTTGCAAATCTACATGAGAAAAAAATTAGCAAGGAAAGATCAGTAAGGGGTTTGTATTATGATGAAAAATGGAGTATGGAGCACCGATGTAAACAAGGGCAACTTCTGATGATTGAACCAATTGGAGAGGAACCGAAAGCTAAGAATATGGACTCCGATCATGAAGGTATAAATTCTAATGAAGATGTTGGACCTACCATATATACAATGCATGCATTAGCCGACTACTCTAACCCGCAAACTATGGAAGTTGGCAAAACTTTGGAACATCAGCCTGTTATAGTTTTGATTGATACTAGTAGCACTAACAATTTTATGGACAATGAGACTGTTGACCGATTGGCCCACCACATTGAAGACTATGATAGATTCGAAGTAAAGATCGTTGATGGACGGATTTTCACTTGTGATAGCAAAGGTTCAAAGATAAAATTGATTATACGGGGCCAGAAGTTTTATGCAACGATTGCTACATTGAAAGACCGACTTGTTGCTTACACTATTAAAAAGTGGAGATCATACTTACTTGATCAACGGGTTGTGATGCGTTACAGATAGTCTATAGCTAAAGTGCTAAAAGAGAAGCTCCTAGAGATTGATGCTGCTCAGCCTTGAGGACAAGGCTGATTTGAAGAGGGAGGAACTGTTAGGACCCTTTTTCTGAGCTTTTGAATAATGTTTATTGAGTCTGTTTAGTCCAGTTGTTTATTGAGTCGATTTGGTTCAATTAGAGTTAAGTAGAGGTTTATTTAATATTTATTTATTATTAGAGTTCAAGTCCTGATGGACTCTGGGTGGAACTCTATAAATAGGGATGTAACTGCTTCTTTTCAATAATCAATGAAAAATACTATTATGTCTTTGGACAAACCCTAGGAGGCCGATCCCCTCGAAGAGATCAAGGAGGGCCGATCCCCTCGAAGCGATCAAGGAGGGCCGATCCCCTCGAAGCGATCAAGGAGGCCGATCCCCTCGAAGCGATCATTATCATCCCCATTTCTCCCCTTTCTTCCACGATAAGACTTTAGGGTCTTATAATTTGGTATCAGAGCCAACGATAAGACCTTAGGGTCTTATCATTTGGTATCAGAGCCTACGATAAGATCTTAGGGTCTTATCATTTGGTATCAGAGCCTACGATAAGACCTTAGGGTCTTATCATTTGGTATCAGAGCCTACGATAAGACCTTAGGGTCTTACCATTTGGTATCAGAGCCTACGATAAGACTTTAGGGTCTTATCACAATTGAACCATGAAGCTCGGAGGACTAGGGTCACTCCTCAACCAGTAATATTGAAGCCCTCAGCCCCCCCTACTGTCGACCAAGTCCCTGCACCAAAGAGGTTAACAGGAGAAGAGCTTCGGGAGCGATATGCGAAGGGGTTATGTTGGCATTGTGACGAGCCGTGGAGCCGTGAGCATCGCTGTAGTAAAGGAGGACTTCTTATGATTGAACCGATAGAAGAAGAGGTCATTGAACATCCAAAAGAGAGCTTTGAACATGAAGAAGAAGATGCAGAAGAAGAGCCAAAACCGACCGAAGTTACGGTACATACACTAGCTAGCTACTCAAACCCGCAAACGATGAAAATTGGAGGCCTTCTCAAACAACAACCAATCACTGTTCTCATCGACACGGGTAGTACTACTAACTTCCTAAATAGTAAGCTTGCTGTTCGGATATCATTACCTATCGAGAATCGCTGCAGGTTTGATGTTAAGGTCACCGACGGACGGATTTTGAATTGTGATCATAGGCGCTTGCAGGAGAAACTATTGCTGCAGGACCAAGAGATAATTGCAGATTTCTTCCTTCTCCCTCTTAACAATCATGAGGCCATGCTCAGAATTAAATGGTTGACGACATTAGGTGATATTTCCTGGAATTTTATGAAACTAATTATGAAATTTTACAGTAAGGAGAAACAGGTGACATTACACGGGAAACGTGGGGGCGACATAACAACGATTTGCACACAACAAATGGAGAATGTTTTGCATAAAGCATGCAGCGGCTTTTTGGTACAACTTGAGCAGCAAACTAAGGGAGAGCCAACAGAATTTGAAGATCCAAATCTACTTCCTTTGCTTGCTGAATTTTCAAATATATTTGACGAACCGCGCAACCTACCTCTTACCTGTCGGCATGATCATTGTATAATGATTCTTCCAGGCAAATCTTCAGCAAATGCTCAGCCATATCAGTATCCACATCTCCAGAAGGATGAAATAGAAAGGATTATAAAAGAGATGCTCGAAACAGGAGTTATTCGACCAAGTTGCAACCTCTACTCTTCGCCGATGCTACTTGTACGCAAGAAGAACGGAACAAGGCGAATATGTGATGACTACCGAGCTCTCAATGGCATAATCATCAAGGACAAATACTTTATTCCAATAGTAGATGAATTGCTAGATGAAAGGGAGCACAAATCTTTACAAAGCTGGACCTTTGATCCGGGTATCATCAAATACGAGCATACGAAGAAGACATACGGAAAACCACCTTTTGAACACACAACAACCACGAATTTTTGCTTTCTGCAACAAAAGGTGGAATATCTTGGGCATATCATATCAGAGGAAGGTGTGGCAGTGGACCCCTTCAAAATTGGAGCATTGCAAAACTGGCCGACCTCGAGAAACATAAAATTGCTACATGGCTTTCTGGGTTTAACAGGCTACTACCGCAAGTTCGTGAAAAACTATGGAAAGATCAGTGCACCACTTACTTCCTTACTAGAAAAAGATGTCTTCCAATGGTTGGACAGAGCCTCCGCTGCCTTTGACAAACTTAAGGCAGCCATGACGACGACGCCGGTGCTAACACTACCAGATTTCAACCGACCCTTCATTATTGAGGCCGACACATCTGGAGTCAGAATTGGAGTCATTCTCATGCAAGATGGTCGACCACTCGCATACACTAGCAAGGCATTATCTCCCTCCTATCAAAATAAGTCAACATATGAAAAGGAGATGCTCGCCATTGTGCGCGCAGCAACGAGGTGGAGATTGTACTTGATCAGGTGATACTTTCAAATCAAGACCGACCATAAAAGCCTAAAATATCTCTTGGAGCAGAAGATATCTTCCCCCAAGCAGCAAAAATGGGTAACAAAACTTCTTGGATTTGATTATGAAATAACTTACAAAATGTGGAAAGAGAATGTTGTTGCATATGCGCTTTCGCAACTACCTGAGCAAGCTGAATTTTCGGTCGTTTTACTTTCAACCAGCGACTTTCTTAAGGATATTAAGATGGAATGGCAGGAAGATTCAGAGACTAGTAAGATTATAAAAAAATTGGAGGAAGCACCAAGCCCCATGGCTCATTACAATTGGGACTCAAAAGAATTACACTATAAGGGTACTAAATTGAAAAGGAGTATGGCATATCACCCAAAAACCGATGGCCAGACGGAAGTTTTAAATAGGTGCTTGAAGACAGCCCAAAGCCACCCACCAAATATGACTACCCAAAGAGAACTCCAGACCCTGCCAAGTGCCATTGTTGATCGACGGATCATGACTCGACGACGACGACCCACTAATGAAGTGCTAATACAGTGGGCGAACCTACCAATAGAAGATGCCACTTGGGAGAACTATGATGACTTGAAGATCAAATTCCCAGAATTCACGAATCATCAGCCTCGAGGACAAGGCTGATTTGAAGAGGGCGGGTCTGTTATGACTCTAGCTTGGAGAGTCCTAATTGAGAGGGACATTCATGTAAAACTGTTAGGACTCTAGCTAGGAGAGTCCTAATTGAGAGGGACATTCTGTTAGGACTCTAGCTAGGAGAGTCCTAATTGAGAGGGGCATTCATGTAGGAGGTTTTTTCTTATAGAAGAATTAGGAGTTGTAAGGGAATAGGAGTCTTGAGTAGGAGTCCTATTAGGAGTTGGTTAGAAGTAAGAGTCTTAAGTAGGAGTCCTATTAGGAGTTAGGGTTTAGAAGCCCTATAAATAGCCAGGTATTCCTCCTCTTTTGATAAGCAATAGATGAATCTTTTCTGCAGCCTTTGAGCAGCAACTTGGAGGGAGGAACCCCTATAGAGTTCCAAGGAGGCCAATCCCCTAAAGAGATCAACCCCAAGTTTAGAATCTGCAAGGGTTCTAACACGACCCCAATCCGGAAAGCTCTCTCCGAGCCCCTCGATACTGACTGTGTAGCGGTCACAGCAAATTTCCAGCCCCAAAACAATCGTCTCGGAGCTCTACGGGAGATGTTTCGTATCCCGGGATGCAAAAAGGAGTGCAACACGAGGACTTCCCAGGGGGTCACCCAACCTAGTACTACTCTGGCCCAAGCACGCTTAACTTCGGAGTTTTGATGGGATCTGGTTATTTAGTGCTGGCATTATCGCACCCGTTTCCCGGGCTTCGTCCCTCGCCTATGTGCATGTCGCGGTCGGTGTATCAACAGCCGCAGCCTCTTGCCCGTCACGAAACCGTCGGCGCTTTCTCGAACGTTCACGAAATCCCTATTGTAAACTCTCTCCGAGCCCTAGCCCGACGACTGCGTATCGGTCACGGCAAGCGCGTACCGAAACCATCGGCACTTTCTAGAACGATCTCGGAATCGCTATTGCGACCCCAATCCGGAAAGCTCTCTCTGAGCCCCTCGATACTGACTGCGTAGCGGTCACAGCAAATTTCCAACCCCAAAACAATCGTCTCGGAGCTCTACGGGAGAAATCCCTATTGCAAACCTCTCTCCGAGCCCTAGCCCGACGACTGCGTATCGATCACGGCAAGCACGTGCCGAAAACATCGGCACTTTCTAGAACTATCTCGGAATCGCTATTGCGACCCCAATCCGGAAAGCTCTCTCTGAGCCCCTCGATACTGACTGCGTAGCGGTCACAGCAAATTTCCAGCCCCAAAACAATCGTCTCGGAGCTCTACGGGAGATGTTTCGTATCCCGGGATGCAAAAAGGAGTGCAACACGAGGACTTCACAGCGGGTCACCCATCCTAGTACTACTCTGGCCCAAGCACGCTTAACTTCGGAGTTTTGATGGGATCCGGTGATTTAGTGCTGGCATTATCGCACCCGTTTCCCGTGCTTCGTCCCTCGCCTATGTGCACGTCGCGGTCGGCGTATCAACAGCCGCAGCCACTTGCCCGTCACGAAACCGTCGGCGCTTTCTTGAACATTCATGAAATCCCTATTGCAAGCTCTCTCCGAGCCCTAGCCCGACGACTGCGTATCGGTCACGGCAAGCGCGTACCGAAACCATCGGCACTTTCTAGAACGATCTCGAAATCGCTATTGCGACCCCAATCCGGAAAGCTCTCTCCGAGCCCCTCGATACTGACTGCGTAGCGGTCACAGCAAATTTCCAACCCCAAAACAATCGTCTCGGAGCTCTACGGGAGAAATCCCTATTGCAACCTCTCTCCGAGCCCTAGCCCGACGACTGCGTATCGATCACGGCAAGCACGTGCCGAAAACATCGTTACTTTCTAGAACGATCTCGGAAACGCTATTGCGACCCCAATCCGGAAAGCTCTCTCCGAGCCCCTCGATACTGACAGCGTAGCGGTCACAGCAAATTTCCAGCCCCAAAACAATCGTCTCGGAGCTCTACGGGAGATTTTCGTATCCCGGGATGCAAAAAGGAGTGCAACACGATGACTTCCCAGGGGGTCACCCATCGTTGTACTACTCTGGCCCAAGCACGCTTAACTTCGGTGTTTTGATGGGATCCGGTGATTTAGTGCTGCCATTATCGCACCCGTTTCGCGAGCTTCGTCCCTCGCCTATGTGCATGTTGCGGTCGGCGCATCAACGTCCGGAGCCTCTTGCCCGTCACGAAACCGTCGTCGCTTTCTCGAACGTTCACGAAATCCCTATTGCAAGCTCTCTCCGAGCCCTAGCCCGACGACTGCGTATCGGTCACGGCAAACGCGTGCCGAAACCATCGGCACCTTCTAGAACGATCTCGGAATCGCTATTGCGACCCCAATCCGGAAAGCTCTCTCCGAGCCCCTCGATACTGACAGCGTAGCGGTCACAGCAAATTTCCAGCCCCAAAACAATCGTCTCGGAGCTCTACGGGCGATGTTTCGTATCCCGGGATGCAAAAAGGAGTGCAACACGATGACTTCCCAGTGGGTCACCAATCCTAGTACTACTCTGGCCCAAGCACGCTTAACTTCAGTGTTTGGATGGGATCCGGTGATTTAGTGCTGCCATTATCGCACCCGTTTCGCGAGCTTCGTCCCTCGCCTATGTGCACGTCGCGGTCGGCGCATCAACATCCGGAGCCTCTTGCCCGTCACGAAACTGTCGTCGCTTTCTCGAACGTTCACGAAATCCCTATTGCAAGCTCTCTCCGAGCCCTAGCCCGACGACTGCGTATCGGTCACGGCATGCGTGTGCCGAAATCATCGGCACTTTCTAGAACGATCTCGGAATCGCTATTGCGACCCCAATCCGGAAAGCTCTCTCCGAGCCCCTCGATACTGACTGCGTAGCGGTCACAGCAAATTTCCAGCCCCAAAACAATCGTCTCGGAGCTCTACGGGAGATGTTTCGTATCCCGGGATGCAAAAAGGAGTGCAACACGATGACTTCCCAGTGGGTCACCAATCCTAGTACTGCTCTGGCCCAAGCACGCTTAACTTCAGTGTTTTGATGGGATCCGGTGATTTAGTGCTGCCATTATCGCACCCGTTTCGCGAGCTTCGTCCCTCGCCTATGTGCATGTCGCGGTCGGCGCATCAACGTCCGGAGCCTCTTGCCCGTCACGAAACCGTCGTCGCTTTCTCGAACGTTCACGAAATCCCTATTGCAATCTCTCTCCGAGCCCTAGCCCGACGACTGCGTATCGGTCACGGCAAGCGCGTGCCGAAACCATCGGCACCTTCTAGAACGATCTCGGAATCGCTATTGCGACCCCAATCCGGAAAGCCCTCTCTGAGCCCCTCGATACTGACTGCGTAGCGGTCAAAGCAAATTTCCAGCGCCAAAACAAACGTCTCGGAGCTCTACGGGAGATGTTTCGTATCCCGGGATGCAAAAAGGAGTGCAACACGAGGACTTCCCAGGGGGTCACCCATCGTAGTACTACTCTGGCCCAAGCAAGCTTACCTTCGGTGTTTTGATGGTATCCGGTGATTTAGTGCTGCCATTATCGCACACGTTTCGCAAGCTTCGTCCCTTGCCTATGTGCACGTCGCGGTCGGCGCATCAACGTCCGGAGCCTCTTGCCCGTCACGAAACCGTCGGCGCTTTCTCGAACGTTCACGAAATCCCTATTGCAATCTCTCTCCGAGCCCTAGCCCGACGACTGCGTATCGGTCACGACAAGCGCGTGCCGAAACCATCGGCACTTTCTAGAACGATCTCGGAATCGCTATTGCGACCCCAATCCGGAAAGCTCTCTCCGAGCCCCTCGATACTGATATCTTAGCGGTCACGGCAAATTTCCAGCCCCAAAACAATCGTCTCGGAGCTCTACGGGAGATGTTTCGTATCCCGGGATGCAAAAAGGAGTGCATCACGATGACTTCCCAGTGGGTCACCCATCGTAGTACTACTCTGGCCCAAGCAAGCTTAACTTCGGTGTTTTGATGGGATCCGGTGATTTAGTGCTAGCATTATCGCACCCGTTTCGCATGCGTCGTCCCTCGCCTATGTGCACATCGCGGTAGGCGTATCAACGTCCGGAGCCTCTTGCCCGTCAGGAAACCATCGGCGCTTTCTCGAAAGCTCACGAAATCCCTATTGCAAGCTCTCTACGAGCCCTAGCCCGACGACTGCGTATCGGTCACGGCAAGCACGTGCCGAAACCATCGGCACTTTCTAGAACGATCTCGGAATCGCTATTGCGACCCCACTCCGGAAAGCTCTCTCCGAGCCCCTCGATATTGACAGCGTAGCGGTCACAGCAAATTTCCAACCCCAAAAAAATCGTCTCGGAGCTCTACGGGAGATGTTTCGTATCCCGGGATGCAAAAATGAGTGCAACACGATGACTTCCCAGGGGGTCACCCATCGTAGTACTACTCTGGCCCAAGCACGCTTAACTTCGGTGTTTTGATGGGATCCGGTGATTTAGTGCTGCCATTATCGCACCCGTTTCGCGAGCTTCGTCCCTCGCCTATGTGCACGTCGCGGTCGGCGCATCAACGTCCGGAGCCTCTTGCCCGTCACGAAACCGTCGTCGCTTTCTCGAACGTTCACGAAATCCCTATTGCAAGCTCTCTCCGAGCCCTAGCCCGATGACTTCGTATCGGTCACGGCAAGCGCGTGCCGAAACCATCGGCACCTTCTAGAACGATCTCGGAATCGCTATTGCGACCCCAATCCGGAAAGCTCTCTCTGAGCCCCTCGATACTGACTGCGTAGCGGTCAAAGCAAATTTCCAACGCCAAAACAAACGTCTCGAAGCTCTACGGGAGATGTTTCGTATCCCGGGATGCAAAAAGGAATGCAACACGAGGACTTCCCAGGGGGTCACCCATCGTAGTACTACTCTGGCCCAAGCAAGCTTAACTTCGGTGTTTTGATGGTATCCGGTTATTTAGTGCTGCCATTATCGCACACGTTTCGCGAGCTTCGTCCCTTGCCTATGTGCACGTCGCAGTAGGCGCATCAACGTCCGGAGCCTCTTGCCCGTCACGAAACCGTCGGCGCTTTCTCGAACGTTCACGAAATCCCTATTGCAATCTCTCTCCGAGCCCTAGCCCGACGACTGCGTATCGGTCACGACAAGCGCGTGCCGAAACCATCGGCACTTTCTAGAACGATCTCGGAATCGCTATTGCGACCCCAATCCGGAAAGCTCTCTCCGAGCCCCTCGATACTGACAGCGTAGCGGTCACAGCAAATTTCCAGCCCCAAAACAATCGTCTCGGAGCTCTACGGGAGATGTTTCGTATCCCGGGATGCAAAAAGGAGTGCAACACGATGACTTCCAGTGGGTCACCAATCCTAGTACTACTCTGGCCCAAGCACGCTTAACTTCGGTGTTTTGATGGGATCCGGTGATTTAGTGCTGCCATTATCGCACCCGTTTCGCGAGCTTCGTCCCTCGCCTATGTGCACGTCGCGGTCGGCGCATCAACGTCCGGAGCCTCTTGCCCATCACGAAACTATCGTCGCTTTCTCGAACGTTCACGAAATCCCTATTGCAAGCTCTCTCCGAGCCCTAGCCCGACGACTGCGTATCGGTCACGGCATGCGTGTGCCGAAATCATCGGCACTTTCTAGAACGATCTCGGAATCGCTATTGCGACCCCAATCCGGAAAGCTCTCTCCGAGCCCCTCGATACTGACAGCGTAGCGATCACAGCACATTTCCAGCCCCAAAACAATCGTCTCGGAGCTCTACGGGAGATGTTTCGTATCCCGAGATGCAAAAAGGAGTGCAACACGAGGACTTCCCAAGGGGTCACCCATCGTAGTACTGCTCTGGCCCAAGCAAGCTTAACTTCGGTGTTTTGATGGGATCCGGTGATTTAGTGCTGGCATTATCGCACCCGTTTCGCATGCTTCGTCCCTCGCCTATGTGCACATCGCGGTAGGCGTATCAACGTCCGGAGCCTCTTGCCCGTCAGGAAACCATCGGCGCTTTCTCGAACGTTCACGAAATCCCTATTGCAAGCTCTCTACGAGCCCTAGCCCGACGACTGCGTATCGGTCATGGAAAGCACGTGCCGAAACCATCGGAACTTTCTAGAACGATCTCGGAATCGCTATTGCGACCCCAATCCAGAAAGCTCTCTCCGAGCCCCTCGATACTGACAGCGTAGCGGTCACAGCAAATTTACTGCCCCAAAACAATCGTCTCGGAGCTCTACGGGAGATGTTTCATATCCCGGGATGCAAAAAGGAGTGCAACATGATGACTTCCCAGGGGGTCACCCATCGTAGTACTATTCTGGCCCAAGCACGCTTAACTTCGGTGTTTTGATGGGATCCGGTGATTTAGTGCTACCATTATCGCACCCGTTTCGAGACCTTCGTCCCTCGCCTATGTGCACGTCGCTGTCGGCGCATCAACGTCCGGAGCCTCTTGCCCGTCACGAAACCGTCGTCGCTTTCTCGAACGTTCACGAAATCCCTATTACAAGCTCTCTCCGAGCCCAAGCCCGACGACTGCGTATCGGTCACGGCAAGCGCGTGCCGAAACCATCGGCACCTTCTAGAACGATCTCGGAATCGCTATTGCGACCCCAATCCGGAAAGCTCTCTCTGAGCCCCTCGATACTGACTGCGTAGCGGTCAAAGCAAATTTCCAACCCCAAAACAATCGTCTCGGAGCTCTACGGGAGATGTTTCGTATCCCGGGATGCAAAAAGGAGTGCAACACGATTACTTCCCAGGGGTTCACCCATCGTAGTACTACTTTGGCCCAAGCACGCTTAACTTTGGTGTTTTGATGGGATCCGGTGATTTAGTGCTGCCATTCTCGCACCCATTTCGCGAGCTTCGTCCCTCGCCTATGTGCACGTTGCGGTCGGCGCATCAACGTCCGGAGCCTCTTGCCCATCACGAAACTGTCGTCGCTTTCTCGAACTTTCACGAAATCCCTATTGCAAGCTCTCTCCGAGCCCTAGCCCGACGACTGCGTATCGGTCACGGCAAGCGCGTGCCGAAATCATCGGCACTTTCTAGAACGATCTCGGAATCGCTATTGCGACCCCAATCCAGAAAGCTCTCTCCGAGCCCCTCGATACTAAGTGCGTAGCGGTCACAGCAAATTTCCAGCCCCAAAACAATCGTCTCGGAGCTCTATGGGAGATGTTTCGTATCCCGGGATGCAAAAAGGAGTGCAACACGATGACTTCCAGGGGGTCACCTATCGTAGTACTACTCTGGCCCAAACACGCTTAACTTCGGTGTTTTGATGGGATTCGGTGATTTAGTTCTGCCATTATCGCACCCGTTTCGCGAGCTTCGTCCCTCGCCTAAGTGCACATCGCGTTCGGCGCATCAACGTCCGGAGCCTCTTGCCCGTCACGAAACTGTCGTAGCTTTCTCGAACATTCGCGAAATCCCTATTGCAAGCTCTCTCCGAGCCCTAGCCCGACGACTGCGTATCGGTCACAGCAAGCGCGTGCCGAAATCATCGGCACTTTCTAGAACGATCTCGGAATCGCTATTGCGACCCCAATCCGGAAAGCTCTCTCCGAGCCCCTCGATACTGAGTGCGTAGCAGTCACAGCAAATTTCCAGCCCCAAAACAATCGTCTCGGAGCTCTACGGGAGATGTTTCGTATCCCAGGATGCAAAAAGGAGTGCAACACGATGACTTCCCAGGGGGTCACCCATCGTAGTACTACTCTGGCCCAAGCACGCTTAACTTCGGTGTTTTGATGGGATCCGGTGATTTAGTGCTGCCATTATCGCACCCGTTTCGCGAGCTTCGTCCCTCGCCTATGTGCACGTCGCAGTCGGCGCATCAACGTCCGGAGCCTCTTGCCCGTCACGAAACCGTCGTCGCTTTCTCGAACGTTCACGAAATCCCTATTGCAAGCTCTCTCCGAGCCCTAGCCCGACGACTGCGTATCGATCACGGCAAGCGCGTGCCGAAACCATCGGCACTTTCTAGAACGATCTCGGAATCGCTATTGTGACCCCAATCCGGAAAGCTCACTCTGAGCCCCTCGATACTGACTACGTAGCGGTCAAAGCAAATTTCCAGCCCCAAAACAAACGTCTCGGAGCTCTACGGGAGATGTTTCGTATCCCGGGATGCAAAAAGGAGTGCAACACGAGGACTTCCCAGGGGGTCACCCATCGTAGTACTACGCTGGCCCAAGCAAGCTTAACTTCGGTGTTTTGATGGTATCCGGTGATTTAGTGCTGCCATTATCGCACACGTTTCGCCAGCTTCGTCCCTCGCCTATGTGCACGTCGCGGTCGGCGCATCAACGTCCGGAGCCTCTTGCCCGTCACGAAACCGTCGGCGCTTTCTCGAACGTTAACGAAATCCCTATTGCAATCTCTCTCCGAGCCCTAGCCCGACGACTGCGTATCGGTCACGACAAGCGCGTGCCGAAACCATCGGCAATTTTAGAACGATCTCGGAATCGCTATTGTGACCCCAATCCGGAAAGCTCTCTCCGAGCCCCTCGATACTGACTGCGTAGCGGTCACAGCAAATTTCCAGCCCCAAAACAATCGTCTCGGAGCTCTACGGGAGATGTTTCGTATCCCGGGATGCAAAAAGGAGTGCAACACGAGGACTTCCCAGGGGGTCACCAATCCTAGTCCTACTCTGGCCCAAGCACGCTTAACTTCAGTGTTTTGATGGGATCCTGTGATTTAATGCTGCCTTTATCGCACCCGTTTCGCGAGCTTCGTCCCTCGCCTATGTGCACGTCGCGGTCGGCGCATCAACGTCCGGAGCCTCTTGCCCGTCACGAAACTGTCGTAGCTTTCTCGAACGTTCGCGAAATCCCTATTGCAAGCTCTCTCCGAGCCCTAGCCCGACGACTGCGTATCGGTCACAGCAAGCGCGTGCCGAAATCATCGGCACTTTCTAGAACGATCTCGGAATCGCTATTGTGACCCCAATCCGGAAAGCTCTCTCCGAGCCCCTCGATACTGAGTGCGTAGCGGTCACAGCAAATTTCCAGCCCCAAAACAATCGTCTCGGAGCTCTACGGGAGATGTTTCGTATCCCAGGATGCAAAAAGGAGTGCAACACGATGACTTCCCAGGGGGTCACCCATCGTAGTACTACTCTGGCCCAAGCACGCTTAACTTCGGTGTTTTGATGGGATCCGGTGATTTAGTGCTGCCATTATCGCACCCGTTTCGCGAGCTTCGTCCCTCGCCTATGTGCACGTCGCAGTCGGCGCATCAACGTCCGGAGCCTCTTGCCCGTCACGAAACCGTCGTCGCTTTCTCGAACGTTCACGAAATCCCTATTGCAAGCTCTCTCCGAGCCCTAGCCCGACGACTGCGTATCGGTCACGGCAAGCGCGTGCCGAAACCATTGGCACTTTCTAGAAAGATCTCGGAATCGCTATTGTGACCCCAATCCAGAAAGCTCACTCTGAGCCCCTCGATACTGACTGCGTAGCGGTCAAAGCAAATTTCCAGCCCCAAAACAAACGTCTCGGAGCTCTACGGGAGATGTTTCGTATCCCGGGATGCAAAAAGGAGTGCAACACGAGGACTTCCCAGGGGGTCACTGTCACGACCCGACAAAATATCGACAATATTTAAAATTTTTTTCCAACACAACTAACCCAGGATCCAAACACACATTTGAGGTCACTAAGAAAACTTTCAGATCAAAATTTCACTTCTATAATCTACCAATTCATAACCCTGTGCAATTCATAAACATAGCACACATCACTCGATAATTCATACAATCTGAACTCGACTCATCAAAATAAAAACCACAATATAAATCCACAAGTGGGGAAATCTATGCAGTCACCGCAATCATCGATTTACCATAAGTTCATATCATTACACAAATTTAATTTAACATTCCAAAACCCTATACACGAGGGATCCCTTAACTTACACAAAATCCACAGGTTTAGATTCATAGTCACATTTCATTAGATGCAAGGTAGCTTATACACAACTACATATATGCTAACAAAAGTTCTGCCCAACGTCTTCTAAACTTTCCACTGCCTCAGCCCATTCTTAACATTTAAGCAAGCGATACGCTATCCTGAAAAATTTATCAACAAACGGGGTGAGCATAAAGAGCTCAGCAAGTGACTAACATATCCATATCAAAATAGTACAATTTCCAAAGAGATACAGTTTCAAAACACAAAGCTGAATATACGATTTCGTAGACATAATATCATTAGGAGCAGAATCACAATTGTCCTTTTAATCATACATATTTGGTTCCTGACAGATGGGGCATAGAGTAATTGGAGCATATCAGAAACAAAGGAAACATATTGGAGCTTATCAATGGCATATAAAATGTTCCAAAACACATCAACGACATATGGAACATTACGAAGCAAACTCAACAGTGAATGAAGCATTTCAGAGCATATCAAACTCATATGTCGTACAGAAGCTCAAACGTCGTCCTTGACGTTGCAATCATATCATATTTATCCAGAGCAGGAACAGAAATAACTCACCAAGACTCTGGATGTCATATCAAACATATAGAGGGTGTAGTGGGATCTCAGTCAGAATGTGATTCATCCATTTCTGAATGACCACCTGACAAAAGTCTCCCACGTCTGGGAGCTCCATCCACCCACGTCTAGGTGAAGTCAAAGGGGGCCGGCAGAGCATCGCAGGCTCTAAGCAATATCCCACATAGCGGGACCCCACATAGCGGGCAAATAAGCGCATACCAGAATATCCCACATAGCGGGACCCCACATAGCGGGCAAATCAGCGCATACCCTTTACCATTTCTGGCAAAGGTCCAGACAATCCCACACATCAAAGTACAAGAAGGCGGTTTCAACAAAATGCAGCATATAACGGAAGCACACGCGGAACAACCAAACGTACATGTGCCTTTTCAAAAACAATGTGATGCAAGGAACAAATCTCTCACAAAAGTATTCATTTTAGGGAAAGAATTGAAAGCAAGAGTGTACAGGGATTCCAAGCAATCATAACCAGCTCAATTCCAATAAGAAGGTTAGGCGAATTCAAGTATCCAAAGGAAATGGAACAGAATACGCGAAATCGACCAAAGCTCGATTTCGGACAGAATTCCAGTGGCACACCAAACAAATATTTCAGAATAACAAATATGCTCCAATACCCATAAGAAGGCTATGGTTGAACCATATATCAGTCTATATTCGGATGGAACAGATTTCATATGAAACAGGGCTCCCAACACAGAGTTACCTCTGATTTGGTAACATAAGGTCAAAATCACAATCACTGGTTTGCAGACTTTATAGGATCGGATTCAACAGACAATAGGGTGAGCAATTGAACTCCAAAATTTTCAAAATATATGTCAAAAGAGAGAATTTCAAGTCTAGTTTCAAATAAAATCAGTTTGGTACAAATCAGAATTTTCAACAGGGAGTTATAGGCGTTTTAGTATCGAAAGGTCAGAAATCTTGAACTCTGTTTTACAGCGTCTATAGGCTCTTTTGAAACAAATTTTTGGGTAAGTATTCGGTGTCCAAAATCTACAAAATCGGTGTCAAAAGAAAGACATACGAGTCTAATTTCAAACAAAAATAGTTCCTGCCTGAATTCTCATTCTGTACTAAAACTTAGGGCTGAAACAGTGCTTAGGGGTCAGTTTACCGAAAACTTTCAGAATCCATAGTTCTATGTCCAAAGAGAAACATATCAGTTTCTAAATAAAAATCTTCCAATTTATTTTGAATCAACATAAAAACAGAGTCAAATACTACTGTAGGATGGGGTTAGAACACTTGCCTTTGCAAATTTTGATCCGAAGTAACAAGATTAAAGCAAAAACCCTAAAAGCCCCAAATTTTCTTTCTCTTCTCCTTCTTCTTCTTCTTCTTCTTCTTCTTCTTCTTCTTCTTCTTTTCTTTCCCTGATCACCCACGAGCTGCCTCCTCTGCTTCCTTAACAACGAAGGCAGAGAGGCTTAAGCGGTGGAATTTGTCATTTGGTGCATTTTGCAGTTTAGTCCTTGTTTTTATCATATTCACGATTAGGTCCTTAGGGTTTACATATAGGTCCTCAGATTCTTTTTTCTTTTTTTTTTGAACAGATCTCCCAAATCTTACAAATAGGTTACCTCTAATTCATACTCTATTTCTTTTGTCAATTAAAATAGATGCTTACATTATCACCAAAAATTTATACGAACATTCGGAAATGAGGGGTGTTACACTCTCCCCCCCTTAAAAGAAAAATTTAGTCCTCTAAATTTATCGTACCTCTATTCGATGAAAAGACGAGGATACACCTTTTTCATTTCCTCTTCTAGCTCACAAGTTGTCTCTTCTCCAGAATGATGTCTCCAATTTACTTGAACCAGTGGGATGACCCGATTCCTTATGACTTTTTCTTTCTTATCAATAATCTGAATAGGCTCTTCCACATAGGATAAATCTTTATCGATCTCCACCAGCTCATACTTAATGATGTGAGAAGGGTCATACATATACTTTCTAATTATCGAGACATGAAATATATCATGGACATGGCTCAATGCTGGTGGCAAGGCAATCCTGTAAGCGACAGAACCAACCCTCTCAAGAACCTCAAAAGGTCCAATAAATCTTGGGCTTAATTTTCCTTTCTTCCCAAACCTCATAATGCCTTTGGAAGGGGAGACTTTTAAGAATACAAAATCTCCGATTTCAAACTCAATATCTCGTCTTCTATTGTCAGCATAACTCTTTTGACGACTCTGAGCAGTTTTTAACCTTTTCCTTATTACTTGAATTTTCTCGGTAGTTTCTTGTACCTTGTCCGGTGCTAATAGCTTTCTGTCTCCAACTTCCTCCCAACATATAGGTGTTATGCACTTTCGCCCATATAGAGCTTCATAAGGAGCCATCTGAATACTTGAATGATAACTATTATTATACGTGAACTCAACAAGTGAAATATCCTTATCCCATTCACCTTTCCAATCCATAACATAGGCTCTAAGCAAATCCTCAAGTGTTTGAATTGTTCTTTCTGACTGACCATCAGTCTGAGGATGATATGCAGTACTAAACTTGACTTTAGTGCCCATCGACTCCTGCAATTTTCTCCAGAATCTAGAGAGAAATCTGGAGTCTCTATCAGAGATAATCTCCTTTGGAATACCATGAAGTCTTACTACTTCATTAACATATAAATCTGCAAGTCTATCAAGTGAATAAGTCATATTAATCGGTAGGAAATGCGCAGATTTTGTTAACCTATCAATGATAACCTGTAACACCCCTCATTTCCGAATGTTCGTATAAATTTTTGGTGATAATGTAAGCATCTATTTTAATTGACAAAAGAAATAGAGTATGAATTAGAGGTAACCTATTTGTAAGATTTGGGAGATCTGTTCAAAAAAAAAAAAAAAAGAATCTGAGGACCTATATGTAAACCCTAAGGACCTAATCGTGAATATGATAAAAACAAGGACTAAACTACAAAATGCACCAAATGACAAATTCCACCGCTTAAGCCTCTCTGCCTTCGTTGTTAAGGAAGCAGAGGAGGCAGCTCGTGGGTGATCAGGGAAAGAAAAGAAGAAGAAGAAGAAGAAGAAGAAGAAGGAGAAGAGAAAGAAAATTTGGGGCTTTTAGGGTTTTTGCTTTAATCTTGTTACTTCGGGTCAAAATTTGCAAAGGCAAGTGTTCTAACCCCATCCTACATAAGTATTTGACTCTGTTTTTATGTTGATTCAAAATAAATTGGAAGATTTTTATTTAGAAACTGATATGTTTCTCTTTGGACATAGAACTATGGATTCTGAAAGTTTTCGGTAAACTGACCCCTAAGCACTGTTTCAGCCCTAAGTTTTAGTACGGAAAGAGAATTCAGGCAGGAACTATTTTTGTTTGAAATTAGACTCGTATGCCTTTCTTTTGACACCGATTTTGTAGATTTCGGACACCGAATACTTACCCAAAAATTTGTTTCAAAAGAGCCTATAGACGCTGTAAAACAGAGTTCAAGATTTCTGACCCTTCAATACTAAAACGCCTATAACTCCTTGTTGAAAATTCTGAATCGTACCAAACTGATTTTAATTGAAACTAGACTTGAAATTCTCTCTTTTGACATATAGTTTGAAAATTTTGGAGTTCAATTGCTCACCCTATCGTCTGTTGAATCCGATCCTATAAAGTCTGCAAACCAGTGATTGTGATTTTGACCTTATGTTACCAAATCAGAGGTAACTCTGTGTTGGGAGCCCTGTTTCATATGAAATCTGTTCCATCCGAATATAGATTGATATATGATTTCAACCATAGCCTTCTTATGGGTATTGGAGCATAATTGATATTCCGAAATATTTGCTTGACGTGCTACTGGAATTCTGTCCGAAATCGAGCCTTGGTCGATTTCGCGTATTCTGTTTCATTCCTTTGGATATTGAATTCATCTAACCTTCCTATTTTGAATTGAGCTCAGTATGAATGCTTTGAATCCCTGTATACTCTTGCCTTCATTTCATTCCAAAACTGAATACATTTGTGAGAGATTGTTGCTTGCATCGTATTGTCTCGTAAAGGCACATGTACGTTTTGTTGTTCCGCGTGTGCTTCCGTATTATGCTACTTATTGTTTAAACTGCCCTCTTGTATTCTGGTGTTGTGGGATAATGTGAACCTTTGCCAGAAATGGTAAAGGGAGTTATGCATAGAGCCTGCGATGCTCTGCCGGCCCCCTCTGACTTCACCTAGACGTGGGTGGATGGAGCTCCCAGACGTGGGAGACTTCTGTCTGGTGGTCATTCAGAAATGGATGAATCACATTCTGTCTGTGATCCCACTACACCCTCTATATGTTTGATATGACATCCAGAGTTTTGGTGAGTTATTTCTGTTCATGCTCTGGATAAGTATGATATGATTGCAACGTCAAGGACGACGTTTGAGCTTCTGTACGACATATGAGTTTGATATGCTCTGAAATGCTTCATTCATTGTTGATTTTGCTTCGAAATGTTCCATATGTCGTTGATGTGTTTTGGAACATTTTATATGCCATTGATAAGCTCCGATAAGTTTCCTTTGTTTCTGATATGCTCCAATTACTCTACGCCCCATCGGTCAGGAACCAAATATGTATGATTAAAAAGGACAATTGTGATTCTGCTCCTAATGATTTTATGTCTACAAAATCGTATATTCTGCTTTGTGTTTTGAAACTGTATCTCTTTGGAAATTGTACTATTTTGATATGGATATGTTAGTCACTTGCTGAGCTCTTTATGCTCACCCCGTTTGTTGATAAATTTTTCAGGATAGCGTATCGCTTGCTTAAATGTTAAGAATGGGCTGAGGCAGTGGAAAGTTTAGAAGACGTTGGGCAGAACTTTTGTTAGCATATATGTAGTTGTGTATAAGCTACCTTGCATCTAATGAAATGTGACTATGAATCAAAACCTGTGGATTTTGTGTAAGTTAAAGGATCCCTCATGTATAGGGTTTTGGAATGTTAAATTAAATTTGTGTAATGATATGAACTTATGGTAAATCGATGATTGTGGTGACTGCATAGATTTCCCCACTTGTGGATTTATATTGTGGTTTTTATTTTGATGAGTCGAGTTCAGATTGTATGAATTATCGAGTGATGTGTGCTATGTTTATGAATTGCACAGGGTTATGAATTGGTAGATTATAGAAGTGAAATTTTTGATCTGAATGTTTTCTTAGTGACCTCAAATGTGTGTTTGGATCCTAGGTTAGTTGTGATGAAAAATTTTTAATATCATGGATATTTTCTAGGGGCGTGACAGAGGTGGTATCAGAGCCTGATTTGAGAATCACTAAGAATACTATGTTTTTTTTTTAGGTTTTTTGACTATCATTTAGAGATTGATCAAAGAAAATGTTCTTTTGATGTTTTAGGAAGCAAGGATGACGAGATCATCTGGTTCTCCTGTTGCATCTACTACTGATCAATTGAGTGGTATTATGCGGACTTTGGAGACTATGGCACAAGTGATGCAACAACAACAACAACCTGTCCAACAAGGAAGTAATGATGGAATAGAGACATCAAACCGGACGGGGTTGGGAATTGGACAGTTTAAGAAGCTTAGTCCTCCCAGTTTCAGTGGTGAATCTGATCCAATGGTGGCGGAACGATGGATGATGCAGATAGAGAAAATATTTGATGCCTTAAGTTACTCTGATGAACGAAAGGTTTTTCTTGCCACCTTTATGCTGGAAGGAGAAGCTGAACACTGGTGGAGAATGATTAAGAGGATGTCTGAAATGAAAAATGAGCCAATGACATGGAAGTTATTCCAAGAAAAGTTCAACGATAAATATTTTCCAGAATGTATGAGAGAGCAAAAAGAATTGGAGTTCTTGAATCTTATCCAGGGAAGTATGACGGTTACAAAGTATGAATCTAAATTCACTGAGCTCTCCAGGTTTGCCATACATATGACTGATGATGAATCTAGAAAAGCAAGAAGGTTTGAAAGGGGATTACGGCCAGCAATAAGAAGCCGAATGTCAGCTTTAAAACTACAAACATATGCAGATACGGTAGAAAGAGCTTTGAAAATTGAACGAGACATGGAGGAAATTCAAGAAATCATTGGCAAGAACAAAAAGGACAAATTTACTAGCAAAAGCATGAGAGAAAACGAATATGAAGCTAGTAACAAGAGGGCTAAGACATCTGGATTTGAGAAATGGAAACCAGTGCGGAGGACTCAGTCATGTGCAAAATGTGGATCAAATCATGAGACGAGTCGGTGTTTTCGGGTGACTGGAGCCTGTTTTGCTTGTGGAAAGTTAGATCATCAAATAAGGGATTGCCCTCTGAGGAAGGAGAAAGAGCCACTGCCTCCTAGACCCTCAGCCCATGCTAGAGTGTACGCTATCACGGAACAAGATTCTAAAGCTTCTAAATCTGTGGTGGAAGGTATTCTTCATGTTTCTAAAAGAAATGCAAAAGTTTTGTTTGATCCCGGCTCCAACTTATCGTTTGTTTCAAAGTACTTTGCTTGTCACTTGGATATTCTACCTAAACCCCTGGATTATATGTTATATGTAACAACTGCTGTTGGAGATTCATTGGCAACAAACTTGGTCTACCCATCTTGTTTGATCTCTATTGGAGACCACGAATTCCTTGCTGATTTGATTCTCCTAGAGATCCAGGGCTTTGATATTATACTTGGCATGGATTGGTTATCTTCTCATCACGCTAGTATTGATTGTTACAAAAAAATAATTACTTTCTGTATACCAGATCAGCCTATATTTTTCTTTGAGGGCATTAAGCATGATTTGCCTCCTTGCTTAATATCCGCACTTCAAGCTTATCATCTTATGCAGAAGGGTTGTTTTTGTTATATGGTGTGTGTAAAGGAGCATTCAAATCAGGAAACCCACCTAGATGAAATTTCAGTGGTCAAAGAATTCCCTGATGTATTTCCAGATGACTTGCCTGGTTTACCTCTAGATAGAGAGGGTGAATTTGCTATTGATCTAGTCCCCAGTACAACCCCAATATCTAAGCCTCCCTACAGAATGGCACCACTTGAGCTAGAAGAATTAAAGAAGCAAATACAAGAATTATTAGATAAGGGTTTCATACGACCCAGTGTGTCCCCATGGGGTGCTCCGGTACTATTAGTGAAGAAGAAGGATGGAACATTGAGGCTTTGTATTGATTATAGACAGTTGAATCAGGTGACCATCAAAAATAAGTATCCCATACCTAGAATTGATGATTTGTTTGATCAACTGCAGGGTGCACAAGTATTCTCTAAGATTGACCTGAGGTCAGGTTATTATCAGTTGAAGATCAAGGAGGAGGATATTTCAAAAACAGCTTTCAGAACTCGATATGGTCATTATGAATTTTTGGTGATGCCTTTTGGTTTGACAAATGCCCCTGCAGCGTTTATGGAACTAATGAATAGGACATTTCAACAACTCTTGGATATCTGTGTAATTGTATTTATTGATGACATATTGGTGTATTCAAGGAGTAATCAGGAGCATGAGAAACACTTAAGGAATGTATTGTCCATACTAAGAGAAAAGAAGTTGTATGCAAAGTTCAGCAAATGTGAATTTTGGTTGAGTGAAGTTGCCTTCTTAGGCCATGTGATTTCAGGAAAGGGTATATCTGTTGATCCAAGGAAAATAGAAGCTGTAGTTGAATGGGAAGTACCAACAAATGTAACAGAGGTTAGAAGTTTCTTGGGCATGGCAGGTTATTACAGGAGATTTGTGGAGGGATTTTCTCGAATTGCTCAACCTCTCACCAAACTCACTAAGAAGAATATGAAATTTGTATGGGGTGATGATTGTGAGCAAAGCTTTCAAGAGTTAAAAAGAAGATTGACTAGTGCCCCTATTCTCACTATTCCAAGTGGTAGTGAGGGATTTGTAGTTTATACTGATGCTTCAAGAAAGGGCCTAGGATGTGTTTTGATGCAGGAAGGGAGAGTAATTGCTTATGCTTCTAGGCAACTTAAAGGTTATGAATTGAATTATCCAACTCATGATTTGGAATTGGCAGCAATTATTTTTGCTCTAAAGATTTGGAGACATTATTTGTATGGTCGACAGTTTGAAATTTTCACTGATCATAAGAGTTTAAAATATATTTTCACCCAGAAGGAGTTGAACATGAGGCAGCGAAGATGGATAGAACTTCTGAAGGATTATGATTGTGCCATCCGTTATCACCCAGGTAAGGCCAATGTTGTAGCTGATGCACTTAGTAGGAAATCTACAAGTTTTATGGCTAGTCTGGTCGTGAAGCAATGGAAGCTAATAGAAGAAAATTTTGATTTGAAAGCTTTGAGGAAAGAGCAAGACTCGATGATTCTGATGACCTCCATTCAAGTGCAGTCTGATCTTATGCAACAAATTAAGGAAGGACAATTACGAGATCCACATTTAATCTACTTGAGGAGTGAAGTAGAAAAGGGATTGAAGCCACAATTTCAAATTTCAAAGGATGGCCTATTGAGATTTGGGGAGAGAGTATGTGTGCCAAATGAACTAGTTATCAAGAATCAAATCCTAACTGAAAGTCATACTTCAAAGTACACCCTACACCCTGGGAGCACTAAGATGTATAGAGATCTTCGAAGTCATTATTGGTGGAAAGGCATGAAGAAAGAAATTGCAATGTATGTTTCTAAATGTTTGACTTGTCAGCAAATCAAAGTAGAACACCAAAGACCTGGAGGGTTGTTGCAACCTTTAGTTATTCCTGAATGGAAATGGGAATGTATTACTATGGATTTTGTTTCAGGACTACCCAGAACCTCGAGGAAGCATGATGCTATTTGGGTTATCATTGATAGGTTAACAAAATCTGCGCATTTCCTACCGATTAATATGACTTATTCACTTGATAGATTTGCAGATTTATATGTTAATGAAGTAGTAAGACTTCACGGTATTCCAAAGGAGATTATCTCTGATAGAGACTCCAGATTTCTCTCTAGATTCTGGAGAAAATTGCAGGAGTCGATGGGCACTAAAGTCAAGTTTAGTACTGCATATCATCCTCAGACTGATGGTCAGTCAGAAAGAACAATTCAAACACTTGAGGATTTACTTAGAGCCTATGTTATGGATTGGAAAGGTGAATGGGATAAGGATATTTCACTTGTTGAGTTCACATATAATAATAGTTATCATTCAAGTATTCAGATGGCTCCTTATGAAGCTCTATATGGGCGAAAGTGCGTAACACCTGTATGTTGGGAGGAAGTTGGAGACAGAAAGCTATTAGCACCGGACAAGGTACAAGAAACTACCGAGAAAATTCAAGTAATAAGGAAAAGGTTAAAAACTGCTCAGAGTCGTCAAAAGAGTTATGCTGACAATAGAAGACGAGATATTGAGTTTGAAATCGGAGATTTTGTATTCTTAAAAGTCTCCCCTTCCAAAGGCATTATGAGGTTTGGGAAGAAAGGAAAATTAAGCCCAAGATTTATTGGACCTTTCGAGGTTCTTGAGAGGGTTGGTTCTGTCGCTTACAGGATTGCCTTGCCACCAGCATTGAGCCATGTCCATGATATATTTCATGTCTCGATGATTAGAAAGTATATGTATGACCCTTCTCACATCATTAAGTATGAGCTGGTGGAATTCGATAAAGATTTATCCTATGTGGAAGAGCCTATTCAGATTATTGATAAGAAAGAAAAAGTCCTAAGGAATCGGGTCATCCCACTGGTTCAAGTAAATTGGAGACATCATTCTGGAGAAGAGACAACTTGGGAGCTAGAAGAGGAAATGAAAAAGGTGTATCCTCGTCTTTTCATCGAATAGAGGTACGATAAATTTAGAGGACTAAATTTTTCTTTTAAGGGGGGGAGAGTGTAACACCCCTCATTTCCGAATGTTCGTATAAATTTTTGGTGATAATGTAAGCATCTATTTTAATTGACAAAAGAAATAGAGTATGAATTAGAGGTAACCTATTTGTAAGATTTGGGAGATCTGTTCAAAAAAAAAAAAAAAGAATCTGAGGACCTATATGTAAACCCTAAGGACCTAATCGTGAATATGATAAAAACAAGGACTAAACTGCAAAATGCACCAAATGACAAATTCCACCGCTTAAGCCTCTCTGCCTTCGTTGTTAAGGAAGCAGAGGAGGTAGCTCGTGGGTGATCAGGGAAAGAAAAGAAGAAGAAGAAGAAGAAGAAGAAGAAGGAGAAGAGAAAGAAAATTTGGGGCTTTTAGGGTTTTTGCTTTAATCTTGTTACTTCGGGTCAAAATTTGCAAAGGCAAGTGTTCTAACCCCATCCTACATAAGTATTTGACTCTGTTTTTATGTTGATTCAAAATAAATTGGAAGATTTTTATTTAGAAACTGATATGTTTCTCTTTGGACATAGAACTATGGATTCTGAAAGTTTTTGGTAAACTGACCCCTAAGCACTGTTTCAGCCCTAAGTTTTAGTACAGAAAGAGAATTCAGGCAGGAACTATTTTTGTTTGAAATTAGACTCATATGCCTTTCTTTTGACACCGATTTTGTAGATTTCGGACACCGAATACTTACCCAAAAATTTGTTTCAAAAGAGCCTATAGACGCTGTAAAACAGAGTTCAAGATTTCTGACCCTTCAATACTAAAACGCCTATAACTCCTTGTTGAAAATTCTGAATCGTACCAAACTGATTTTAATTGAAACTAGACTTGAAATTCTCTCTTTTGACATATAGTTTGAAAATTTTGGAGTTCAATTGCTCACCCTATCGTCTGTTGAATCCGATCCTATAAAGTCTGCAAACCAGTGATTGTGATTTTGACCTTATGTTACCAAATCAGAGGTAACTCTGTGTTGGGAGCCCTGTTTCATATGAAATCTGTTCCATCCGAATATAGATTGATATATGATTTCAACCATAGCCTTCTTATGGGTATTGGAGCATAATTGATATTCCGAAATATTTGCTTGACGTGCTACTGGAATTCTGTCCGAAATCGAGCCTTGGTCGATTTCGCGTATTCTGTTTCATTCCTTTGGATATTGAATTCATCTAACCTTCCTATTTTGAATTGAGCTCAGTATGAATGCTTTGAATCCCTGTATACTCTTACCTTCATTTCATTCCAAAACTGAATACATTTGTGAGAGATTGTTGCTTGCATCGTATTGTCTCGTAAAGGCACATGTACGTTTTGTTGTTCCGCGTGTGCTTCCGTATTATGCTACTTATTGTTTAAACTGCCCTCTTGTATTCTGGTGTTGTGGGATAATGTGAACCTTTGCCAGAAATGGTAAAGGGAGTTATGCATAGAGCCTGCGATGCTCTGCCGGCCCCCTCTGACTTCACCTAGACGTGGGTGGATGGAGCTCCCAGACGTGGGAGACTTCTGTCTGGTGGTCATTCAGAAATGGATGAATCACATTCTGTCTGTGATCCCACTACACCCTCTATATGTTTGATATGACATCCAGAGTTTTGGTGAGTTATTTCTGTTCATGCTCTGGATAAGTATGATATGATTGCAACGTCAAGGACGACGTTTGAGCTTCTGTACGACATATGAGTTTGATATGCTCTGAAATGCTTCATTCATTGTTGATTTTGCTTCGAAATGTTCCATATGTCGTTGATGTGTTTTGGAACATTTTATATGCCATTGATAAGCTCCGATAAGTTTCCTTTGTTTCTGATATGCTCCAATTACTCTATGCCCCATCGGTCAGGAACCAAATATGTATGATTAAAAAGGACAATTGTGATTCTGCTCCTAATGATTTTATGTCTACAAAATCGTATATTCTGCTTTGTGTTTTGAAACTGTATCTCTTTGGAAATTGTACTATTTTGATATGGATATGTTAGTCACTTGCTGAGCTCTTTATGCTCATCCCGTTTGTTGATAAATTTTTCAGGATAGCGTATCGCTTGCTTAAATGTTAAGAATGGGCTGAGGCAGTGGAAAGTTTAGAAGACGTTGGGCAGAACTTTTGTTAGCATATATGTAGTTGTGTATAAGCTACCTTGCATCTAATGAAATGTGACTATGAATCAAAACCTGTGGATTTTGTGTAAGTTAAAGGATCCCTCATGTATAGGGTTTTGGAATGTTAAATTAAATTTGTGTAATGATATGAACTTATGGTAAATCGATGATTGTGGTGACTGCATAGATTTCCCCACTTGTGGATTTATATTGTGGTTTTTATTTTGATGAGTCGAGTTCAGATTGTATGAATTATCGAGTGATGTGTGCTATGTTTATGAATTGCACAGGGTTATGAATTGGTAGATTATAGAAGTGAAATTTTTGATCTGAATGTTTTCTTAGTGACCTCAAATGTGTGTTTGGATCCTGGGTTAGTTGTGATGAAAAATTTTTAATATCATGGATATTTTCTAGTGGCGTGACATAACCCAAATAGCATCATGCTTCCTCGAGGTTCTGGGTAGTCCTGAAACAAAATCCATAGTAATACATTCCCATTTCCATTCAGGAATAACTAAAGGTTGCAACAACCCTCCAGGTCTTTGGTGTTCTACTTTGATTTGCTGACAAGTCAAACATTTAGAAACATACATTGCAATTTCTTTCTTCATGCCTTTCCACCAATAATGACTTCGAAGATCTCTATACATCTTAGTGCTCCTAGGGTGTAGGGTGTACTTTGAAGTATGACTTTCAGTTAGGATTTGATTCTTGATAATTAGTTCATTTGGTACACATACTCTCTTCCCAAATCTCAATAGGCCATCCTTTGAAATTTGAAATTGTGGCTTCAATCCCTTTTCTACTTCACTCCTCAAGTAGATTAAATGTGGATCTCGTAATTGTCCTTCCTTAATTTGTTGCATAAGATCAGACTGCACTTGAATGGAGGCCATCAGAATCATCGAGTCTTGCTCTTTCCTCAAAGCTTTCAAATCAAAATTTTCTTCTATTAGCTTCCATTGCTTTATGACCAGACTAGCCATAAAACTTGTAGATTTCCTACTAAGTGCATCAGCTACAACATTGGCCTTGCCTGGGTGATAACGGATGGCACAATCATAATCCTTCAGAAGTTCTATCCATCTTCGCTGCCTCATGTTCAACTCCTTCTGGGTGAAAATATATTTTAAACTCTTGTGATCAGTGAAAATTTCAAACTGTCGACCATACAAATAATGTCTCCAAATCTTTAGAGCAAAAATAATTGCTGCCAATTCCAAATCATGAGTTGGATAATTTAATTCATAACCTTTAAGTTGCCTAGAAGCATAAGCAATTACTCTCCCTTCCTGCATCAAAACACATCCTAGGCCCTTTCTTGAAGCATCAGTATAAACTACAAATCCCTCACTACCACTTGGAATAGTGAGAATAGGGGCACTAGTCAATCTTCTTTTTAACTCTTGAAAGCTTTGCTCACAATCATCACCCCATACAAATTTCATATTCTTCTTAGTGAGTTTGGTGAGAGGTTGAGCAATTCGAGAAAATCCCTCCACAAATCTCCTGTAATAACCTGCCATGCCCAAGAAACTTCTAACCTCTGTTACATTTGTTGGTACTTCCCATTCAACTACAGCTTCTATTTTCCTTGGATCAACAGATATGCCCTTCCCTGAAATCACATGGCCTAAGAAAGCAACTTCATTCAACCAAAATTCACATTTGCTGAACTTCGCATACAATTTCTTTTCTCTTAGTATGGACAACACATCTCTCAAGTGTTCCTCATGCTCCTGATTACTCTTTGAATACACCAATATGTCATCAATAAATACAATTACACAGATATCCAAGAGCGGTTGAAATATCCTATTCATTAGTTCCATAAAAGCTGCAGGGGCATTAGTCAAACCAAATGGCATCACCAAGAATTCATAATGACCATATCGAGTTCTGAAAGCTGTTTTTGAAATATCCTCCTCCTTGATCTTCAACTGATAGTAACCTGACCTCAGGTCAATCTTAGAGAATACTTGTGCACCCTGCAGTTGATCAAACAAATCATCAATTCTAGGTATGGGATACTTGTTTTTGATGGTCACCTGATTCAACTGTCTATAATCAATACAAAGCCTCAATGTTCCATCCTTCTTCTTCACTAATAGTACCGGAGCACCCCATGGGGATACACTGGGTCGTATGAAACCCTTATCTAATAATTCTTGTATTTGCTTCTTTAATTCTTCTAACTCAAGTTGTGCCATTCTGTAGGGAGGCTTAGATATTGGGGTTGTACTGGGGACTAGATCAATAGCAAATTCACCCTCTCTATCTAGAGGTAAACCAGGCAAGTCATCAGGAAATACATCAGGAAACTCTTTGACCACTGAAATTTCATCTAAGTGGGTTTCCTGATTTGAATGCTCCTTTACACACACCATATAACAAAAACAACCTTTTTGCATAAGATGATAAGCTTGAAGTGCGGATATTAAGCAAGGAGGCAAATTATACTTAATGCCCTCAAAGAAAAATATAGGCTGATCTGGTATGCAGAAAGTAATTATTTTTTTGTAACAATCAATACTAGCGTGATGAGAAGATAACCAATCCATGCCAAGTATAATATCAAAACCCTGGATCTCTAGGAGAATCAAATCAGCAAGGAATTCGTGGTCTCCTATAGAGATCAAACAAGATGGGTAGACCAAGTTTGTTGCCAATGAATCTCCAACAGCAGTTGTTACATATAACATATAATCCAGGGGTTTAGGTGGAATATCCAAGTGACAAGCAAAGTATTTTGAAACAAACGATAAGTTGGAGCCGGGATCAAACAAAACTTTTGCATTTCTTTTAGAAACATGAAGAATACCTTCCACCACTGATTTAGAAGCTCTAGAATCTTGTTCAGTGATAGCGTACACTCTAGCATGGGCTGAGGGTATAGGAGACAGTGGCTCTCTTTTCCTGTTCAGTGGGCAATCTCTTAGTTGATGACCTAGCTTTCCACAACCAAAACATGCTCCAGTCACCCGAAAACACCGACTTGTCTCATGATTTAATCCACATTTTGCACATAACTGAGTCCTCCCCAATGGTTTCCTTTTCTCAAATCCAGATGTCGTAAACCTCTTGTTACTATCTTCATATTCATTTTCTTTGATCATCCTCTAATGACAGTCAATAAACCTCAAATAAAGATAATATTCTTAGTGATTCTCAAATCATGCTCTGATACCACCTCTGTCACGACCCGACAAAATATCGACAATATTTAAAATTTTTTTCCAACACAACTAACCCAGGATCCAAACACACATTTGAGGTCACTAAGAAAACTTTCAGATCAAAATTTCACTTCTATAATCTACCAATTCATAACCCTGTGCAATTCATAAACATAGCACACATCACTCGATAATTCATACAATCTGAACTCGACTCATCAAAATAAAAACCACAATATAAATCCACAAGTGGGGAAATCTATGCAGTCACCGCAATCATCGATTTACCATAAGTTCATATCATTACACAAATTTAATTTAACATTCCAAAACCCTATACATGAGGGATCCCTTAACTTACACAAAATCCACAGGTTTAGATTCATAGTCACATTTCATTAGATGCAAGGTAGCTTATACACAACTACATATATGCTAACAAAAGTTCTGCCCAACGTCTTCTAAACTTTCCACTGCCTCAGCCCATTCTTAACATTTAAGCAAGCGATACGCTATCCTGAAAAATTTATCAACAAACGGGGTGAGCATAAAGAGCTCAGCAAGTGACTAACATATCCATATCAAAATAGTACAATTTCCAAAGAGATACAGTTTCAAAACACAAAGCTGAATATACGATTTCGTAGACATAATATCATTAGGAGCAGAATCACAATTGTCCTTTTAATCATACATATTTGGTTCCTGACAGATGGGGCATAGAGTAATTGGAGCATATCAGAAATAAAGGAAACATATTGGAGCTTATCAATGGCATATAAAATGTTCCAAAACACATCAACGACATATGGAACATTACGAAGCAAACTCAACAGTGAATGAAGCATTTCAGAGCATATCAAACTCATATGTCGTACAGAAGCTCAAACGTCGTCCTTGACGTTGCAATCATATCATATTTATCCAGAGCAGGAACAGAAATAACTCACCAAGACTCTGGATGTCATATCAAACATATAGAGGGTGTAGTGGGATCTCAGTCAGAATGTGATTCATCCATTTCTGAATGACCACCTGACAAAAGTCTCCCACGTCTGGGAGCTCCATCCACCCACGTCTAGGTGAAGTCAAAGGGGGCCGGCAGAGCATCGCAGGCTCTAAGCAATATCCCACATAGCGGGACCCCACATAGCGGGCAAATAAGCGCATACCAGAATATCCCACATAGCGGGACCCCACATAGCGGGCAAATCAGCGCATACCCTTTACCATTTCTGGCAAAGGTCCAGACAATCCCACACACCAGAGTACAAGAAGGCGGTTTCAACAAAATGCAGCATATAACGGAAGCACACGCGGAACAACCAAACGTACATGTGCCTTTTCAAAAACAATGTGATGCAAGGAACAAATCTCTCACAAAAGTATTCATTTTAGGGAAAGAATTGAAAGCAAGAGTGTACAGGGATTCCAAGCAATCATAACCAGCTCAATTCCAATAAGAAGGTTAGGCGAATTCAAGTATCCAAAGGAAATGGAACAGAATACGCGAAATCGACCAAAGCTCGATTTCGGACAGAATTCCAGTGGCACACCAAACAAATATTTCAGAATAACAAATATGCTCCAATACCCATAAGAAGGCTATGGTTGAACCATATATCAGTCTATATTCGGATGGAACAGATTTCATATGAAACAGGGCTCCCAACACAGAGTTACCTCTGATTTGGTAACATAAGGTCAAAATCACAATCACTGGTTTGCAGACTTTATAGGATCGGATTCAACAGACAATAGGGTGAGCAATTGAACTCCAAAATTTTCAAACTATATGTCAAAAGAGAGAATTTCAAGTCTAGTTTCAAATAAAATCAGTTTAGTACAAATCAGAATTTTCAACAGGGAGTTATAGGCGTTTTAGTATCGAAAGGTCAGAAATCTTGAACTCTGTTTTACAGCGTCTATAGGCTCTTTTGAAACAAATTTTTGGGTAAGTATTCGGTGTCCAAAATCTACAAAATCGGTGTCAAAAGAAAGACATACGAGTCTAATTTCAAACAAAAATAGTTCCTGCCTGAATTCTCATTCTGTACTAAAACTTAGGGCTGAAACAGTGCTTAGGGGTCAGTTTACCGAAAACTTTCAGAATCCATAGTTCTATGTCCAAAGAGAAACATATCAGTTTCTAAATAAAAATCTTCCAATTTATTTTGAATCAACATAAAAACAGAGTCAAATACTGCTGTAGGATGGGGTTAGAACACTTGCCTTTGCAAATTTTGACCCGAAGTAACAAGATTAAAGCAAAAACCCTAAAAGCCCCAAATTTTCTTTCTCTTCTCCTTCTTCTTCTTCTTCTTCTTCTTCTTCTTCTTTTCTTTCCCTGATCACCCACGAGCTGCCTCCTCTGCTTCCTTAACAATGAAGGCAGAGAGGCTTAAGCGGTGGAATTTGTCATTTGGTGCATTTTGCAGTTTAGTCCTTGTTTTTATCATATTCACGATTAGGTCCTTAGGGTTTACATATAGGTCCTCAGATTCTTTTTTCTTTTTTTTTTGAACAGATCTCCCAAATCTTACAAATAGGTTACCTCTAATTCATACTCTATTTCTTTTGTCAATTAAAATAGATGCTTACATTATCACCAAAAATTTATACGAACATTCGGAAATGAGGGGTGTTACAGTCACCCATCGTAGTACTACTCTGGCCCAAGCAAGCTTAACTTCGGTGTTTTGATGGTATCCGGTGATTTAGTGCTGCCATTATCGCACACGTTTCGCGAGCTTCGTCCCTCGCCTATGTGCACGTCGCGGTCGGCGCATCAACGTCCGGAGCCTCTTGCCCGTCACGAAACCGTCGGCACTTTCTCGAACGTTCACGAAATCCCTATTGCAATCTCTCTCCGAGCCCTAGCCAGACGACTGCGTATCGGTCACGACAAGCGCGTGCCGAAACCATCGGCACTTTTAGAACGATCTCGGAATCGCTATTGTGACCCCAATCCGGAAAGCTCTCTCCGAGCCCCTCGATACTGACTGCGTAGCGGTCACAGTAAATTTCCAGCCCCAAAACAATCGTCTCGGAGCTCTACGGGAGATGTTTCGTATCCCGGGATGCAAAAAGGAGTGCAACACGAGGACTTCCCAGGGGGTCACCAATCCTAGTCCTACTCTGGCCCAAGCACGCTTAACTTCAGTGTTTTGATGGGATCCGGTGATTTAGTGCTGCCTTTATCGCACCCGTTTTGCGAGCTTCGTCCCTCGCCTATGTGCACGTCGCGGTCGGCGCATCAACGTCCGGAGCCTCTTGCCCGTCACGAAACTGTCGTAGCTTTCTCGAACGTTCGCGAAATCCCTATTGCAAGCTCTCTCCGAGCCCTAGCCCGACGACTGCGTATCGGTCACAGCAAGTGCGTGCCGAAATCATCGGCACTTTCTAGAACGATCTCGGAATCGCTATTGCGACCCCAATCCGGAAAGCTCTCTCCGAGCCCCTCGATACTGAGTGCGTAGCGGTCACAGCAAATTTCCAGCCCCAAAACAATCGTCTCGGAGCTCTACGGGAGATGTTTCGTATCCCAGGATGCAAAAAGGAGTGCAACACGATGACTTCCCAGGGGGTCACCCATCGTAGTACTACTCTGGCCCAAGCACGCTTAACTTCGGTGTTTTGATGGGATCCGGTGATTTAGTGCTGCCATTATCGCACCCGTTTCGCGAGCTTCGTCCCTCGCCTATGTGCACGTCGCAGTCGGCGCATCAACGTCCGGAGCCTCTTGCCCGTCACGAAACCGTCGTCGCTTTCTCGAACGTTCACGAAATCCCTATTGCAAGCTCTCTCCGAGCCCTAGCCCGACGACTGCGTATCGGTCACGGCAAGAGCGTGCCGAAACCATCGGCACTTTCTAGAACGATCTCGGAATCGCTATTGTGACCCCAATCCGGAAAGCTCACTCTGAGCCCCTCGATACTGATTGCGTAGCGGTCAAAGCAAATTTCCAGCCCCAAAACAAACGTCTCGGAGCTCTACGGGAGATGTTTCGTATCCCGGGATGCAAAAAGGAGTGCAACACGAGGACTTCCCAGGGGGTTACCCATCGTAGTACTACTCTGGCCCAAGCAAGCTTAACTTCGGTGTTTTGATGGTATCCGGTGATTTCGTGCTGCCATTATCGCACACGTTTCGCGAGCTTCGTCCCTCGCCTATGTGCACGTCGCGGTCGGCGCATCAACGTCCGGAGCCTCTTGCCCATCACGAAACCGTCGGCGCTTTCTCGAACGTTCACGAAATCCCTATTGCAATCTCTCTCCGAGCCCTAGCCCGACGACTGCGTATCGGTCACGACAAGCGCGTGCCGAAACCATCGGCACTTTTAGAACGATCTCGGAATCGCTATTGTGACCCCAATCCGGAAAGCTCTCTCCGAGCCCCTCGATACTAACTGCGTAGCGGCCACAGCAAATTTCCAGCCCCAAAACAATCGTCTCGGAGCTCTACGGGAGATGTTTCGTATCCCGGGATGCAAAAAGGAGTGCAATACGAGGACTTCCCAGGGGGTCACCAATCCTAGTCCTACTCTGGCCCAAGCACGCTTAACTTCAGTGTTTTGATGGGATCCGGTGATTTAGTGCTGCCTTTATCGCACCCGTTTCGCGAGCTTCGTCCCTCGCCTATGTGCACGTCGCGGTCGGCGCATCAACGTCCGGAGCCTCTTGCCCGTCACGAAACTGTCGTAGCTTTCTCGAACATTCGCGATATCCCTATTGCAAGCTCTCTCCGAGCCCTAGCCCGACGACTGCGTATCGGTCACAGCAAGCGCGTGCCGAAATCATCGGCACTTTCTAGAACGATCTCGGAATCGCTATTGCGACCCCAATCCGGAAAGCTCTCTCCGAGCCCCTCGATACTGAGTGCGTAGCGGTCACAGCAAATTTCCAGCCCCAAAACAATCGTCTCGGAGCTCTACGGGAGATGTTTCGTATCCCAGGATGCAAAAAGGAGTGCAACACGATGACTTCCCAGGGGGTCACCCATCGTAGTACTACTCTGGCCCAAGCACGCTTAACTTCGGTGTTTTGATGGGATCCGGTGATTTAGTGCTGCCATTATCGCACCCGTTTCGCGAGCTTCGTCCCTCGCCTATGTGCACGTCGCAGTCGGCGCATCAACGTCCGGAGCCTCTTGCCCGTCACGAAACCGTCGTCGCTTTCTCGAACGTTCACGAAATCCCTATTGCAAGCTCTCTCCGAGCCCTAGCCCGACGACTGCGTATCGGTCACGGCAAGCGCGTGCCGAAACCATCGGCACTTTCTAGAACGATCTCGGAATCGCTATTGTGACCCCAATCCGGAAAGCTCACTCTGAGCCCCTCGATACTGACTGCGTAGCGGTCAAAGCAAATTTCCAGCCCCAAAACAAACGTCTCGGAGCTCTACGGGAGATGTTTCGTATCCCGGGATGCAAAAAGGAGTGCAACACGAGGACTTCCCAGGGGGTCACCCATCGTAGTACTACTCTGGCCCAAGCAAGCTTAACTTCGGTGTTTTGATGGTATCCGGTGATTTAGTGCTGCCATTATCGCATACGTTTCGCGAGCTTCGTCCCTCGCCTATGTGCACGTCGCGGTCGGCGCATCAACGTCCGGAGCCTCTTGCCCGTCACGAAACCGTCGGCGTTTTCTCGAACGTTCACGAAATCCCTATTGCAATCTCTCTCCGAGCCCTAGCCCGACGACTGCGTATCGGTCACGACAAGCGCGTGCCGAAACCATCGGAACTTTTAGAACGATCTCGGAATCGCTATTGTGACCCCAATCCGGAAAGCTCTCTCCGAGCCCCTCGATACTGACTGCGTAGCGGTCACAGCAAATTTCCAGCCCCAAAACAATCGTCTCGGAGCTCTACGGGAGATGTTTCGTATCCCGGGATGCAAAAAGGAGTGCAACACGAGGACTTCCCAGGGGGTCACCAATCCTAGTCCTACTCTGGCCCAAGCACGCTTAACTTCAGTGTTTTGATGGGATCCGGTGATTTAGTGCTGCCTTTATCGCACCCGTTTCGCGAGCTTCGTGTTAGGACTCTAGCTTGGAGAGTCCTAATTGAGAGGGACATTTATGTAAAAATGTTAGGACTCTAGCTAAGAGAGTCCTAATTGAGAGGGACATTCATGTAAAACTGTTAGGACTTTAGCTAGGAGAGTCCTAATTGAGAGGGACATTCTGTTAGGACTCTAGCTAGGAGAGTCCTAATTGAGAGGGACATTCATGTAGGAGGTTTTTTCTTAGAGAAGAATTAGGAGTTGTAAGGGAATAGGAGTCTTGAGTAGGAGTCCTATTAGGAGTTGGTTAGAAGTAAGAGTCTTAAGTAGGAGTCCTATTAGGAGTTAGGGTTTAGAAGCCCTATAAATAGCCATGTATTTCTCCTCTTTTCTCAAGCAATAGATGAATCTTTTCTGCAGCCTTTGAGCAGCAACTTGGAGGGAGGAACCCCTATAGAGTTCCAAGGAGGCCGATCCCCTAAAGAGATCAACCCCAAGTTTAGAATCTGCAAGGGTTCTATCACCTGGTATCAGAGCAGCGTTCTTGGCGTCTCGCTGCCCTTTCACAGCCATCCATCAACCCTCCACAACCATCCAAAGCAATTCCCACAATTGCTTAAAAGATCGTCACCGAATTCCGCCATCATCTCCACCACCACGGATCATCCTTTGATCTCCCCGTGAATTGCAATAGGTTCTGGTTTCCTACCTTACTGCTGCTGCAATTTAGTTATCCTTATTCGAAAATCCAAAAAAAAAAAAAAAAAATCGTTCCTATATTGCTGCATAAACTTTTCGTCACAAAGTTTTCATCTCTACGACGAAAGATATATTGCAGAATTCCAGCCGCATATCACCATCTGTTTGATCTTGCTACTGTTCTTTTTCTATCCAAATTTCTACGAAATTTTTATGACATCTTTGACACTTCTTAACAGTGGATTTCCCTTTGGTTTCATCAAAAAATTCTCAATATAAACTACTGATCTTTTATGTCCAATCTGCTGCACTTGAATTGCAGAATTCAAGCCGCATAGCACCATCTGTTTGATCTTGCTACTGTGCTTTTTCTATCCAATTTTCTACGAAATTTTTATGACATCTTTGACACTTCCTAACAGTAGATTTCCCTTTGGTTTCATCGAAAAATTCTCAATATAAACTACTGATCTTTTATGTCCAATCTGCTACACTTGAAAATCTATGCTGCAGAAAATTTCAACTGCATATCGTTGCCTTAACCCATCTATTTGCAATCTTTTTTGAATGAAATTTCTTATAGACTTCATATATCATCTTGGCTTCCATCTAAGATTGATCTATTAAGAAATTCATCTCTAAAAACGATTTTATGTTGCCGTAAATTTTCATCGTAACCCGCTGAAATTTTTCGACGATAATTCTGCAATTGCAACTTGCACCAATTTCTTTGCTGTTATACTGCCGAAATTTTCTTGATTAAATTAGATATCCTTGCTGTCATATAAACTGTGATTTTGCTATCAATTCCTCCTCAATTCTCTTAAGTTTTTGGTGGAAATTACGTTGAGAAACCGTTGTTTCTTCGACGACAATTCTACTCTTACAAGACAGCACATACTTGCTGCAACTTCCACGGATTTCTGTCAAACCTTTGCTACCATCTACCACAGATCCAAAACTTTCATCCAGAGCCCTAAAACTCTACCAAACCACACCCTCAAACTGCACCCAAAACAGCCACAAAACAAGCCTAAACCATAGCCTACATCCACCAATCCACCAACACTTTCGACCATCACTTCTCTCAACCTATACATGCCTTTAACCCAACAGCAAAAGAGAGATCTTAACATCATTGATTTGGGGCCATATACTATGGCATCTAAGGAGGCAATCAATGCTAAATTCGAAGCCTTGGAGGCGCGAATGGAGGATAAGATTCGGACGCTCTTTACCGAACTCAGATTGGGCCGACCACTAAGCCCGAAGAAATCATATCAAGGAGAGAGCTTTGCCCAATCACACCAAGCCCGAAGAGATGACTTCCAAGAGAGGGGAAGCTCTATGACCAACCCCAACTATCCATGCATGAGAGTGGACTTCCCTAGATGGGAAGAAGGAGACCCGATTGGTTGGATTTCGCATGCGGAGCGATATTTTCGGTACCACAAAACCGCGGATGTATCTATGGTGAAAATTGCAGCTATACATCTTGAAGGGGATGCTATTCAATGGTTTGACTGGTTTGAACATACTTATGGAGTCCTTTCATGGCGACAATTCAAAGAAGAACTGCTGATTCGCTTCAGACCAACCGATTACGAGAATATTGACAAACAACTAGCAAAGATCCGACAAACCTCCACCATTCAGGAGTACCAAACCAGGTTTGAAAGGTTATCTAATCAAAATCATGATTGGTCTCAAAAACAGCTATTGAGGACCTTCATTGAGGGCTTGAAGCCGGAGATCCGAGGAGAAGTTAAAGCGCGACAACCGTATACGCTTATGGCAGCCATCTCTTTCGCACGACATCAAGAGGAGCAATTGAACCATGAAGCTCGGAGGACTAGGGTCACTCCTCAACCAGTAATATTGAAGCCCTCAGCCCCCCCTACTGTCGACCAAGTCCCTGCACCAAAGAGGTTAACAGGAGAAGAGCTTCGGGAGCGATATGCGAAGGGGTTATGTTGGCATTGTGACGAGCCGTGGAGCCGTGAGCATCGCTGCAGTAAAGGAGGACTTCTTATGATTGAACCGATAGAAGAAGAGGTCATTGAACATCCAAAAGAGAGCTTTGAATATGAAGAAGAAGATGCAGAAGAAGAGCCACAACCGACCGAAGTTACGGTACATACACTAGCTAGCTACTCAAACCCGCAAACGATGAAAATTGGAGGCCTTCTCAAACAACAACCAATCACTGTTCTCATCGACACGGGCAGTACTACTAACTTCCTAAATAGTAAGCTTGCTATTCGGATATCATTACCTATCGAGAATCACTGCAAGTTTGATGTTAAGGTCGCCGACGGACGGATTTTGAATTGTGATCATAGGCGCTTGCAGGAGAAACTATTGCTGCAGGACCAAGAGATAATTGCAGATTTCTTTCTTCTCCCTCTTAACAATCATGAGGCCATGCTCAGAATTAAATGGTTGACGACATTAGGTGATATTTCCTGGAATTTTATGAAACTAATTATGAAATTTTACAGTAAGGAGAAACAGGTGACATTGCACGGGAAACGTGGGGGCGACATAACAACGATTTGCACACAACAAATGGAGAATGTTTTGCATAAAGCATGCAGCGGCTTTTTGGTACAACTTGAGCAGCAAACTAAGGGAGAGCTAACAGAATTTGAAGATCCAAATCTACTTCCTTTGCTTGCTGAATTTTCAAATATATTTGACGAACCGCGCAACCTACCTCTTACCTGTCGGCATGATCATTGTATAATGATTCTTCCAGGAAAATCTTCAGCAAATGCTCAGCCATATCAGTATCCACATCTCCAGAAGGATGAAATAGAAAGGATTATAAAAGAGATGCTCGAAACAGGAGTTATTCGGCCAAGTTGCAACCTCTACTCTTCGCCGGTGCAACTTGTATGCAAGAAGGACGGAACAAGGCGAATATGTGTTGATTACCGAGCTCTCAATGGCATAATCATCAAGGACAAATACTTTATTCAAATAGTAGATGAATTGCTAGATGAAAGGGAGCACAAATCTTTACAAAGCTTGACCTTTGATCCGGGTATCATCAAATACGAGCATACGAAGAAGACATACGGAAAACCACCTTTTGAACACACAACAACCACAAATTTTTGCTTTCTTCAACAAAAGGTGGAATATCTTGGGCATATCATATCAGAGGAAGGTGTGGCAGTAGACCCCTTCAAAATTAGAGCAATGCAAAACTGGCCGACCTCGAGAAACATAAAATTGCTACATGGCTTTCTGGGTTTAACAGGCTACTACCGTAAGTTCGTGAAAAACTATGGAAAGATCAGTGCACCACTTACTTCCTTACTAGAAAAAAATGTCTTCCAATGGTTGGACAGAGCCTCCGCTGCCTTCGACAAACTTAAGGCAGCCATGACGACGACGCCGGTGCTAACACTACCAGATTTCAACCGACCCTTCATTATTGAGGCCGACACATCTGGAGTCAGAATTGGAGTCATTCTCATGCAAGATGGTCGACCACTCGCATACACTAGCAAGGCATTATCTCCCTCCGATCAAAATATGTCAACATATGATAAGGAGATGCTCGCCATTGTGCGTGCAGCAACGAGGTGGAGATTGTACTTGATCAGGCGATACTTTCAAATCAAGACCGACCATAAAAGCCTAAAATATCTCTTGGAACAGAAGATATCTTCCCCCGAGCAGCAAAAATGGGTAACAAAACTTCTTGGATTTGATTTTGAAATAACTTACAAAAAGGGGAAAGAGAATGTTCTTGCAGATGCGCTTTCGCAGCTACCCGAGCAAGTTGAAGTTTCGACCGTTTCACTTCCGACCAGCGACTTCCTTCAGGATATTAAGATGGAATGGCAAGAAGATTCAGATACTAGTAAGATTATAAAAAAATTGGAGGAAGCACCAAGCCCCATGGCTCATTACAATTGGGACTCAAAAGAATTACACTATAAGGGTACTAAATTGAAAAGGAGTACGACATATCACCTACAAACCAACAGCCAACCGGAAGTTTTAAACAGGTGCTTGGAGACAGCCCAAAGCCACCCACCAAATATGACTACCCAAAGAGAACTCCAGACCCAGCCAAGTGCCATTATTGATCGACGGATCGTGACTCGACGATGACGACCCACTAATGAAGTGCTAATACAGTGGGCGAACCTACCAAAAGAAGATGCCACTTGGGAGAACTATGACGACTTGAAGATCAAATTCCCAGAATTCATGAATCATCAGCCTCGAGGACAAGGCTGATTTGAAGAGGGCGGGTCTGTTAGGACTCTAGCTTGGAGAGTCCTAATTGAGAGGGACATTTATGTAAAAATGTTAGGACTCTAGCTAAGAGAGTCCTAATTGAGAGGGACATTCATGTAAAACTGTTAGGACTTTAGCTAGGAGAGTCCTAATTGAGAGGGACATTCTGTTAGGACTCTAGCTAGGAGAGTCCTAATTGAGAGGGACATTCATGTAGGAGGTTTTTTCTTAGAGAAGAATTAGGAGTTGTAAGGGAATAGGAGTCTTGAGTAGGAGTCCTATTAGGAGTTGTTTAGAAGTAAGAGTCATAAGTAGGAGTCCTATTAGGAGTTAGGGTTTAGAAGCCCTATAAATAGCCATGTATTCCTCCTCTTTTCTCAAGCAATAGATGAATCTTTTCTGCAGCCTTTGAGCAGCAAATTGGAGGGAGGAACCCCTATAGAGTTCCAAGGAGGCCGATCCCCTAAAGAGATCAACCCCAAGTTTAGAATCTGCAAGGGTTCTATCACTTCGTCCCTCGCCTATGTGCACGTCGCGGTCGGCGCATCAACGTCCGGAGCCTCTTGCCCGTCACGGAACTGTCGTAGCTTTCTCGAACGTTCACGAAATCCCTATTGCAAGCTCTCTCCGAGCCCTAGCCCGACGACTGCGTATCGGTCACAGCAAGCGCGTGCCGAAATCATCGGCACTTTCTAGAACGATCTCGGAATCGCTATTGCGACCCCAATCCGGAAAGCTCTCTCCGAGCCCCACGATACTGAGTGCGTAGCGGTCACAGCAAATTTCCAGCCCCAAAACAATCGTCTCGGAGCTCTACGGGAGATGTTTCGTATCCCAGGATGCAAAAAGGAGTGCAACACGATGACTTCCCAGGGGGTCACCCATCGTAGTACTACTCTGGCCCAAGCACGCTTAACTTCGGTGTTTTGATGGGATCCGGTGATTTAGTGCTGCCATTATCGCACCCGTTTCGCGAGCTTCGTCCCCCGCCTATGTGCACGTCGCAGTCGGCGCATCAACGTCCGGAGCCTCTTGCCCGTCACGAAACCGTCGTCGCTTTCTCGAACGTTCACGAAATCCCTATTGCAAGCTCTCTCCGAGCCCTAGCCCGACGACTGCGTATCGGTCACGGCAAGCGCGTGCCGAAACCATCGGCACTTTCTAGAACGATCTCGGAATCGCTATTGTGACCCCAATCCGAAAAGCTCACTCTGAGCCCCTCGATACTGACTGCGTAGCGGTCAAAGCAAATTTCCAGCCCCAAAACAAACGTCTCGTAGCTCTACGGGAGATGTTTCGTATCCCGGGATGCAAAAAGGAGTGCAACACGAGGACTTCCCAGGGGGTCACCCATCGTAGTACTACTCTGGCCCAAGCAAGCTTAACTTCGGTGTTTTGATGGTATCCGGTGATTTAGTGCTGCCATTATCGCACACGTTTCGCGAGCTTCGTCCCTCGCCTATGTGCACGTCGCGGTCGGCGCATCAACGTCCGGAGCCTCTTGCCCGTCACGAAACCGTCGGCGCTTTCTCGAACGTTCACGAAATCCCTATTGCAATCTCTCTCCGAGCCCTAGCCCGACGACTGCGTATCGGTCACGACAAGCGCGTGCCGAAACCATCGGCACTTTTAGAACGATCTCGGAATCGCTATTGTGACCCCAATCCGGAAAGCTCTCTCCGAGCCCCTCGATACTGACTGCGTAGCGGTCACAGCAAATTTCCAGCCCCAAAACAATCGTCTCGGAGCTCTACGGGAGATTTTCGTATCCCGGGATGCAAAAAGGAGTGCAACACGAGGACTTCCCAGGGGGTCACCAATCCTAGTCCTACTCTGGCCCAAGCACGCTTAACTTCAGTGTTTTGATGGGATCCGGTGATTTACTGCTGCCTTTATCGCACCCGTTTCGCGAGCTTCGTCCCTCGCCTATGTGCACGTCGCGGTCGGCGCATCAACGTCCGGAGCCTCTTGCCCGTCACGAAACTGTCATAGCTTTCTCGAACGTTCGCGAAATCCCTATTGCAAGCTCTCTCCGAGCCCTAGCCCGACGACTGCGTATCGGTCACAGCAAGCGCGTGCCGAAATCATCGGCACTTTCTAGAACGATCTCGGAATCGCTATTGCGACTCCAAGCCGGAAAGCTCTCTCCGAGCCCCTCGATACTGAGTGCGTAGCGGTCACAGCAAATTTCCAGCCCCAAAACAATCGTCTCGGAGCTCTACGGGAGATGTTTCGTATCCCAGGATGCAAAAAGGAGTGCAACACGATGACTTCCCAGGGGGTCACCCATCGTAGTACTACTCTGGCCCAAGCACGCTTAACTTCGGTGTTTTGATGGGATCCGGTGATTTAGTGCTGCCATTATCGCACCCGTTTCGCGAGCTTCGTCCCTCGCCTATGTGCACGTCGCAGTCGGCGCATCAACGTCCGGAGCCTCTTGCCCGTCACGAAACCGTCGTCGCTTTCTCGAACGTTCACGAAATCCCTATTGCAAGCTCTCTCCGAGCCCTAGCCCGACGACTGCGTATCGGTCACGGCAAGCGCGTGCCGAAACCATCGGCACTTTCTAGAACGATCTCGGAATCGCTATTGTGACCCCAATCCGGAAAGCTCACTCTGAGCCCCTCGATACTGACTGCGTAGCGGTCAAAGCAAATTTCCAGCCCCAAAACAAACGTCTCGGAGCTCTACGGGAGATGTTTCGTATCCCGGGATGCAAAAAGGAGTGCAACACGAGGACTTCCCAGGGGGTCACCCATCGTAGTACTACTCTGGCCCAAGCAAGCTTAACTTCGGTGTTTTGATGGTATCCGGTGATTTAGTGCTGCCATTATCGCACACGTTTCGCGAGCTTCGTCCCTCGCCTATGTGCACGTCGCGGTCGGCGCATCAACGTCCGGAGCCTCTTGCCCGTCACGAAACCGTCGGCGCTTTCTCGAACGTTCACGAAATCCCTATTGCAATCTCTCTCCGAGCCCTAGCCCGACGACTGCGTATCGGTCACGACAAGCGCGTGCCGAAACCATCGGCACTTTTAGAACGATCTCGGAATCGCTATTGTGACCCCAATCCGGAAAGCTCTCTCCGAGCCCCTCGATACTGACTGCGTAGCGGTCACAGCAAATTTCCAGCCCCAAAACAATCGTCTCGGAGCTCTACGGGAGATGTTTCGTATCCCGGGATGCAAAAAGGAGTGCAACACGAGGACTTCCCAGGGGGTCACCAATCCTAGTCCTACTCTGGCCCAAGCACGCTTAACTTCAGTGTTTTGATGGGATCCGGTGATTTACTGCTGCCTTTATCGCACCCGTTTCGCGAGCTTCGTCCCTCGCCTATGTGCACGTCGCGGTCGGCGCATCAACGTCCGGAGCCTCTTGCCCGTCACGAAACTGTCGTAGCTTTCTCGAACGTTCGCGAAATCCCTATTGCAAGCTCTCTCCGAGCCCTAGCCCGACGACTGCGTATCGGTCACAGCAAGCGCGTGCCGAAATCATCGGCACTTTCTAGAACGATCTCGGAATCGCTATTGCGACCCCAATCCGGAAAGCTCTCTCCGAGCCCCTCGATACTGAGTGCGTAGCAGTCACAGCAAATTTCCAGCCCCAAAACAATCGTCTCGGAGCTCTACGGGAGATGTTTCGTATCCGAGGATGCAAAAAGGAGTGCAACACGATGACTTCCCAGGGGGTCACCCATCGTAGTACTACTCTGGCCCAAGCACGCTTAACTTCGGTGTTTTGATGGGATCCGGTGATTTAGTGCTGCCATTATCGCACCCGTTTCGCGAGCTTCGTCCCTCGCCTATGTGCACGTCGCAGTCGGCGCATCAACGTCCGGAGCCTCTTGCCCGTCACGAAACCGTCGTCGCTTTCTCGAACGTTCACGAAATCCCTATTGCAAGCTCTCTCCGAGCCCTAGCCCGACGACTGCGTATCGGTCACGGCAAGCGCGTGCCGAAACCATTGGCACTTTCTAGAACGATCTCGGAATCGCTATTGTGACCCCAATCCGGAAAGCTCACTCTGAGCCCCTCGATACTGACTGCGTAGCGGTCAAAGCAAATTTCCAGCCCCAAAACAAACGTCTCGGAGCTCTACGGGAGATGTTTCGTATCCCGAGATGCAAAAAGGAGTGCAACACGAGGACTTCCCAGGGGGTCGCCCATCGTAGTACTACTCTGGCCCAAGCAAGCTTAACTTCGGTGTTTTGATGGTATCCGGTGATTTAGTGCTGCCATTATCTCACACGTTTCGCGAGCTTCGTCCCTCGCCTATGTGCACGTCGCGGTCGGCGCATCAACGTCCGGAGCCTCTTGCCCATCACGAAACCGTCGGCGCTTTCTCGAACGTTCACGAAATCCCTATTGCAATCTCTCTCCGAGCCCTAGCCCGACGACTGCGTATCGATCACGACAAGCGCGTGCCGAAACCATCGGCACTTTTAGAACGATCTCGGAATCGCTATTGTGACTCCAATCCGGAAAGCTCTCTCCGAGCCCCTCGATACTGACAGCGTAGCGGTCACAGCAAATTTCCAGCCCCAAAACAATCGTCTCGGAGCTCTACGGGAGATGTTTCGTATCCCGAGATGCAAAAAGGAGTGCAACACGAGGACTTCCCAGGGGGTCACCAATCCTAGTCCTACTCTGGCCCAAGCACGCTTAACTTCAGTGTTTTGATGGGATCCGGTGATTTAGTGCTGCCTTTATCGCACCCGTTTCGCGAGCTTCGTCCCTCGCCTATGTGCACGTCGCGGTCGGCGCATCAATGTCCGGAGCCTCTTGCCCGTCACGAAACTGTCGTCGCTTTCTCGAACGTTCACGAAATCCCTATTGCAATCTCTCTCCGAGCCCTAGCCCGACGACTGCGTATCGGTCACGGCAAGTGCGTGCCGAAATCATCGGCACTTTCTAGAACGATCTCGGAATCGCTATTGCGACCCCAATCCGGAAAGCTCTCTCCGAGCCCCTCGATACTGACTGCGTAGCGGTCACAGCAAATTTCCAGCCCCAAAACAATCGTCTCGGAGCTCTACGGGAGATGTTTCGTATCCCGGGATGCAAAAAGGAGTGCAACACGAGGACTTCCTAGGGGGTCACCAATCCTAGTCCTACTCTGGCCCAAGCACGCTTAACTTCGGTGTTTTGATGGGATCCGGTGATTTAGTGCTGCCATTATCGCACCCATTTCGCGAGCTTCGTCCCTCGCCTATGTGCACGTCGCGGTCGGCGCATCAACGTCCGGAGCCTCTTGCCCGTCACGAAACTGTCGTCGCTTTCTCGAACGTTCACGAAATCCCTATTGCAAGCTCTCTCCGAGCCCTAGCCCGACGACTGCGTATCGGTCACGGCAAGCGCATGCCGAAATCATCGGCACTTTCTAGAACGATCTCGGAATCGCTATTGCGACCCCAATCCGGAAAGCTCTATCCGAGCCCCTCGATACTGAGAGCGTAGCGGTCACAGCAAATTTCCAGCCCCAAAACAATCATCTCGGAGCTCTACGGGAGATGTTTCGTATCTCGGGATGCAAAAAGGAGTGCAACACGATGACTTCCCAGGGGGTCACCCATCGTAGTACTACTCTGGCCCAAGCACGCTTAAGTTCGGTGTTTTGATGGGATCCGGTGATTTAGTGCTGCCATTATCGCACCCGTTTCGCGAGCTTCGTCCCTCGCCTATGTGCACGTCGCGGTCGGCGCATCAACGTCCGGAGCCTCTTGCCCGTCAAGAAACTGTCGTCGCTTTTCTCGAACGTTCACGAAATCCCTATTGCAAGCTCTCTCCGAGCCCTAGCCCGACGACTGCGTATTGGTCACGGCAAGCGCGTGCCGAAACCATCGGCACTTTCTAGAACGATCTCGGAATCGCTATTGCGACCCCAATCCGGAAAGCTCTCTCCGAGCCCCTCGATACTGACTGTGTAGCGGTCACAGCAAATTTCCAGCCCCAAAACAATCGTCTCGGAGCTCTACGGGAGATGTTTCGTATCCCGGGATGCAAAAAGGAGTGCAACACGAGGACTTCCCAGGGGGTCACCAATCCTAGTCCTACTCTGGCCCAAGCACGCTTAACTTCAGTGTTTTGATGGGATCCGGTGATTTAGTGCTGCCTTTATCGCACCCGTTTCGCGAGCTTCGTCCCTCGCCTATGTGCACGTCGCGGTCGGCGCATCAACGTCCGGAGCCTCTTGCCCGTCACGAAACTGTCGTCGCTTTCTCGAACGTTCACGAAATCCCTATTGCATGCTCTCTCCGAGCCCTAGTCCGACGACTGCGTATCGGTCACGGCAAGCGCGTGCCGAAATCATCGGCACTTTCTAGAACGATCTCGGAATCGCTATTGCGACCCCAATCCGGAAGGCTCTCTCCGAGCCCCTCGATACTGACTGCGTAGCGGTCACAGCAAATTTCCAGCCCCAAAACAATCGTCTCGGAGCTCTACGGGAGATGTTTCATATCCCGGGATGCAAAAAGGAGTGCAACACGAGGACTTCCCAGGGGGTCACCAATCCTAGTCCTACTCTGGCCCAAGCACGCTTAACTTCAGTGTTTTGATGGGATCCGGTGATTTAGTGCTGCCTTTATCGCACCCGTTTCGCGAGCTTCGTCCCTCGCCTATGTGCACGTCGCGGTCGGCGCATCAACGTCCGGAGCCTCTTGCCCGTCACGAAACTGTCGTAGCTTTCTCGAACGTTCGCGAAATCCCTATTGCAAGCTCTCTCCGAGCCCTAGCCCGACGAATGCGTATCGGTCATAGCAAGCGCGTGCCGAAATCATCGGCACTTTCTAGAACGATCTCGGAATCGCTATTGCGACCCCAATCCGGAAAGCTCTCTCCGTTCCCCTCGATACTGAGTGCGTAGCGGTCACAGCAAATTTCCAGCCCCAAAACAATCATCTCGGAGCTCTACGGGAGATGTTTCGTATCCCGGGATGCAAAAAGGAGTGCAACACGATGACTTCCCAGGGGGTCACCCATCGTAGTACTACTCTGGCCCAAGCACGCTTAACTTCGGTGTTTTGATAGGATCCGGCGATTTAGTGCTGCCATTATCGCACCCATTTCGCGAGCTTCGTCCCTCGCTTATGTGCACGTCGCGGTCGGCGCATCAACGTCCGGAGCCTCTTGCCCGTCACGAAACTGTCGTCGCTTTCTCGAACGTTCACGAAATCCCTATTGCAAGCTCTCTTCGAGCCCTAGCCCGACGACTGCATATCGGTCACGGCAAGCGCGTGCCGAAATCATCGGCACTTTCTAGAACGATCTCGGAATCGCTATTGCGACCCCAATCCGGAAAGCTCTCTCCGAGCCCCTCGATACTGAGTGCGTAGCGGTCACAGCAAATATCCAGCCCCAAAACAATCGTCTCGGAGCTATACGGGAGATGTTGCGTATCTCGGGATGCAAAAAGGAGTGCAACACGATGACTTCCCAGGGGGTCACCCATCGTAGTACTACTCTGGCCCAAGCACGCTTAAGTTCGGTGTTTTGATGGGATCCGGTGATTTAGTGCTGCCATTATCGCACCCGTTTCGCGAGCTTCGTCCCTCGCCAATGTGCACGTCGCGGTCGGCGCATCAACGTCCGGAGCCTCTTGCCCGTCACGAAACTGTCGTCGCTTTTCTCGAACGTTCACGAAATCCCTATTGCAAGCTCTCTCCGAGCCCTAGCCCGACGACTGCGTATCGGTCACGGCAAGCGCGTGCCGAAACCATCGGCACTTTCTAGAACGATCTCGGAATCGCTATTGTGACCCCAATCCGGAAAGCTCACTCTGAGCCCCTCGATACTGACTGCGTAGCGGTCACAGCAAATTTCCAGCCCCAAAACAATCATCTCGGAGCTCTACGGGAGATGTTTCGTATCCCGGGATGCAAAAAGGAGTGCAACACGATGACTTCCCAGGGGGTCACCCATCGTAGTACTACTCTGGCCCAAGCACGCTTAACTTCGGTGTTTTGATGGGATCCGGTGATTTAGTGCTGCCATTATCGCACCCATTTCGCGAGCTTCGTCCCTCGCTTATGTGCACGTCGCGGTCGGCGCATCAACTTCCGGAGCCTCTTGCCCGTCACGAAACTGTCGTCGCTTTCTCGAACGTTCACGAAATCCCTATTGCAAGCTCTCTCCGAGCCCTAGCCCGACGACTGCATATCGGTCACGGCAAGCGCGTGCCGAAATCATCGGCACTTTCTAGAACGATCTCGGAATCGCTATTGCGACCCCAATCCGGAAAGCTCTCTCTGAGCCCCTCGATACTGAGTGCGTAGCGGTCACAACAAATATCCAGCCCCAAAACAATCGTCTCGGAGCTATACGGGAGATGTTGCGTATCTCGGGATGCAAAAAGGAGTGCAACACGATGACTTCCCAGGGGGTCACCCATCGTAGTACTACTTTGGCCCAAGCACGCTTAAGTTCGGTGTTTTGATGGGATCCGGTGATTTAGTGCTGCCATTATCGCACCCGTTTCGCGAGCTTCGTCCCTCGCCTATGTGCACGTCGCGGTCGGCGCATCAACGTCCGGAGCCTCTTGCCCGTCACGAAACTGTCGTCGCTTTTCTCGAACGTTCACGAAATCCCTATTGCAAGCTCTCTCCGAGCCCTAGCCCGACGACTGCGTATCGGTCACGGCAAGCGCGTGCCGAAACCATCGGCACTTTCTAGAACGATCTCGGAATCGCTATTGTGACCCCAATCCGGAAAGCTCACTCTGAGCCCCTCGATACTGACTGCGTAGCGGTCAAAGCAAATTTCCAGCCCCAAAACAAACGTCTCGGAGCTCTACGGGAGATGTTTCGTATCCCGGGATGCAAAAAGGAGTGCAACACGAGGACTTCCCAGGGGGTCACCCATCGTAGTACTACTCTGGCCCAAGCAAGCTTAACTTCGGTGTTTTGATGGTATCCGGTGATTTAGTGCTGCCATTATCGCACACGTTTCGCGAGCTTCGTCCCTCGCCTATGTGCACGTCGCGGTCGGCGCATCAACGTCCGGAGCCTCTTGCCCGTCACGAAACCTTCGGCGCTTTCTCGAACGTTCACGAAATCCCTATTGCAATCTCTCTCCGAGCCCTAGCCCGACGACTGCGTATCGGTCACGACAAGCGCGTGCCGAAACCATCGGCACTTTTAGAACGATCTCGGAATCGCTATTGTGACCCCAATCCGGAAAGCTCTCTCCGAGCCCCTCGATACTGACTGCGTAGCGGTCACAGCAAATTTCCAGCCCCAAAACAATCGTCTCGGAGTCTACGGGAGATGTTTCGTATCCCGGGATGCAAAAAGGAGTGCAACACGAGGACTTCCCAGGGGGTCACCAATCCTAGTCCTACTCTGGCCCAAGCACGCTTAACTTCAGTGTTTTGATGGGATCCGGTGATTTAGTGCTGCCTTTATCGCACCCGTTTCGCGAGCTTCGTCCCTCGCCTATGTGCACGTCGCGGTCGGCGCATCAACGTCCGGAGCCTCTTGCCCGTCACGAAACTGTCATCGCTTTCTCGAATGTTCACGAAATCCCTGTTGCATGCTCTCTCAGAGCCCTAGCCCGACGACTGCGTATCGGTCACGGCAAGCGCGTGCCGAAATCATCGGCACTTTCTAGAACGATCTCGGAATCGCTATTGCGACCCCAATCCGGAAAGCTCTCTCCGAGCCCCTCGATACTGACTGCGTAGCGGTCACAGCAAATTTCCAGCCCCAAAACAATCGTCTCGGAGCTCTACGGGAGATGTTTCGTATCCCGGGATGCAAAAAGGAGTGCAACACGTGGACTTCCCAGGGGGTCACCAATCCTAGTCCTACTCTGGCCCAAGCACGCTTAACTTCAGTGTTTTGATGGGATCCAGTGATTTAGTGCTGCCATTATCGCACCCGTTTCGCGAGTTTCGTCCCTCGCCTATGTGCACGTCGCGGTCGGCGCATCAACGTCCGGAGCCTCTTGCCCGTCACGAAACTGTCATCGCTTTCTCGAACGTTCACGAAATCCCTATTGCAAGCTCTCTCCAAGCCCTAGCCCGACGACTGCGTATCGGTCACGGCAAGCGCGTGCCGAAATCATCGGCACTTTCTAGAACGATCTCGGAATCGTTATTGCGACCCCAATCCGGAAAGCTCTCTCCGTTCCCCTCGATACTGACAGCGTAGCGGTCACAGCAAATTTCCAGCCCCAAAACAATCGTCTCGGAGCTCTACGGGAGATGTTTCGTATCCCGGGATGCAAAAAGGAGTGCAACACGAGGACTTCCCAGGGGGTCACCAATCCTAGTCCTACTCTGGCCCAAGCACGCTTAACTTCAGTGTTTTGATGGGATCCGGTGATTTAGTGCTGCCTTTATCGCACCCGTTTCGCGAGCTTCGTCCCTCGCCTATGTGCACGTCGCGGTCGGCGCATCAACGTCCGGAGCCTCTTGCCCGTCACGAAACTGTCGTAGCTTTCTCGAACGTTCGCGAAATCCCTATTGCAAGCTCTCTCCGAGCCCTAGCCCGACGACTGCGTATCGGTCACAGCAAGCGCGTGCCGAAATCATCGGCACTTTCTAGAACGATCTCGGAATCGCTATTGCGACCCCAGTCCGGAAAGCTCTCTCCGTTCCCCTCGATACTGAGTGCGTAGCGGTCACAGCAAATTTCCAGCCCCAAAACAATCGTCTCGGAGCTCTACGGGAGATGTTTCGTATCCCGGGATGCAAAAAGGAGTGCAACACGATGACTTCCCAGGGGGTCACCCATCGTAGTACTACTCTGGCCCAAGCACGCTTAACTTCGGTGTTTTGATGGGATCCGATGATTTAGTGCTGCCATTATCGCACCCATTTCGCGAGCTTCGTCCCTCGCTTATGTGCACGTCGCGGTCGGCGCATCAACGTCCGGAGCCTCTTGCCCGTCACGAAACTGTCGTCGCTTTCTCGAACGTTCACGAAATCCCTATTGCAAGCTCTCTCCGAGCCCTAGCCCGACGACTGCGTATCGGTCACGGCAAGCGCGTGCCGAAATCATCGGCACTTTCTAGAACGATCTCGGAATCGCTATTGCGACCCCAATCCGGAAAGCTCTCTCCGAGCCCCTCGATACTGAGTGCGTAGCAGTCACAGCAAATATTCAGCCCCAAAACAATCGTCTCAGAGCTATACGGGAGATGTTGCGTATCTCGGGATGCAAAAAGGAGTGCAACACGATGACTTCCCAGGGGGTCACCCATCGTAGTACTACTCTGGCCCAAGCACGCTTAAGTTCGGTGTTTTGATGGGATCCGGTGATTTAGTGCTGCCATTATCGCACCCGTTTCGCGAGCTTCGTCCCTCGCCTATGTGCACGTCGCGGTCGGCGCATCAACATCCGGAGCCTCTTGCCCGTCACGAAACTGTCGTCGCTTTTCTCGAACGTTCACGAAATCCCTATTGCAAGCTCTCTCCGAGCCCTAGCCCGACGACTGCGTATCGGTCACGGCAAGCGCGTGCCGAAACCATCGGCACTTTCTAGAACGATCTCGGAATCGCTATTGTGACCCCAATCCGGAAAGCTCACTCTGAGCCCCTCGATACTGACTGCGTAGCGGTCAAAGCAAATTTCCAGCCCCAAAACAAACGTCTCGGAGCTCTACGGGAGATGTTTCGTATCCCGGGATGCAAAAAGGAGTGCAACACGAGGACTTCCCAGGGGGTCACCCATCGTAGTACTACTCTGGCCCAAGCAAGCTTAACTTCGGTGTTTTGATGGTATCCTGTGATTTAGTGCTGCCTTTATCGCACCCGTTTCGCGAGCTTCGTCCCTCGCCTATGTGCACGTCGCGGTCGGTGCATCAACGTCCGGAGCCTCTTGCCCGTCACGAAACTGTCGTCGCTTTCTCGAACGTTCACGAAATCCCTATTGCATGCTCTCTCCGAGCCCTAGCCCGACGACTGCGTATCGGTCACGGCAAGCACGTGCCGAAATCATCGGCACTTTCTAGAACGATCTCGGAATCGCTATTGCGACCCCAATCCGGAAAGCTCTCTCCGAGCCCCTCGATACTGAGTGCGTAGCGGTCACAGCAAATTTCCAGCCCCAAAACAATCGTCTCGGTGCTCTACGGGAGATGTTTCGTATCCCGGGATACAAAAAGGAGTGCAACACGAGGACTTCCCAGGGGGTCACCAATCCTAGTCCTACTCTGGCCCAAGCACGCTTAACTTCGGTTTTTTGATGGGTTCCGGTGATTTAGTGCTGCCATTATCGCACCCGTTTCGCGAGCTTCGTCCCTCGCCTATGTGCACGTCGCGGTCGGCGCATCAACGTCCGGAGTCTCTTGCCCGTCACGAAACTGTCGTCGCTTTCTCGAACGTTCACGAAATCCCTATTGCAAGCTCTCTCCGAGCCCTAGCCCGACGACTGCGTATCGGTCACGGCAAGCGCGTGCCGAAATCATCGGCACTTTCTAGAACGATCTCGGAATCGCTATTGCGACCCCAATCCGGAAAGCTCTCTCCGATCCCCTCGATACTGAGTGCGTAGCGGTCACAGCAAATTTCCAGCCCCTAAACAATCGTCTCGGAGCTCTACGGGAGATGTTTCGTATCCCGGGATGCAAAAAGGAGTGCAACACGATGACTTCCCAGGGGGTCACCCATCGTAGTACTACTCTGGCCCAAGCACGCTTAAGTTCGGTGTTTTGATTGGATCCGGTGATTTAGTGCTGCCATTATCGCACCCGTTTCGCGAGCTTCGTCCCTCGCCTATGTGCACGTCGCGGTCGGCGCATCAACGTCCGGAGCCTCTTGCCCGTCATGAAACTGTCGTCGCTTTTCTCGAACGTTCACGAAATCCCTATTGCAAGCTCTCTCCGAGCCCTAGCCCGACGACTGCGTAACGGTCACGGCAAGCGCGTGCCGAAACCATCGGCACTTTCTAGAACGATCTCGGAATCGCTATTGCGACCCCAATCCGGAAAGCTCTCTCCGAGCCCCTCGATACTGACTGCGTAGCGGTCACAGCAAATTTCCAGCCCCAAAACAATCGTCTCGGAGCTCTACGGGAGATGTTTCGTATCCCGGGATGTAAAAAGGAGTGCAACACGAGGAATTCCCAGGGGGTCACCATTCCTAGTCCTACTCTGGCCCAAGCACGCTTAACTTCGGTGTTTTGATGGGATCCGGTGATTTAGTGCTGCCATTATCGCACCCGTTTCGCGAGCTTCGTCCCTCGCCTATGTGCACGTCGCGGTCGGCGCATCAACGTCCGGAGCCTCTTGCCCGTCACGAAACTGTCGTCGCTTTCTCGAACGTTCACGAAATCCCTATTGCATGCTCTCTCCGAGCCCTAGCCCGACGACTGAGTATCGGTCACGGCAAGCACGTGCCGAAATCATCGGCACTTTCTAGAACGATCTCGGAATCGCTATTGCGACCCCAATCCGGAAAGCTCTCTCCGTTCCCCTCGATACTGACTGCGTAGCGGTCACAGCAAATTTCCAGCCCCAAAACAATCGTCTTGGAGCTCTACGGGAGATGTTTCGTATCCCGGGATGCAAAAAGGAGTGCAACACGATGACTTCCCAAGGGGTCACCCATCGTAGTACTACTCTGGCCCAAGCACGCTTAACTTCGGTGTTTTGATGGGATCCGGTGATTTAGTGCTACCATTATCGCACCCATTTCGCGAGCTTCGTCCCTCGCCTATGTGCACGTCGCGGTCGGCGCATCAACGTCCGGAGCCTCTTGCCCGTCACGAAACTGTCGTCGCTTTCTCGAACGTTCACGAAATCCCTATTGCAAGCTCTCTCCGAGCCCTAGCCCGACGACTGCGTATCGGTCACGGCAAGCGCGTGCCAAAATCATCGGCACTTTCTAGAACGATCTCGGAATCGCTATTGCGACCCCAATCCGGAAAGCTCTCTCCGAGCCCCTCGATACTGAGTGCGTAGCGGTCACAGCAAATTTCCAGCCCCAAAACAATCGTCTCGGAGCTCTACGGGAGATGTTTCGTATCCCGGGATGCAAAAAGGAGTGCAACACGATGACTTCCCAGGGGGTCACCCATCGTAGTACTACTCTGGCCCAAGCACGCTTAAGTTCGGTGTTTTGATGGGATCCGGTGATTTAGTGCTGCCATTATCGCACCCGTTTCGCGAGCTTCGTCCCCCGCCTATGTGCACGTCGCGGTCGGCGCATCAACGTCCGGAGCCCCTTGCCCGTCAAGAAACTGTCGTCGCTTTCTCGAACGTTCACGAAATCCCTATTGCAAGCTCTCTCCGAGCCCTAGCCCGACGACTGCGTATCGGTCATGGCAAGCGCGTGCCGAAACCATCGGCACTTTCTAGAACGATCTCGGAATCGCTATTGCGACCCCAATCCGGAAAGCTCTCTCCGAGCCCCTCGATACTGACTGCGTAGCGGTCACAGCAAATTTCCAGCCCCAAAACAATCGTCTCGGAGCTCTACGGGAGATGTTTCGTATCTCGGGATGCAAAAAGGAGTGCAACACGATGACTTCCCAGGGGGTCACCCATCGTAGTACTACTCTGGCCCAAGCACGCTTAAGTTCGGTGTTTTGATGGGATCCGGTGATTTAGTGCTGCCATTATCGCACCCGTTTCGCGAGCTTCGTCCCTCGCCTATGTGCACGTCGCGGTCGGCGCATCAACGTCCGGAGCCTCTTGCCCGTCATGAAACTGTCGTCGCTTTTCTCGAACGTTCACGAAATCCCTATTGCATGCTCTCTCCGAGCCCTTGCCCGACGACTGCGTATCGGTCACGGCAAGCGCGTGCCGAAATCATCGGCACTTTCTAGAACGATCTCGGAATCGCTATTGCGACCCCAATCCGGAAAGCTCTCTCCGAGCCCCTCGATACTGACTGCGTAGCGGTCACAGCAAATTTCCTGCCCCAAAACAATCGTCTCGGAGCTCTACGGGAGATGTTTCGTATCCCGGGATGCAAAAAGGAGTGCAACACGAGGACTTCCTAGGGGGTCACCAATCCTAGTCCTACTCTGGCCCAAGCACGCTTAACTTCAGTGTTTTGATGGGATCTGGTGATTTAGTGCTGCCTTTATCGCACCCGTTTCGCGAGCTTCGTCCCTCGCCTATGTGCACGTCGCGGTCGGTGCATCAACGTCCGGAGCCTCTTGCCCGTCACGAAACTGTCGTCGCTTTCTCGAACGTTCACGAAATCCCTATTGCATGCTCTCTCCGAGCCCTAGCCCGACGACTGCGTATCGGTCACGGCAAGCGCGTGCCGAAATCATATGCACTTTCTAGAACGATCTCGGAATCGCTATTGCGACCCCAATCCGGAAAGCTGTCTCCGAGCCCCTCGATACTGACAGCGTAGCGGTCACAGCAAATTTCCAGCCCCAAAACAATCGTCTCGGAGCTCTACGGGAGATGTTTCGTATCCCGGGATGTAAAAAGGAGTGCAACACGAGGACTTCCCAGGGGGTCACCATTCCTAGTCCTACTCTGGCCCAAGCACGCTTAACTTCGGTGTTTTGATGGGATCCGGTGATTTAGTGCTGCCATTATCGCACCCGTTTCGCGAGCTTCGTCCCTCGCCTATGTGCACGTTGCGGTCGGCGCATCAACGTCCGGAGCCTCTTGCCCGTCACGAAACTGTCGTCGCTTTCTCGAACGTTCACGAAATCCCTATTGCATGCTCTCTCCGAGCCCTAGCCCGACGACTGCGTATCGGTCACGGCAAGCACGTGCCGAAATCATCGGCACTTTCTAGAACGATCTCGGAATCGCTATTGCGACCCCAATCCGGAAAGCTCTCTCCGAGCCCCTCGATACTGAGTGCGTAGCGGTCACAGCAAATTTCCAGCCCCAAAACAATCGTCTCGGAGCTCTACGGGAGATGTTTCGTATCCCGGAATGCAAAAAGGAGTGCAACACGAGGACTTCCCAGGGGGTCACCAATCCTAGTCCTACTCTGGCCCAAGCACGCTTAACTTCGGTTTTTTGATGGGATCCGGTGATTTAGTGCTGCCTTTATCGCACCCGTTTCGCGAGCTTCGTCCCTCGCCTATGTGCACGTCGCGGTCGGCGCATCAACGTCCGGAGCCTCTTGCCCGTCACGAAACTGTCGTCGCTTTCTCGAATGTTCACGAAATCCCTATTGCATGCTCTCTCCGAGCCCTAGCCCGACGATTGCGTATCGGTCACGGCAAGCGCGTGCCGAAATCATCGGCACTTTCTAGAACGATCTCGGAATCGCTATTGCGACACCAATCCGGAAAGCTCTCTCCGAGCCCCTCGATACTGAGTGCGTAGCGGTCACAGCAAATTTCCAGCCCCAAAACAATCGTCTCGGAGCTCTACGGGAGATGTTTCGTATCCCGGGATGCAAAAAGGAGTGCAACACGAGGACTTCCCAGGGGGTCACCAATCCTAGTCCTACTCTGGCCCAAGCACGCTTAACTTCAGTGTTTTGATGGGATCCGGTGATTTAGTGCTGCCTTTATCGCACCCGTTTCGCGAGCTTCGTCCCTCGCCTATGTGCACGTCGCGGTCGGCGCATCAACGTCCGGAGCCTCTTGCCCGTCACGAAACTGTCGTCGCTTTCTCGAATGTTCACGAAATCCCTATTGCATGCTCTCTCCGAGCCCTAGCCCGACGATTGCGTATCGGTCACGGCAAGCGCGTGCCGAAATCATCGGCACTTTCTAGAACGATCTCGGAATCGCTATTGCGACACCAATCCGGAAAGCTCTCTCCGAGCCCCTCGATACTGAGTGCGTAGCGGTCACAGCAAATTTCCTGCCCCAAAACAATCGTCTCGGAGCTCTACGGGAGATGTTTCGTATCCCGGGATGTAAAAAGGAGTGCAACACGAGGACTTCCCAGGGGGTCACCATTCCTAGTCCTACTCTGGCCCAAGCACGCTTAACTTCGGTTTTTTGATGGGATCCGGTGATTTAGTGCTGCCTTTATCGCACCCGTTTCGCGAGCTTCGTCCCTCGCCTATGTGCACGTCGCGGTCGGCGCATCAACGTCCGGAGTCTCTTGCCCGTCACGAAACTGTCGTCGCTTTCTCGAACGTTCACGAAATCCCTATTGCAAGCTCTCTCCGAGCCCTAGCCCGACGACTGCGTATCGGTCACGGCAAGCGCGTGCCGAAATGATCGGCACTTTCTAGAACGATCTCGGAATCGCTATTGCGACCCCAATCCGGAAAGCTCTCTTCGAGCCCCTCGATACTGAGTGCGTAGCGGTCACAGCAAATTTCCAGCCCCAAAACAATCGTCTCGGAGCTCTACGGGAGATGTTTCGTATCTCGGGATGCAAAAAGGAGTGCAACACGATGACTTCCCAGGGGGTCACCCATCGTAGTACTACTCTGGCCCAAGCACGCTTAAGTTCGGTGTTTTGATGGGATCCGGTGATTTAGTGCTGCCTTTATCGCACCCGTTTCGCGAGCTTCGTCCCTCGCCTATGTGCACGTCGCGGTCGGTGCATCAACGTCCGGAGCCTCTTGCCCGTCACGAAACTGTCGTCGCTTTCTCGAACGTTCACGAAATCCCTATTGCATGCTCTCTCCGAGCCCTAGCCCGACGACTGCGTATCGGTCACGGCAAGCGCGTGCCGAAATCATATGCACTTTCTAGAACGATCTCGGAATCGCTATTGCGACCCCAATCCGGAAAGCTGTCTCCGAGCCCCTCGATACTGACAGCGTAGCGGTCACAGCAAATTTCCAGCCCCAAAACAATCGTCTCGGAGCTCTACGGGAGATGTTTCGTATCCCGGGATGTAAAAAGGAGTGCAACACGAGGACTTCCCAGGGGGTCACCATTCCTAGTCCTACTCTGGCCCAAGCACGCTTAACTTCGGTGTTTTGATGGGATCCGGTGATTTAGTGCTGCCATTATCGCACCCGTTTCGCGAGCTTCGTCCCTCGCCTATGTGCACGTTGCGGTCGGCGCATCAACGTCCGGAGCCTCTTGCCCGTCACGAAACTGTCGTCGCTTTCTCGAACGTTCACGAAATCCCTATTGCATGCTCTCTCCGAGCCCTAGCCCGACGACTGCGTATCGGTCACGGCAAGCACGTGCCGAAATCATCGGCACTTTCTAGAACGATCTCGGAATCGCTATTGCGACCCCAATCCGGAAAGCTCTCTCCGAGCCCCTCGATACTGAGTGCGTAGCGGTCACAGCAAATTTCCAGCCCCAAAACAATCGTCTCGGAGCTCTACGGGAGATGTTTCGTATCCCGGAATGCAAAAAGGAGTGCAACACGAGGACTTCCCAGGGGGTCACCAATCCTAGTCCTACTCTGGCCCAAGCACGCTTAACTTCGGTTTTTTGATGGGATCCGGTGATTTAGTGCTGCCTTTATCGCACCCGTTTCGCGAGCTTCGTCCCTCGCCTATGTGCACGTCGCGGTCGGCGCATCAACGTCCGGAGCCTCTTGCCCGTCACGAAACTGTCGTCGCTTTCTCGAATGTTCACGAAATCCCTATTGCATGCTCTCTCCGAGCCCTAGCCCGACGATTGCGTATCGGTCACGGCAAGCGCGTGCCGAAATCATCGGCACTTTCTAGAACGATCTCGGAATCGCTATTGCGACACCAATCCGGAAAGCTCTCTCCGAGCCCCTCGATACTGAGTGCGTAGCGGTCACAGCAAATTTCCAGCCCCAAAACAATCGTCTCGGAGCTCTACGGGAGATGTTTCGTATCCCGGGATGCAAAAAGGAGTGCAACACGAGGACTTCCCAGGGGGTCACCAATCCTAGTCCTACTCTGGCCCAAGCACGCTTAACTTCAGTGTTTTGATGGGATCCGGTGATTTAGTGCTGCCTTTATCGCACCCGTTTCGCGAGCTTCGTCCCTCGCCTATGTGCACGTCGCGGTCGGCGCATCAACGTCCGGAGCCTCTTGCCCGTCACGAAACTGTCGTCGCTTTCTCGAATGTTCACGAAATCCCTATTGCATGCTCTCTCCGAGCCCTAGCCCGACGATTGCGTATCGGTCACGGCAAGCGCGTGCCGAAATCATCGGCACTTTCTAGAACGATCTCGGAATCGCTATTGCGACACCAATCCAGAAAGCTCTCTCCGAGCCCCTCGATACTGAATGCGTAGCGGTCACAGCAAATTTCCAGCCCCAAAACAATCGTCTCGGAGCTCTACGGGAGATGTTTCGTATCCCGGGATGTAAAAAGGAGTGCAACACGAGGAATTCCCAGGGGGTCACCATTCCTAGTCCTACTCTGGCCCAAGCACGCTTAACTTCGGTGTTTTGATGGGATCCGGTGATTTAGTGCTGCCATTATCGCACCCGTTTCGCGAGCTTCGTCCCTCGCCTATGTGCACGTCGCGGTCGGCGCATCAACGTCCGGAGCCTCTTGCCCGTCACGAAACTGTCGTCGCTTTCTCGAACGTTCACGAAATCCCTATTGCATGCTCTCTCCGAGCCCTAGCCCGACGACTGAGTATCGGTCACGGCAAGCACGTGCCGAAATCATCGGCACTTTCTAGAACGATCTCGGAATCGCTATTGCGACCCCAATCCGGAAAGCTCTCTCCGTTCCCCTCGATACTGACTGCGTAGCGGTCACAGCAAATTTCCAGCCCCAAAACAATCGTCTTGGAGCTCTACGGGAGATGTTTCGTATCCCGGGATGCAAAAAGGAGTGCAACACGATGACTTCCCAAGGGGTCACCCATCGTAGTACTACTCTGGCCCAAGCACGCTTAACTTCGGTGTTTTGATGGGATCCGGTGATTTAGTGCTACCATTATCGCACCCATTTCGCGAGCTTCGTCCCTCGCCTATGTGCACGTCGCGGTCGGCGCATCAACGTCCGGAGCCTCTTGCCCGTCACGAAACTGTCGTCGCTTTCTCGAACGTTCACGAAATCCCTATTGCAAGCTCTCTCCGAGCCCTAGCCCGACGACTGCGTATCGGTCACGGCAAGCGCGTGCCAAAATCATCGGCACTTTCTAGAACGATCTCGGAATCGCTATTGCGACCCCAATCCGGAAAGCTCTCTCCGAGCCCCTCGATACTGAGTGCGTAGCGGTCACAGCAAATTTCCAGCCCCAAAACAATCGTCTCGGAGCTCTACGGGAGATGTTTCGTATCCCGGGATGCAAAAAGGAGTGCAACACGATGACTTCCCAGGGGGTCACCCATCGTAGTACTACTCTGGCCCAAGCACGCTTAAGTTCGGTGTTTTGATGGGATCCGGTGATTTAGTGCTGCCATTATCGCACCCGTTTCGCGAGCTTCGTCCCCCGCCTATGTGCACGTCGCGGTCGGCGCATCAACGTCCGGAGCCCCTTGCCCGTCAAGAAACTGTCGTCGCTTTCTCGAACGTTCACGAAATCCCTATTGCAAGCTCTCTCCGAGCCCTAGCCCGACGACTGCGTATCGGTCATGGCAAGCGCGTGCCGAAACCATCGGCACTTTCTAGAACGATCTCGGAATCGCTATTGCGACCCCAATCCGGAAAGCTCTCTCCGAGCCCCTCGATACTGACTGCGTAGCGGTCACAGCAAATTTCCAGCCCCAAAACAATCGTCTCGGAGCTCTACGGGAGATGTTTCGTATCTCGGGATGCAAAAAGGAGTGCAACACGATGACTTCCCAGGGGGTCACCCATCGTAGTACTACTCTGGCCCAAGCACGCTTAAGTTCGGTGTTTTGATGGGATCCGGTGATTTAGTGCTGCCATTATCGCACCCGTTTCGCGAGCTTCGTCCCTCGCCTATGTGCACGTCGCGGTCGGCGCATCAACGTCCGGAGCCTCTTGCCCGTCATGAAACTGTCGTCGCTTTTCTCGAACGTTCACGAAATCCCTATTGCATGCTCTCTCCGAGCCCTTGCCCGACGACTGCGTATCGGTCACGGCAAGCGCGTGCCGAAATCATCGGCACTTTCTAGAACGATCTCGGAATCGCTATTGCGACCCCAATCCGGAAAGCTCTCTCCGAGCCCCTCGATACTGACTGCGTAGCGGTCACAGCAAATTTCCTGCCCCAAAACAATCGTCTCGGAGCTCTACGGGAGATGTTTCGTATCCCGGGATGCAAAAAGGAGTGCAACACGAGGACTTCCTAGGGGGTCACCAATCCTAGTCCTACTCTGGCCCAAGCACGCTTAACTTCAGTGTTTTGATGGGATCTGGTGATTTAGTGCTGCCTTTATCGCACCCGTTTCGCGAGCTTCGTCCCTCGCCTATGTGCACGTCGCGGTCGGTGCATCAACGTCCGGAGCCTCTTGCCCGTCACGAAACTGTCGTCGCTTTCTCGAACGTTCACGAAATCCCTATTGCATGCTCTCTCCGAGCCCTAGCCCGACGACTGCGTATCGGTCACGGCAAGCGCGTGCCGAAATCATATGCACTTTCTAGAACGATCTCGGAATCGCTATTGCGACCCCAATCCGGAAAGCTGTCTCCGAGCCCCTCGATACTGACAGCGTAGCGGTCACAGCAAATTTCCAGCCCCAAAACAATCGTCTCGGAGCTCTACGGGAGATGTTTCGTATCCCGGGATGTAAAAAGGAGTGCAACACGAGGACTTCCCAGGGGGTCACCATTCCTAGTCCTACTCTGGCCCAAGCACGCTTAACTTCGGTGTTTTGATGGGATCCGGTGATTTAGTGCTGCCATTATCGCACCCGTTTCGCGAGCTTCGTCCCTCGCCTATGTGCACGTTGCGGTCGGCGCATCAACGTCCGGAGCCTCTTGCCCGTCACGAAACTGTCGTCGCTTTCTCGAACGTTCACGAAATCCCTATTGCATGCTCTCTCCGAGCCCTAGCCCGACGACTGCGTATCGGTCACGGCAAGCACGTGCCGAAATCATCGGCACTTTCTAGAACGATCTCGGAATCGCTATTGCGACCCCAATCCGGAAAGCTCTCTCCGAGCCCCTCGATACTGAGTGCGTAGCGGTCACAGCAAATTTCCAGCCCCAAAACAATCGTCTCGGAGCTCTACGGGAGATGTTTCGTATCCCGGAATGCAAAAAGGAGTGCAACACGAGGACTTCCCAGGGGGTCACCAATCCTAGTCCTACTCTGGCCCAAGCACGCTTAACTTCGGTTTTTTGATGGGATCCGGTGATTTAGTGCTGCCTTTATCGCACCCGTTTCGCGAGCTTCGTCCCTCGCCTATGTGCACGTCGCGGTCGGCGCATCAACGTCCGGAGCCTCTTGCCCGTCACGAAACTGTCGTCGCTTTCTCGAATGTTCACGAAATCCCTATTGCATGCTCTCTCCGAGCCCTAGCCCGACGATTGCGTATCGGTCACGGCAAGCGCGTGCCGAAATCATCGGCACTTTCTAGAACGATCTCGGAATCGCTATTGCGACACCAATCCGGAAAGCTCTCTCCGAGCCCCTCGATACTGAGTGCGTAGCGGTCACAGCAAATTTCCAGCCCCAAAACAATCGTCTCGGAGCTCTACGGGAGATGTTTCGTATCCCGGGATGCAAAAAGGAGTGCAACACGAGGACTTCCCAGGGGGTCACCAATCCTAGTCCTACTCTGGCCCAAGCACGCTTAACTTCAGTGTTTTGATGGGATCCGGTGATTTAGTGCTGCCTTTATCGCACCCGTTTCGCGAGCTTCGTCCCTCGCCTATGTGCACGTCGCGGTCGGCGCATCAACGTCCGGAGCCTCTTGCCCGTCACGAAACTGTCGTCGCTTTCTCGAATGTTCACGAAATCCCTATTGCATGCTCTCTCCGAGCCCTAGCCCGACGATTGCGTATCGGTCACGGCAAGCGCGTGCCGAAATCATCGGCACTTTCTAGAACGATCTCGGAATCGCTATTGCGACACCAATCCGGAAAGCTCTCTCCGAGCCCCTCGATACTGAGTGCGTAGCGGTCACAGCAAATTTCCTGCCCCAAAACAATCGTCTCGGAGCTCTACGGGAGATGTTTCGTATCCCGGGATGTAAAAAGGAGTGCAACACGAGGACTTCCCAGGGGGTCACCATTCCTAGTCCTACTCTGGCCCAAGCACGCTTAACTTCGGTTTTTTGATGGGATCCGGTGATTTAGTGCTGCCTTTATCGCACCCGTTTCGCGAGCTTCGTCCCTCGCCTATGTGCACGTCGCGGTCGGCGCATCAACGTCCGGAGTCTCTTGCCCGTCACGAAACTGTCGTCGCTTTCTCGAACGTTCACGAAATCCCTATTGCAAGCTCTCTCCGAGCCCTAGCCCGACGACTGCGTATCGGTCACGGCAAGCGCGTGCCGAAATCATCGGCACTTTCTAGAACGATCTCGGAATCGCTATTGCGACCCCAATCCGGAAAGCTCTCTTCGAGCCCCTCGATACTGAGTGCGTAGCGGTCACAGCAAATTTCCAGCCCCAAAACAATCGTCTCGGAGCTCTACGGGAGATGTTTCGTATCTCGGGATGCAAAAAGGAGTGCAACACGATGACTTCCCAGGGGGTCACCCATCGTAGTACTACTCTGGCCCAAGCACGCTTAAGTTCGGTGTTTTGATGGGATCCGGTGATTTAGTGCTGCCATTATCGCACCCATTTCGCGAGATTCGTCCCTCGCCTATGTGCACGTCGCGGTCGGCGCATCAACGTCCGGAGCCTCTTGCCCGTCATGAAACTGTCGTTGCTTTTCTCGAACGTTCACGAAATCCCTATTGCAAGCTCTCTCCGAGCCCTAGCCCGACGACTGCGTAACGGTCACGGCAAGCGCGTGCCGAAACCATCGGCACTTTCTAGAACGATCTCGGAATCGCTATTGCGACCCCAATCTGGAAAGCTCTCTCCGAGCCCCTCGATACTGACTGCGTAGCGGTCACAGCAAATTTCCAGCCCCAAAACAATCGTCTCGGAGCTCTACGGGAGATGTTTCGTATCCCGGGATGCAAAAAGGAGTGCAACACGAGGACTTCCCAGGGGGTCACCAATCCTAGTCCTACTCTGGCCCAAGCACGCTTAACTTCAGTGTTTTGATGGGATCCGGTGATTTAGTGCTGCCTTTATCGCACCCGTTTCGCGAGCTTCGTCCCTCGCCTATGTGCACGTCGCGGTCGGCGCATCAACGTCCGGAGCCTCTTGCCCGTCACGAAACTGTCGTCGCTTTCTCGAATGTTCACGAAATCCCTATTGCATGCTCTCTCCGAGCCCTAGCCCGACGATTGCGTATCGGTCACGGCAAGCGCGTGCCGAAATCATCGGCACTTTCTAGAACGATCTCGGAATCGCTATTGCGACACCAATCCGGAAAGCTCTCTCCGAGCCCCTCGATACTGAGTGCGTAGCGGTCACAGCAAATTTCCAGCCCCAAAACAATCGTCTCGGAGCTCTACGGGAGATGTTTCGTATCCCGGGATGCAAAAAGGAGTGCAACACGAGGACTTCCCAGGGGGTCACCAATCCTAGTCCTACTCTGGCCCAAGCACGCTTAACTTCGGTGTTTTGATTGGATCCGGTGATTTAGTGCTGCCATTATCGCACCCATTTCGCGAGCTTCGTCCCTCGCCTATGTGCACGTCGCGGTCGGCGCATCAACGTCCGGAGCCTCTTGCCCGTCATGAAACTGTCGTCGCTTTCTCGAACGTTCACGAAATCCCTATTGCAAGCTCTCTCCGAGCCCTAGCCCGACGACAACGTATCGGTCACGGCAAGCGCGTGCCGAAATCATCGGCACTTTCTAGAACGATCTCGGAATCGCTATTGCGACCCCAATCCGGAAAGCTCTCTCCGTTCCCCTCGATACTGACTGCGTAGCGGTCACAGCAAATTTCCAGCCCCAAAACAATCGTCTTGGAGCTCTACGGGAGATGTTTCGTATCCCGGGATGCAAAAAGGAGTGCAACACGATGACTTCCCAAGGGGTCAACCATCGTAGTACTACTCTGGCCCAAGCACGCTTAACTTCGGTGTTTTGATGGGATCCGGTGATTTAGTGCTGCCATTATCGCACCCATTTCGCGAGCTTCGTCCCTCGCCTATGTGCACGTCGCGGTCGGCGCATCAACGTCCGGAGCCTCTTGCCCGTCACGAAACTGTCGTCGCTTTCTCGAACGTTCACGAAATCCCTATTGCAAGCTCTCTCCGAGCCCTAGCCCGACGACTGCGTATCGGTCACGGCAAGCGCGTGCCAAAATCATCGGCACTTTCTAGAACGATATCGGAATCGCTATTGCGACCCCAATCCGGAAAGCTCTCTCCGAGCCCCTCGATACTGAGTGCGTAGCGGTCACAGCAAATTTCCAGCCCCAAAACAATCGTCTCGGAGCTCTACGGGAGATGTTTCGTATCCCGGGATGCAAAAAGGAGTGCAACACGATGACTTCCCAGGGGGTCACCCATCGTAGTACTACTCTGGCCCAAGCACGCTTAAGTTCGGTGTTTTGATGGGATCCGGTGATTTAGTGCTGCCATTATCGCACCCGTTTCGCGAGCTTCGTCCCTCGCCTATGTGCACGTCGCGGTCGGCGCATCAACGTCCGGAGCCCCTTGCCCGTCACGAAACTGTCGTCGCTTTCTCGAACGTTCACGAAATCCCTATTGCAAGCTCTCTCCGAGCCGTAGCCCGACGACTGCGTATCGGTCACGGCAAGCGCGTGCCGAAACCATCGGCACTTTCTAGAACGATCTCGGAATCGCTATTGCGACCCCAATCCGGAAAGCTCTCTCCGTTCCCCTCGATACTGACTGCATAGCGGTCACAGCAAATTTCCAGCCCCAAAACAATCGTCTTGGAGCTCTACGGGAGATGTTTCGTATCCCGGGATGCAAAAAGGAGTGCAACACGATGACTTCCCAAGGGGTCACCCATCGTAGTACTACTCTGGCCCAAGCACGCTTAACTTCGGTGTTTTGATGGGATCCGGTGATTTAGTGCTGCCATTATCGCACCCATTTCGCGAGCTTCGTCCCTCGCCTATGTGCACGTCGCGGTCGGCGCATCAACGTCCGGAGCCTCTTGCCCGTCACGAAACTGTCGTCGCTTTCTCGAACGTTCACGAAATCCCTATTGCAAGCTCTCTCCGAGCCCTAGCCCGACGACTGCGTATCGGTCACGGCAAGCGCGTGCCAAAATCATCGGCACTTTCTAGAACGATATCGGAATCGCTATTGCGACCCCAATCCGGAAAGCTCTCTCCGAGCCCCTCGATACTGAGTGCGTAGCGGTCACAGCAAATTTCCAGCCCCAAAACAATCGTCTCGGAGCTCTACGGGAGATGTTTCGTATCCCGGGATGCAAAAAGGAGTGCAACACGAGGACTTCCCAGGGGGTCAACCATCGTAGTACTACTCTGGCCCAAGCACGCTTAAGTTCGGTGTTTTGATGGGATCCGGTGATTTAGTGCTGCCATTATCGCACCCATTTCGCGAGATTCGTCCCTCGCCTATGTGCACGTCGCGGTCGGCGCATCAACGTCCGGAGCCTCTTGCCCGTCATGAAACTGTCGTTGCTTTTCTCGAACGTTCACGAAATCCCTATTGCAAGCTCTCTCCGAGCCCTAGCCCGACGACTGCTTAACGGTCACGGCAAGCGCGTGCCGAAACCATCGGCACTTTCTAGAACGATCTCGGAATCGCTATTGCGACCCCAATCTGGAAAGCTCTCTCCGAGCCCCTCGATACTGACTGCGTAGCGGTCACAGCAAATTTCCAGCCCCAAAACAATCGTCTCGGAGCTCTACGGGAGATGTTTCGTATCCCGGGATGCAAAAAGGAGTGCAACACGAGGACTTCCCAGGGGGTCACCAATCCTAGTCCTACTCTGGCCCAAGCACGCTTAACTTCGGTGTTTTGATTGGATCCGGTGATTTAGTGCTGCCATTATCGCACCCATTTCGCGAGCTTCGTCCCTCGCCTATGTGCACGTCGCGGTCGGCGCATCAACGTCCGGAGCCTCTTGCCCGTCACGAAACTGTCGTCGCTTTCTCGAACGTTCACGAAATCCCTATTGCAAGCTCTCTCCGAGCCCTAGCCCGACGACAACGTATCGGTCACGGCAAGCGCGTGCCGAAATCATCGGCACTTTCTTGAACGATCTCGGAATCGCTATTGCGACCCCAATCTGGAAAGCTCTCTCCGAGCCCCTCGATACTGACTGCGTAGCGGTCACAGCAAATTTCCAGCCCCAAAACAATCGTCTCGGAGCTCTACGGGAGATGTTTCGTATCCCGGGATGCAAAAAGGAGTGCAACACGAGGACTTCCCAGGGGGTCACCAATCCTAGTCCTACTCTGGCCCAAGCACGCTTAACTTCAGTGTTTTGATGGGATCCGGTGATTTAGTGCTGCCTTTATCGCACCCGTTTCGCGAGCTTCGTCCCTCGCCTATGTGCACGTCGCGGTCGGCGCATCAACGTCCGGAGCCTCTTGCCCGTCACGAAACTGTCGTCGCTTTCTCGAATGTTCACGAAATCCCTATTGCATGCTCTCTCCGAGCCCTAGCCCGACGATTGCGTATCGGTCACGGCAAGCGCGTGCCGAAATCATCGGCACTTTCTAGAACGATCTCGGAATCGCTATTGCGACACCAATCCAGAAAGCTCTCTCCGAGCCCCTCGATACTGAGTGCGTAGAGGTCACAGCAAATTTCCAGCCCCAAAACAATCGTCTCGGAGCTCTACGGGAGATGTTTCGTATCCCGGGATGCAAAAAGGAGTGCAACACGAGGACTTCCCAGGGGGTCACCAATCCTAGTCCTACTCTGGCCCAAGCACGCTTAACTTCAGTGTTTTGATGGGATCCGGTGATTTAGTGCTGCCTTTATCGCACCCGTTTCGCGAGCTTCGTCCCTCGCCTATGTGCACGTCGCGGTCGGCGCATCAACGTCCGGAGCCTCTTGCCCGTCACGAAACTGTCGTCGCTTTCTCGAATGTTCACGAAATCCCTATTGCATGCTCTCTCCGAGCCCTAGCCCGACGATTGCGTATCGGTCACGGCAAGCGCGTGCCGAAATCATCGGCACTTTCTAGAACGATCTCGGAATCGCTATTGCGACACCAATCCGGAAAGCTCTCTCCGAGCCCCTCGATACTGAGTGCGTAGCGGTCACAGCAAATTTCCAGCCCCAAAACAATCGTCTCGGAGCTCTACGGGAGATGTTTCGTATCCCGGGATGCAAAAAGGAGTGCAACACGAGGACTTCCCAGGGGGTCACCAATCCTAGTCCTACTCTGGCCCAAGCACGCTTAACTTCGGTGTTTTGATTGGATCCGGTGATTTAGTGCTGCCATTATCGCACCCATTTCGCGAGCTTCGTCCCTCGCCTATGTGCACGTCGCGGTCGGCGCATCAACGTCCGGAGCCTCTTGCCCGTCACGAAACTGTCGTCGCTTTCTCGAACGTTCACGAAATCCCTATTGCAAGCTCTCTCGGAGCCCTAGCCCGACGACAACGTATCGGTCACGGCAAGCGCGTGCCGAAATCATCGGCACTTTCTAGAACGATCTCGGAATCGCTATTGCGACCCCAATCCGGAAAGCTCTCTCCGTTCCCCTCGATACTGACTGCGTAGCGGTCACAGCAAATTTCCAGCCCCAAAACAATCGTCTTGGAGCTCTACGGGAGATGTTTCGTATCCCGGGATGCAAAAAGGAGTGCAACACGATGACTTCCCAGGGGGTCACCCATCGTAGTACTACTCTGGCCCAAGCACGCTTAACTTCGGTGTTTTGATGGGATCCGGAGATTTAGTGCTGCCATTATCGCACCCATTTCGCGAGCTTCGTCCCTCGCCTATGTGCACGTCGCGGTCGGCGCATCAACGTCCGGAGCCTCTTGCCCGTCACGAAACTGTCGTCGCTTTCTCGAACGTTCACGAAATCCCTATTGCAAGCTCTCTCCGAGCCCTAGCCCGACGACTGCGTATCGGTCACGGCAAGCGCGTGCCAAAATCATCGGCACTTTCTAGAACGATATCGGAATCGCTATTGCGACCCCAATCCGGAAAGCTCTCTCCGAGCCCCTCGATACTGAGTGCGTAGCGGTCACAGCAAATTTCCAGCCCCAAAACAATCGTCTCGGAGCTCTACGGGAGATGTTTCGTATCCCGGGATGCAAAAAGGAGTGCAACACGATGACTTCCCAGGGGGTCACCCATCGTAGTACTACTCTGGCCCAAGCACGCTTAAGTTCGGTGTTTTGATGGGATCCGGTGATTTAGTGCTGCCATTATCGCACCCGTTTCGCGAGCTTCGTCCCTCGCCTATGTGCACGTCGCGGTCGGCGCATCAACGTCCGGAGCCCCTTGCCCGTCACGAAACTGTCGTCGCTTTCTCGAACGTTCACGAAATCCCTATTGCAAGCTCTCTCCGAGCCCTAGCCCGACGACTGCGTATCGGTCACGGCAAGCGCGTGCCGAAACCATCGGCACTTTCTAGAACGATCTCGGAATCGCTATTGCGACCCCAATCCGGAAAGCTCTCTCCGAGCCCCTCGATACTGACTGCGTAGCGGTCACAGCAAATTTCCTGCCCCAAAACAATCGTCTCGGAGCTCTACGGGAGATGTTTCGTATCCCGGGATTCAAAAAGGAGTGCAACACGAGGACTTCCTAGGGGGTCACCAATCCTAGTCCTACTCTGGCCCAAGCACGCTTAACTTCAGTGTTTTGATGGGATCCGGTGATTTAGTGCTGCCTTTATCGCACCCGTTTCGCGAGCTTCGTCCCTCGCCTATGTGCACGTCGCGGTCGGCGCATCAACGTCCGGAGCCTCTTGCCCGTCACGAAACTGTCGTCGCTTTCTCGAACGTTCACGAAATCCCAATTGCATGCTCTCTCCGAGCCCTAGCCCGACGACTGCGTATCGGTCACGGCAAGCGCGTGCCGAAATCATCGGCACTTTCTAGAACGATCTCGGAATCGCTATTGCGACCCCAATCCGGAAAGCTCTCTCCGAGCCCCTCGATACTGAGTGCGTAGCGGTCACAGCAAATTTCCAGCCCCAAAACAATCGTCTCGGAGCTCTACGGGAGATGTTTCGTATCCCGGGATGCAAAAAGGAGTGCAACACGATGACTTCCCAGGGGGTCACCCATCGTAGTACTACTCTGGCCCAAGCACGCTTAAGTTCGGTGTTTTGATGGGATCCGGTGATTTAGTGCTGCCATTATCGCACCCGTTTCGCGAGCTTCGTCCCTCGCCTATGTGCACGTCGCGGTCGGCGCATCAACGTCCGGAGCCCCTTGCCCGTCACGAAACTGTCGTCGCTTTCTCGAACGTTCACGAAATCCCTATTGCATGCTCTCTCCGAGCCCTAGCCCGACGACTGCGTATCGGTCACGGCAAGCACGTGGCGAAATCATCGGCACTTTCTAGAACGATCTCGGAATCGCTATTGCGACCCCAATCCGGAAAGCTCTCTCCGAGCCCCTCGATACTGAGTGCGTAGCGGTCACAGCAAATTTCCAGCCCCAAAACAATCGTCTCGGAGCTCTACGGGAGATGTTTCGTATCCCGGGATACAAAAAGGAGTGCAACACGAGGACTTCCCAGGGGGTCACCAATCCTAGTCCTACTCTGGCCCAAGCACGCTTAACTTCGGTTTTTTGATGGGTTCCGGTGATTTAGTGCTGCCATTATCGCACCCGTTTCGCGAGCTTCGTCCCTCGCCTATGTGCACGTCGCGGTCGGCGCATCAACGTCTGGAGTCTCTTGCCCGTCACGAAACTGTCGTCGCTTTCTCGAACGTTCACGAAATCCCTATTGCAAGCTCTCTCCGAGCCCTAGCCCGACGACTGCGTATCGGTCACGGCAAGCGCGTGCCGAAATCATCGGCACTTTCTAGAACGATCTCGGAATCGCTATTGCGACCCCAATCCGGAAAGCTCTCTCCGATCCCCTCGATACTGAGTGCGTAGCGGTCACAGCAAATTTCCAGCCCCTAAACAATCGTCTCGGAGCTCTACGGGAGATGTTTCGTATCCCGGGATGCAAAAAGGAGTGCAACACGATGACTTCCCAGGGGGTCACCCATCGTAGTACTACTCTGGCCCAAGCACGCTTAAGTTCGGTGTTTTGATTGGATCCGGTGATTTAGTGCTGCCATTATCGCACCCGTTTCGCGAGCTTCGTCCCTCGCCTATGTGCACGTCGCGGTCGGCGCATCAACGTCCGGAGCCTCTTGCCCGTCATGAAACTGTCGTCGCTTTTCTCGAACGTTCACGAAATCCCTATTGCAAGCTCTCTCCGAGCCCTAGCCCGACGACTGCGTAACGGTCACGGCAAGCGCGTGCCGAAACCATCGGCACTTTCTAGAACGATCTCGGAATCGCTATTGCGACCCCAATCCGGAAAGCTCTCTCCGAGCCCCTCGATACTGACTGCGTAGCGGTCACAGCAAATTTCCAGCCCCAAAACAATCGTCTCGGAGCTCTACGGGAGATGTTTCGTATCCCGGGATGTAAAAAGGAGTGCAACACGAGGACTTCCCAGGGGGTCACCATTCCTAGTCCTACTCTGGCCCAAGCACGCTTAACTTCGGTGTTTTGATGGGATCCGGTGATTTAGTGCTGCCATTATCGCACCCGTTTCGCGAGCTTCGTCCCTCGCCTATGTGCACGTCGCGGTCGGCGCATCAACGTCCGGAGCCTCTTGCCCGTCACGAAACTGTCGTCGCTTTCTCGAACGTTCACGAAATCCCTATTGCATGCTCTCTCCGAGCCCTAGCCCGACGACTGAGTATCGGTCACGGCAAGCACGTGCCGAAATCATCGGCACTTTCTAGAACGATCTCGGAATCGCTATTGCGACCCCAATCCGGAAAGCTCTCTCCGTTCCCCTCGATACTGACTGCGTAGCGGTCACAGCAAATTTCCAGCCCCAAAACAATCGTCTTGGAGCTCTACGGGAGATGTTTCGTATCCCGGGATGCAAAAAGGAGTGCAACACGATGACTTCCCAAGGGGTCACCCATCGTAGTACTACTCTGGCCCAAGCACGCTTAACTTCGGTGTTTTGATGGGATCCGGTGATTTAGTGCTACCATTATCGCACCCATTTCGCGAGCTTCGTCCCTCGCCTATGTGCACGTCGCGGTCGGCGCATCAACGTCCGGAGCCCCTTGCCCGTCACGAAACTGTCGTCGCTTTCTCGAACGTTCACGAAATCCCTATTGCAAGCTCTCTCCGAGCCCTAGCCCGACGACTGCGTATCGGTCATGGCAAGCGCGTGCCGAAACCATCGGCACTTTCTAGAACGATCTCGGAATCGCTATTGCGACCCCAATCCGGAAAGCTCTCTCCGAGCCCCTCGATACTGACTGCGTAGCGGTCACAGCAAATTTCCAGCCCCAAAACAATCGTCTCGGAGCTCTACGGGAGATGTTTCGTATCTCGGGATGCAAAAAGGAGTGCAACACGATGACTTCCCAGGGGGTCACCCATCGTAGTACTACTCTGGCCCAAGCACGCTTAAGTTCGGTGTTTTGATGGGATCCGGTGATTTAGTGCTGCCATTATCGCACCCGTTTCGCGAGCTTCGTCCCTCGCCTATGTGCACGTCGCGGTCGGCGCATCAACGTCCGGAGCCTCTTGCCCGTCATGAAACTGTCGTCGCTTTTCTCGAACGTTCACGAAATCCCTATTGCATGCTCTCTCCGAGCCCTTGCCCGACGACTGCGTATCGGTCACGGCAAGCGCGTGCCGAAATCATCGGCACTTTCTAGAACGATCTCGGAATCGCTATTGCGACCCCAATCCGGAAAGCTCTCTCCGAGCCCCTCGATACTGACTGCGTAGCGGTCACAGCAAATTTCCTGCCCCAAAACAATCGTCTCGGAGCTCTACGGGAGATGTTTCGTATCCCGGGATGCAAAAAGGAGTGCAACACGAGGACTTCCTAGGGGGTCACCAATCCTAGTCCTACTCTGGCCCAAGCACGCTTAACTTCAGTGTTTTGATGGGATCTGGTGATTTAGTGCTGCCTTTATCGCACCCGTTTCGCGAGCTTCGTCCCTCGCCTATGTGCACGTCGCGGTCGGCGCATCAACGTCCGGAGCCTCTTGCCCGTCACGAAACTGTCGTCGCTTTCTCGAACGTTCACGAAATCCCTATTGCAAGCTCTCTCCGAGCCCTAGCCCGACGACTGCGTATCGGTCACGGCAAGCGCGTGCCGAAACCATCGGCACTTTCTAGAACGATCTCGGAATCGCTATTGTGACCCCAATCCGGAAAGCTCTCTCCGAGCCCCTCGATACTGACTGCGTAGCGGTCACAGCAAATTTCCAGCCCCAAAACAATCGTCTCGGAGCTCTACGGGAGATGTTTCGTATCCCGGGATGCAAAGAGTGCAACACGAGGACTTCCCAGGGGGTCACCAATCCTAGTCGTACTCTGGCCCAAGCACGCTTAACTTCAGTGTTTTGATGGGATCCGGTGATTTAGTGCTGCCTTTATCGCACCCGTTTCGTGAGCTTCGTCCCTCGCCTATGTGCACGTCGCGGTCGGCGCATCAACGTCCGGAGCCTCTTGCCCGTCAGGAAACCATCGGCGCTTTCTCGAACGTTCACGAAATCCCTATTGCAAGCTCTCTATGAGCCCTAGGCCGACGACTGTGTATCGGTCACGGCAAGCACGTGCCGAAACCATCGGCACTTTCTAGAACGATCTTCGAATCGCTATTGCGACCCCAATCCAGAAAGCTATCTCCGAGCCCCTCGATACTGACAGCGTAGCGGTCACAGCAAATTTCCAGCCCCAAAACAATCGTCTCGGAGCTCTACGGGAGATGTTTCATATCCCGGGATGCAAAAAGGAGTGCAACACGAGGACTTCCCAGGGGGTCACCAATCCTAGTACTACTCTGGCCCAAGCATGCTTAACTTCGGTGTTTTGATGGGATCCGGTGATTTAGTGCTGCCATTATCGCACCCGTTTCGCGAGCTTCGTCCCTCGCCTATGTGCACGTCGCGGTCGGCGCATCAACGTCCGGAGCCTCTTGCCCGTCACGAAACTGTCGTCGCTTTCTCGAACGTTCACGAAATCCCTATTGCAAGCTCTCTCCGAGCCCTAGCCCGACGACTGCGTAACGGTCACGGCAAGCGCGTGCCGAAACCATCGGCACTTTCTAGAACGATCTCGGAATCGCTATTGCGACCCCAATCTGGAAAGCTCTCTCCGAGCCCCTCGATACTGACTGCGTAGCGGTCACAGCAAATTTCCAGCCCCAAAACAATCGTCTCGGAGCTCTACGGGAGATGTTTCGTATCCCGGGATGCAAAAAGGAGTGCAACACGAGGACTTCCCAGGGGGTCACCAATCCTAGTCCTACTCTGGCCCAAGCACGCTTAACTTCAGTGTTTTGATGGGATCCGGTGATTTAGTGCTGCCTTTATCGCACCCGTTTCGCGAGCTTCGTCCCTCGCCTATGTGCACGTCGCGGTCGGCGCATCAACGTCCGGAGCCTCTTGCCCGTCACGAAACTGTCGTCGCTTTCTCGAATGTTCACGAAATCCCTATTGCATGCTCTCTCCGAGCCCTAGCCCGACGATTGCGTATCGGTCACGGCAAGCGCGTGCCGAAATCATCGGCACTTTCTAGAACGATCTCGGAATCGCTATTGCGACACCAATCCGGAAAGCTCTCTCCGAGCCCCTCGATACTGAGTGCGTAGCGGTCACAGCAAATTTCCAGCCCCAAAACAATCGTCTCGGAGCTCTACGGGAGATGTTTCGTATCCCGGGATGCAAAAAGGAGTGCAACACGAGGACTTCCCAGGGGGTCACCAATCCTAGTCCTACTCTGGCCCAAGCACGCTTAACTTCGGTGTTTTGATTGGATCCGGTGATTTAGTGCTGCCATTATCGCACCCATTTCGCGAGCTTCGTCCCTCGCCTATGTGCACGTCGCGGTCGGCGCATCAACGTCCGTAGCCTCTTGCCCGTCACGAAACGGTCGTCGCTTTCTCGAACGTTCACGAAATCCCTATTGCAAGCTCTCTCCGAGCCCTAGCCCGACGACAACGTATCGGTCACGGCAAGCGCGTGCCGAAATCATCGGCACTTTCTAGAACGATCTCGGAATCGCTATTGCGACCCCAATCCGGAAAGCTCTCTCCGTTCCCCTCGATACTGACTGCGTAGCGGTCACAGCAAATTTCCAGCCCTAAAACAATCGTCTTGGAGCTCTACGGGAGATGTTTCGTATCCCGGGATGCAAAAAGGAGTGCAACACGATGACTTCCCAAGGGGTCACCCATCGTAGTACTACTCTGGCCCAAGCACGCTTAACTTCGGTGTTTTGATGGGATCCGGTGATTTAGTGCTGCCATTATCGCACCCATTTCGCGAGCTTCGTCCCTCGCCTATGTGCACGTCGCGGTCGGCGCATCAACGTCCGGAGCCTCTTGCCCGTCACGAAACTTTCGTCGCTTTCTCGAACGTTCACGAAATCCCTATTGCAAGCTCTCTCCGAGCCCTAGCCCGACGACTGCGTATCGGTCACGGCAAGCGCGTGCCAAAATAATCGGCACTTTCTAGAACGATATCGGAATCGCTATTGCGACCCCAATCCGGAAAGCTCTCTCCGAGCCCCTCGATACTGAGTGCGTAGCGGTCACAGCAAATTTCCAGCCCCAAAACAATCGTCTCGGAGCTCTACGGGAGATGTTTCGTATCCCGGGATGCAAAAAGGAGTGCAACACGATGACTTCCCAGGGGGTCACCCATCGTAGTACTACTCTGGCCCAAGCACGCTTAAGTTCGGTGTTTTGATGGGATCCGGTGATTTAGTGCTGCCATTATCGCACCCGTTTCGCGAGCTTCGTCCCTCGCCTATGTGCACGTCGCGGTCGGCGCATCAACGTCCGGAGCCCCTTGCCCGTCACGAAACTGTCGTCGCTTTCTCGAACGTTCACGAAATCCCTATTGCAAGCTCTCTCCGAGCCCTAGCCCGACGACTGCGTATCGGTCACGGCAAGCGCGTGCCGAAACCATCGGCACTTTCTAGAACGATCTCGGAATCGCTATTGCGACCCCAATCCGGAAAGCTCTCTCCGAGCCCCTCGATACTGACTGCGTAGCGGTCACAGCAAATTTCCTGCCCCAAAACAATCGTCTCGGAGCTCTACGGGAGATGTTTCGTATCCCGGGATGCAAAAAGGAGTGCAACACGAGGACTTCCTAGGGGGTCACCAATCCTAGTCCTACTCTGGCCCAAGCACGCTTAACTTCAGTGTTTTGATGGGATCCGGTGATTTAGTGCTGCCTTTATCGCACCCGTTTCGCGAGCTTCGTCCCTCGCCTATGTGCACGTCGCGGTCGGCGCATCAACGTCCGGAGCCTCTTGCCCGTCACGAAACTGTCGTCGCTTTCTCGAACGTTCACGAAATCCCAATTGCATGCTCTCTCCGAGCCCTAGCCCGACGACTGCGTATCGGTCACGGCAAGCGCGTGCCGAAATCATCGGCACTTTCTAGAACGATCTCGGAATCGCTATTGCGACCCCAATCCGGAAAGCTCTCTCCGAGCCCCTCGATACTGAGTGCGTAGCGGTCACAGCAAATTTCCAGCCCCAAAACAATCGTCTCGGAGCTCTACGGGAGATGTTTCGTATCCCGGGATGCAAAAAGGAGTGCAACACGATGACTTCCCAGGGGGTCACCCATCGTAGTACTACTCTGGCCCAAGCACGCTTAAGTTCGGTGTTTTGATGGGATCCGGTGATTTAGTGCTGCCATTATCGCACCCGTTTCGCGAGCTTCGTCCCTCGCCTATGTGCACGTCGCGGTCGGCGCATCAACGTCCGGAGCCCCTTGCCCGTCACGAAACTGTCGTCGCTTTCTCGAACGTTCACGAAATCCCTATTGCAAGCTCTCTCCGAGCCCTAGCCCGACGACTGCGTATCGGTCACGGCAAGCGCGTGCCGAAACCATCGGCACTTTCTAGAACGATCTCGGAATCGCTATTGCGACCCCAATCCGGAAAGCTCTCTCCGAGCCCCTCGATACTGACTGCGTAGCGGTTACAGCAAATTTCCTGCCCCAAAACAATCGTCTCGGAGCTCTACGGGAGATGTTTCGTATCCCGGGATGCAAAAAGGAGTGCAACACGAGGACTTCCTAGGGGGTCACCAATCCTAGTCCTACTCTGGCCCAAGCACACTTAACTTCAGTGTTTTGATGGGATCCGGTGATTTAGTGCTGCCTTTATCGCACCCGTTTCGCGAGCTTCGTCCCTCGCCTATGTGCACGTCGCGGTCGGTGCATCAACGTCCGGAGCCTCTTGCCCGTCACGAAACTGTCGTCGCTTTCTCGAACGTTCACGAAATCCCTATTGCATGCTCTCTCCGAGCCCTAGCCCGACGACTGCGTATCGGTCACGGCAAGCGCGTGCCGAAATCATCGGCACTTTCTAGAACGATCTCGGAATCGCTATTGCGACCCCAATCCGGAAAGCTGTCTCCGAGCCCCTCGATACTGACAGCGTAGCGGTCACAGCAAATTTCCAGCCCCAAAATAATCGTCTCGGAGCTCTACGGGAGATGTTTCGTATCCCGGGATGTAAAAAGGAGTGCAACACGAGGACTTCCCAGGGGGTCACCATTCCTAGTCCTACTCTGGCCCAAGCACGCTTAACTTCGGTGTTTTGATGGGATCCGGTGATTTAGTGCTGCCATTATCGCACCCGTTTCGCGAGCTTCGTCCCTCGCCTATGTGGACGTCGCGGTCGGCGCATCAACGTCCGGAGCCTCTTGCCCGTCACGAAACTGTCGTCGCTTTCTCGAACGTTCACGAAATCCCTATTGCATGCTCTCTCCGAGCCCTAGCCCGACGACTGCGTATCGGTCACGGCAAGCACGTGCCGAAATCATCGGCACTTTCTAGAACGATCTCGGAATCGCTATTGCGACCCCAATCCGGAAAGCTCTCTCCGAGCCCCTCGATACTGAGTGCGTAGCGGTCACAGCAAATTTCCAGCCCCAAAACAATCGTCTCGGAGCTCTACGGGAGATGTTTCGTAGCCCGGGATGCAAAAAGGAGTGCAACACGATGACTTCCCAGGGGGTCACCCATCGTAGTACTACTCTGGCCCAAGCACGCTTAAGTTCGGTGTTTTGATGGGATCCGGTGATTTAGTGCTGCCATTATCGCACCCGTTTCGCGAGCTTCGTCCCTCGCCTATGTGCACGTCGCGGTCGGCGCATCAACGTCCGGAGCCCCTTGCCCGTCACGAAACTGTCGTCGCTTTCTCGAACGTTCACGAAATCCCTATTGCAAGCTCTCTCCGAGCCCTAGCCCGACGACTTCGTATCGGTCACGGCAAGCGCGTGCCGAAACCATCGGCACTTTCTAGAACGATCTCGGAATCGCTATTGCGACCCCAATCCGGAAAGCTCTCTCCGAGCCCCTCGATACTGACTGCGTAGCGGTCACAGCAAATTTCCTGCCCCAAAACAATCGTCTCGGAGCTCTACGGGAGATGTTTCGTATCCCGGGATGCAAAAAGGAGTGCAACACGAGGACTTCCTAGGGGGTCACCAATCCTAGTCCTACTCTGGCCCAAGCACGCTTAACTTCAGTGTTTTGATGGGATCCGGTGATTTAGTGCTGCCTTTATCGCACCCGTTTCGCGAGCTTCGTCCCTCGCCTATGTGCACGTCGCGGTCGGTGCATCAACGTCCGGAGCCTCTTGCCCGTCACGAAACTGTCGTCGCTTTCTCGAACGTTCACGAAATCCCTATTGCATGCTCTCTCCGAGCCCTAGCCCGACGACTGCGTATCGGTCACGGCAAGCGCGTGCCGAAATCATCGGCACTTTCTAGAACGATCTCGGAATCGCTATTGCGACCCCAATCCGGAAAGCTGTCTCCGAGCCCCTCGATACTGACTGCGTAGCGGTCACAGCAAATTTCCAGCCCCAAAACAATCGTCTCGGAGCTCTACGGGAGATGTTTCGTATCCCGGGATGCAAAAAGGAGTGCAACACGAGGACTTCCCAGGGGGTCACCAATCCTAGTCCTACTCTGGCCCAAGCACGCTTAACTTCGGTGTTTTGATGGGATCCGGTGATTTAGTGCTGCCATTATCGCACCCGTTTCGCGAGCTTCGTCCCTCGCCTATGTGCACGTCGCGGTCGGCGCATCAACGTCCGGAGCCTCTTGCCCGTCACGAAACTGTCGTCGCTTTCTCGAACGTTCACGAAATCCCTATTGCAAGCTCTCTCCGAGCCCTAGCCCGACGACTGCGTATCGGTCACGGCAAGCGCGTGCCGAAACCATCGGCACTTTCTAGAACGATCTCGGAATCGCTATTGTGACCCCAATCCGGAAAGCTCTCTCCGAGCCCCTCGATACTGACTGCGTAGCGGTCACAGCAAATTTCCAGCCCCAAAACAATCGTCTCGGAGCTCTACGGGAGATGTTTCGTATCCCGGGATGCAAAGAGTGCAACACGAGGACTTCCCAGGGGGTCACCAATCCTAGTCGTACTCTGGCCCAAGCACGCTTAACTTCAGTGTTTTGATGGGATCCGGTGATTTAGTGCTGCCTTTATCGCACCCGTTTCGTGAGCTTCGTCCCTCGCCTATGTGCACGTCGCGGTCGGCGCATCAACGTCCGGAGCCTCTTGCCCGTCAGGAAACCATCGGCGCTTTCTCGAACGTTCACGAAATCCCTATTGCAAGCTCTCTATGAGCCCTAGGCCGACGACTGTGTATCGGTCACGGCAAGCACGTGCCGAAACCATCGGCACTTTCTAGAACGATCTTCGAATCGCTATTGCGACCCCAATCCAGAAAGCTCTCTCCGAGCCCCTCGATACTGACAGCGTAGCGGTCACAGCAAATTTCCAGCCCCAAAACAATCGTCTCGGAGCTCTACGGGAGATGTTTCATATCCCGGGATGCAAAAAGGAGTGCAACACGAGGACTTCCCAGGGGGTCACCAATCCTAGTACTACTCTGGCCCAAGCATGCTTAACTTCGGTGTTTTGATGGGATCCGGTGATTTAGTGCTGCCATTATCGCACCCGTTTCGCGAGCTTCGTCCCTCGCCTATGTGCACGTCGCGGTCGGCGCATCAACGTCCGGAGCCTCTTGCCCGTCACGAAACGGTCGTCGCTTTCTCGAACGTTCACGAAATCCCTATTGCAAGCTCTCTCCGAGCCCTAGCCCGACGACAACGTATCGGTCACGGCAAGCGCGTGCCGAAATCATCGGCACTTTCTAGAACGATCTCGGAATCGCTATTGCGACCCCAATCCGGAAAGCTCTCTCCGTTCCCCTCGATACTGACTGCGTAGCGGTCACAGCAAATTTCCAGCCCTAAAACAATCGTCTTGGAGCTCTACGGGAGATGTTTCGTATCCCGGGATGCAAAAAGGAGTGCAACACGATGACTTCCCAAGGGGTCACCCATCGTAGTACTACTCTGGCCCAAGCACGCTTAACTTCGGTGTTTTGATGGAATCCGGTGATTTAGTGCTGCCATTATCGCACCCATTTCGCGAGCTTCGTCCCTCGCCTATGTGCACGTCGCGGTCGGCGCATCAACGTCTGGAGCCTCTTGCCCGTCACGAAACTGTCGTCGCTTTCTCGAACGTTCACAAAATCCCTATTGCAAGCTCTCTCCGAGCCCTAGCCCGACGACTGCGTATCGGTCACGGCAAGCGCGTGCCAAAATCATCGGCACTGTCTAGAACGATCTCGGAATCGCTATTGCGACCCCAATCCGGAAAGCTCTCTCCGAGCCCCTCGATACTGAGTGCGTAGCGGTCACAGCAAATTTCCAGCCCCAAAACAATCGTCTCGGAGCTCTACGGGAGATGTTTTGTATCCCGGGATGCAAAAAGGAGTGCAACACGATGACTTCCCAGGGGGTCACCCATCGTAGTACTACTCTGGCCCAAGCACGCTTAAGTTCGGTGTTTTGATGGGATCCGGTGATTTAGTGCTGCCATTATCGCACCCGTTTCGCGAGCTTCGTCCCTCGCCTATGTGCACGTCGCGGTCGGCGCATCAATGTCCGGAGCCCCTTGCCCGTCACGAAACTGTAGTCGCTTTCTCGAACGTTCACGAAATCCCTATTGCAAGCTCTCTCCGAGCCCTAGCCCGACGACTGCGTATCGGTCACGGCAAGCGCGTGCCGAAACCATCGGCACTTTCTAGAATGATCTCGGAATCGCTATTGCGACCCCAATCCGGAAAGCTCTCTCCGAGCCCCTCGATACTGACTGCGTAGTGGTCACAGCAAATTTCCTGCCCCAAAACAATCGTCTCGGAGCTCTACGGGAGATGTTTCGTATCCCGGGATGCAAAAAGGAGTGCAACACGAGGACTTCCTAGGGGGTCACCAATCCTAGTCCTACTCTGGCCCAAGCACGCTTAACTTCAGTGTTTTGATGGGATCCGGTGATTTAGTGCTGCCTTTATCGCACCCGTTTCGCGAGCTTCGTCCCTCGCCTATGTGCACGTCGCGGTCGGTGCATCAACGTCCGGAGCCTCTTGCCCGTCACGAAACTGTCGTCGCTTTCTCGAACGTTCACGAAATCCCTATTGCATGCTCTCTCCGAGCCCTAGCCCGACGACTGCGTATCGGTCACGGCAAGCACGTGCCGAAATCATCGGCACTTTCTAGAACGATCTTGGAATCGCTATTGCGACCCCAATCCGGAAAGCTGTCTCCGAGCCCCTCGATACTGACTGCGTAGCGGTCACAGCAAATTTCCAGCCCCAAAACAATCGTCTCGGAGCTCTACGGGAGATGTTTCGTATCCCGGGATGCAAAAAGGAGTGCAACACGAGGACTTCCCAGGGGGTCACCAATCCTAGTCCTACTCTGGCCCAAGCACGCTTAACTTCGGTGTTTTGATGGGATCCGGTGATTTAGTGCTGCCATTATCGCACCCGTTTCGCGAGCTTCGTCCCTCGCCTATGTGCACGTCGCGGTCGGCGCATCAACGTCCGGAGCCTCTTGCCCGTCACGAAACTGTCGTCGCTTTCTCGAACGTTCACGAAATCCCTATTGCAAGCTCTCTCCGAGCCCTAGCCCGACGACTGCGTATCGGTCACGGCAAGCGCGTGCCGAAATCATCGGCACTTTCTAGAACGATCTCGGAATCGCTATTGCGACCCCAATCCGGAAAGCTCTCTCCGTTCCCCTCGATACTGACTGCGTAGCGGTCACAGCAAATTTCCAGCCCCAAAACAATCGTCTCGGAGCTCTACGGGAGATGTTTCGTATCCCGGGATGCAAAAAGGAGTGCAACACGATGACTTCCCAGGGGGTCACCCATCGTAGTACTACTCTGGCCCAAGCACGCTTAACTTCGGTGTTTTGATGGGATCCGGTGATTCAGTGCTGCCATTATCGCACCCGTTTCGCGAGCTTCGTCCCTCGCCTATGTGCACGTCGCGGTCGGCGCATCAACGTCCGGAGCCTCTTGCCCGTCACGAAACTGTCGTCGCTTTCTCGAACGTTCACGAAATCCCTATTGCAAGCTCTCTCCGAGCCCTAGCCCGACGACTGCGTATCGGTCACGGCAAGCGCGTGCCGAAATCATCGGCACTTTCTAGAACGATCTCGGAATCGCTATTGCGACCCCTATCCGGAAAGCTCTCTCCGAGCCCCTCGATACTGAGTGCGTAGCGGTCACAGCAAATTTCCAGCCCCAAAACAATCGTCTCGGAGCTCTACGGGAGATGTTTCGTATCCCGGGATGCAAAAAGGAGTGCAACACGATGACTTCCCAGGGGGTCACCCATCGTAGTACTACTCTGGCCCAAGCACGCTTAAGTTCGGTGTTTTGATGGGATCCAGTGATTTAGTGCTGCCATTATCGCACCCGTTTCGCGAGCTTCGTCCCTCGCCTATGTGCACATCGCGGTAGGCGTATCAACGTCCGGAGCCTCTTGCCCGTCAGGAAACCATCGGTGCTTTCTCGAACGTTCACGAAATCCCTATTGCAAGCTCTCTATGAGCCCTAGGCCGACGACTGCGTATCGGTCACGGCAAGCACGTGCCGAAACCATCGGCACTTTCTAGAACGATCTTCGAATCGCTATTGCGACCCCAATCCAGAAAGCTCTCTCCGAGCCCCTCGATACTGACAGCGTAGCGGTCACAGCAAATTTCCAGCCCCAAAACAATCGTCTCGGAGCTCTACGGGAGATGTTTCGTATCCCGGGATGCAAAAAGGAGTGCAACACGAGGACTTCCCAGGGGGTCACCAATCCTAGTACTACTCTGGCCCAAGCATGCTTAACTTCGGTGTTTTGATGGGATCCGGTGATTTAGTGCTGCCATTATCGCACCCGTTTCTCGAGCTTCGTCCCTCGCCTATGTGCACGTCGCGGTCGGCGTATCAACGTCCGGAGCCTCTTGCCCATCACGAAACTGTCGTCGCTTTCTCGAATGTTCACGAAATCCCTATTGCAAGCTCTCTCCGAGCCCTAGCCCGACGACTGCGTATCGGTCACGGCAAGCGCGTGCCGAAATCATCGGCACTTTCTAGAACAATCTCGGAATCGCTATTGCGACCCCAATCCGGAAAGTTCTCTCCGAGCCCCTCGATACTGACAGCGTAGCGGTCACAGCAAATTTCCTGCCCCAAAACAATCGTCTCGGAGCTCTACGGGAGATGTTTCGTATCCCGGGATGCAAAAAGGAGTGCAACACGATGACTTCCCAGGGGGTCACCCATCGTAGTACTACTCTGGCCCAAGCACGCTTAACTTCGGTGTTTTGATGGGATCCGGTGATTTAGTGCTGCCATTATCGCACCCGTTTCGCGAGCTTCGTCCCTCGCCTATGTGCACGTCGCGGTCGGTGCATCGACGTCCGGAGACTCTTTCCCATCACGAAACCGTCGGCGCTTTCTCAAACGTTCACGAAATTCCTATTGCAAGCTCTCTCCGAGCCCTAGCCCGACGATTGCGTATCGATCACGGCAAGCACGTGCCGAAACCATCGGCACTTTCTAGAACGATCTCGGAATCGCTATTGCGACCCCAATCCGGAAAGCTCTCTCCAAGCCCCTCGATACTGACGGCGTAGCGGTCACAGCAAATTTCCAGCCCCAAAACAATCGTCTCGGAGCTCTACGGGAGATGTTTCGTATCCCGGGATGCAAAAAGGAGTGCAACACGATGACTTCCCAGGGGGTCACCCATCGTAGTACTACTATGGCCCAAGCACGCTTAACTTCGGTGTTTTGATGGGATCCGGTGATTTAGTGCTGCCATTATCGCACCCGTTTCGCGAGCTTCGTCCCTCGCCTATGTGCACGTCGTGGTCGGCCCATCAACGTACGGAGCCTCTTGCCCGTCACGAAACCGTCGGCGCTTTGTCGAACGTTCACGAAATTCCTATTGCAAGCTGTCTCCGAGCCCTAGCCCGACGACTACGTATCGATCACGGCAAGCACGTGCCGAAACCATTGCCACTTTCTAGAACGATCTCGGAATCGCTATTGCGACCCCAATCCGGAAAGCTCTCTCTGAGCCCCTCGATACTGACTGCGTAGCGGTCACAGCAAATTTCCTACCCCAAAACAATCGTCTCGGATCTCTACGGGAGATGTTTCGTATCCCGGGATGCAAAAAGGAGTGCAACACGAGGACTTCCCAGGGGGTCACCCATCGTAGTACTACTCTGGCCCAAGCAAGCTTAACTTCGTAGTTTTGATGGGATCCGGTGATTTAGTGCTGGCATTATCGCACCCGTTTCGAATGCTTCGTCCCTCGCCTATGTGCACATCGCGGTAGGCGTATCAACGTCCGGAGCCTCTTGCCCGTCAGGAAACCATCGGCGCTTTCTCGAACGTTCACGAAATCCCTATTGCAAGCTCTCTATGAGCCCTAGGCCGACGACTGCGTATCGGTCACGGCAAGCACGTGCCGAAACCATCGGCACTTTCTAGAACGATCTCGGAATCGCTATTGCGACCCCAATCCAGAAAGCTCTCTCCGAGCCCCTCGATACTGACAGCGTAGCGGTCACAGCAAATTTACAGCCCCAAAACAATCGTCTCGGAGCTCTACGGGAGATTTTTCGTATCCCGGGATGCAAAAAGGAGTGCAACACGAGGACTTCCCAGGGGGTCACCAATCCTAGTACTACTCTGGCCCAAGCACGCTTAACTTCGGTGTTTTGATGGGATCCGGTGATTTAGTGCTGCCATTATCGCACCCGTTTCGCGAGCTTCGTCCCTCGCCTATGTGCACGTCGCGGTCGGCGCATCAACGTCCGGAGCCTCTTGCCCGTCACGAAACTATCGTCGCTTTCTCGAATGTTCACGAAATCCCTATTGCAAGCTCTCTCCGAGCCCTAGCCCGACGACTGCGTATCGGTCACGGCAAGCGCGTGCCGAAATCATCGGCACTTTCTAGAACGATCTCGGAATCGCTATTGCGACCCCAATCCGGAAAGCTCTCTCCGAGCCCCTCGATACTGACTGCGTAGCGGTCACAGTAAATTTCCTGTGCCAAAACAATCGTCTCGGAGCTCTACGGGAGATGTTTCGTATCCCGGGATGCAAAAAGGAGTGCAACACGATGACTTCCCTGGGGGTCACCCATCGTAATACTACTCTGGCCCAAGCACGCTTAACTTTGGTGTTTTGATGGGATCCGGTGATTTAGTGATGCCATTATCGCACCCATTTCGCTAGCTTCGTCCCTCGCCTATTTGCACGTCGCGGTCGGTGCATCAACGTCCGGAGCCTCTTGCCCGTCACGAAACCGTCGGCGCTTTCTCGAACGTTCACGAAATTCCTATTGCAAGCTCTCTCCGAGCCCTAGCCCGACGACTGCGTATCGATCATGGCAAGCACGTGCCGAAACCATCGGCACTTTCTAGAACGATCTCGGAATCGCTATTGTGACCCCAATCCGGAAAGCTCTCTCCGAGCCCCTCGATACTGACTGCGTAGCGGTCACAGCAAATTTCCAGCCCCAAAACAATCGTCTCGGAGCTCTACGGGAGATGTTTCGTATCCCGGGATGCAAAAAGGAGTGCAACACGATGACTTCCCAGGGGGTCACCCATCGTAGTACTACTCTGGCCCAAGCACGCTTTACTTCGGTGTTTTGAATGGATCCGGTGATTTAGTGCTGCCATTATCGCACCCGTTTCGCGAGCTTTGTCCCTCGCCTATGTGCACGTCGCGGTCGGTGCATCAACTTCCGGAGCCTTTTGCCCGTCACGAAACCGTCGGCGCTTTCTCGAACGTTCACGAAATCCCTATTGCAAGCTCTCTCCGAGCCCTAGCCCGACGACTGCGTATCGGACACGGCAAGCACGTGCCGAAACCATCGGCACTTTCTAGAACGATCTCGGAATCGCTATTGTGACCCCAATCCGGAAAGCTCTCTCCGAGCCCCTCGATACTGACAGCGTAGCGATCACAGCAAATTTCCAGCCCCAAAACAATCGTCTCGGAGCTCTACGAGAGATGTTTCGTATCCCGGGATGCAAAAAGGAGTGCAACACGAGGACTTCCCAGGGGGTCACCAATCCTATTACTACTCTGGCCCAAGCACGCTTAACTTCGGTGTTTTGATGGGATCCGGTGATTTAGTGCTGCCATTATCGCACCCGTTTCGCGAGCTTCGTCCCTCGCCTATGTGCACGTCGCGGTCGGCGCATCAACGTCCGGAGCCTCTTGCCCGTCACGAAACTGTCGTCGCTTTCTCGAATGTTCACGAAATCCCTATTGCAAGCTCTCTCCGAGCCCTAGCCCGACGACTGCGTATCGGTCACGGCAAGCGCGTGCCGAAATCATCGGCACTTTCTAGAACAATCTCAGAATCGCTATTGCGACCCCAATCCGGAAAGCTCTCTCCGAGCCCCTCGATACTGACTGCGTAGCGGTCACAGCAAATTTCCAGCCCCAAAACAATCGTCTCGGATCTCTACGGGAGATGTTTCATATCCCGGGATGTAAAAAGGAATGCAACACGAGGACTTCCCAGGGGGTCACCCATCGTAGTACTACTCTGGCCCAAGCAAGCTTAACTTCGTTGTTTTGATGGGATCCGGTGATTTAGTCCTGGCATTATCGCAACGTCCGGAGCCTTTTGCCCATAAGGAAACCATCGGCGCTTTCTCGAACGTTCACGAAATCCCTATTGCAAGCTCTCTACGAACCCTAGCCCGACGACTGCGTATCGGTCATGGCAAGCACGTGCCGAAACCATCGGCACTTTCTAGAATGATCTCGGAATCGCTATTGTGACCCCAATCCGGAAAGCTCTCTCCGAGCCCCTCGATACTGACAATGTAGCGGTCACAGCAAATTTCCAGCCCCAAAACAATCGTCTCGGAGCTCTACGAGAGATGTTTCGTATCCCGGGATGCAAAAAGGAGTGCAACACGAGGACTTCCCAGGGGGTCACCAATCCTAGTACTACTCTGGCCCAAGCACGCTTAACTTCGGTGTTTTGATGGGATCCGGTGATTTAGTGCTGCCATTATCGCACTCATTTCGCGAGCTTCGCCCCTCGCCTATGTGCACGTCGCGGTCGGCGCATCAACGTCCGGAGCCTCTTGCCCGTCACGAAACTGTCGTCGCTTTCTCGAACGTTCACGAAATCCCTATTGCAAGCTCTCTACGAGCCCTAGCCCGACGATTGCGTATCGGTCATGGCAAGCACGTGCCGAAACCATCGTCACTTTCTAGAACGATCTCGGAATCGCTATTGTGACCCCAATCTGGAAAGCTCTCTCCGAGCCCCTCGATACTGACAGCGTAGCGGTCACAGCAAATTTCCAGCCCCAAAACAATCGTCTCGGAGCTCTACGAGAGATGTTTCGTATCCCGGGATGCAAAAAGGAGTGCAACACGAGGACTTCCCAGGGGGTCACCAATCCTAGTACTACTCTGGCCCAAGCACGCTTAACTTCGGTGTTTTGATGGGATCCGGTGATTTAGTGCTGCCATTATCGCACCCGTTTCGCGAGCTTCGTCCCTCGCCTATATGCACGTCGCTGTCGGCGCATCAACGTTCGGAGCCTCTTGCCCGTCAGGAAACCATCGGCGCTTTCTCGAACGTTCACGAAATCCCTATTGCAAGCTCTCTATGAGCCCTGGGCCGACGACTGCGTATCGGTCATGGAAAGCACGTGCCGAAACCATCGGCACTTTCTAGAACGATCTTGGAATCGCTATTGCGACCCCAATCCAGAAAGCTCTCTCCGAGCCCCTCGATACTGACAGCGTAGCGGTCACAGCAAATTTCCAGCCCCAAAACAATCGTCTCGGAGCTCTACGGGAGATGTTTCATATCCCGGGATGCAAAAAGGAGTGCAACACGAGGACTTCCCGGGGGGTCACCAATCCTAGTACTACTCTGGCCCAAGCACGCTTAACTTCGGTGTTTTGATGGGATCCGGTGATTTAGTGCTGCCATTATCGCACCCGTTTCGCGAGCTTCGTCCCTCGCCTATGTGCACGTCGCGGTCGGCGCATCAACGTCCGGAGCCTCTTGCCCGTCACGAAACTGTCGTCGCTTTCTCGAATGTTCACGAAATCCCTATTGCAAGCTCTCTCCGAGCCCTAGCCCGACGACTGCGTATCGGACACGGCAAGCACGTGCCGAAACCATCGGCACTTTCTAGAACGATCTCGGAATCGCTATTGCGACCCAAATCCGGAAAGCTCTCTCCGAGCCCCTCGATACTGACTGCGTAGCGGTCACAGCAAATTTCCTGCCCCAAAACAATCGTCTCGGAGCTCTACGGGAGATGTTTCGTATCCTGGGATGCAAAAAGGAGTGCAACACGTTGACTTCCCAGGGGGTCACCCAACGTAGTACTACTCTGGCCCAAGCACGCTTAACTTCGGTGTTTTGATGGGATCCGGTGATTTAGTGCTGCCATTATCGCACCCGTTTCGCGAGCTTCGTCCCTCGCCTATGTTGTCACGACCCGACAAAATATCGACAATATTAAAATTTTTTTTTCAACACAACTAACCCAGGATCCAAACACACATTTGAGGTCACTAAGAAAACATTCAGATCAAAAATTTCACTTCTATAATCTACCAATTCATAACCCTGTGCAATTCATAAACATAGCACACATCACTCGATAATTCATACAATCTGAACTCGACTCATCAAAATAAAAACCACAATATAAATCCACAAGTGGGGAAATCTATGCAGTCACCACAATCATCGATTTACCATAAGTTCATATCATTACACAAATTTAATTTAACATTCCAAAACCCTATACATGAGGGATCCTTTAACTTACACAAAATCCACAGGTTTAGATTCATAGTCACATTTCATTAGATGCAAGGTAGCTTATACACAACTACATATATGCTAACAAAAGTTCTGCCCAACGTCTTCTAAACTTTCCACTGCCTCAGCCCATTCTTAACATTTAAGCAAGCGATACGCTATCCTGAAAAATTTATCAACAAACGGGGTGAGCATAAAGAGCTCAGCAAGTGACCAACATATCCATATCAAAATAGTACAATTTCTAAAGAGATACAGTTTCAAAACACAAAGCTGAATATACGATTTCGTAGACATAATATCATTAGGAGCAGAATCACAATTGTCCTTTTAATCATACATATTTGGTTCCTGACAGATGGGGCATAGAGTAATTGGAGCATATCAGAAACAAAGGAAACATATTGGAGCTTATCAATGGCATATAAAATGTTCCAAAACACATCAACGACATATGGAACATTACGAAGCAAACTCAACAGTGAATGAAGCATTTCAGAGCATATCAAACTCATATGTCGTACAGAAGCTCAAACGTCGTCCTTGACGTTGCAATCATATCATATTTATCCAGAGCAGGAACAGAAATAACTCACCAAGACTCTGGATGTCATATCAAACATATAGAGGGTGTAGTGGGATCTCAGTCAGAATGTGATTCATCCATTTCTGAATGACCACCTGACAAAAGTCTCCCACGTCTGGGAGCTCCATCCACCCACGTCTAGGTGAAGTCAAAGGGGGCTGGCAGAGCATCGCAGCCTCTAAGCAATATCCCACATAGCGGGACCCCACATAGCGGGCAAATAAGCGCATACCAGAATATCCCACATAGCGGGACCCCACATAGCGGGCAAATCAGCGCATACCCTTTACCATTTCTGGCAAAGGTCCAGACAATCCCACACACCAGAGTACAAGAAGGCGGTTTCAACAAAATGCAGCATATAACGGAAGCACACGCGGAACAACCAAACGTACATGTGCCTTTTCAAAAACAATGTGATGCAAGGAACAAATCTCTCACAAAAGTATTCATTTTAGGGAAAGAATTGAAAGCAAGAGTGTACAGGGATTCCAAGCAATCATAACCAGCTCAATTCCAATAAGAAGGTTAGGCTAATTCAAGTATCCAAAGGAAATGGAACAGAATACGCGAAATCGACCAAAGCTCGATTTCGGACAGAATTCCAGTGGCACACCAAACAAATATTTCAGAATAACAAATATGCTCCAATACCCATAAGAAGGCTATGGTTGAACCATATATCAGTCTATATTCGGATGGAACAGATTTCATATGAAACAGGGCTCCCAACACAGAGTTACCTCTGATTTGGTAACATAAGGTCAAAATCACAATCACTGGTTTGCAGACTTTATAGGATCGGATTCAACAGACGATAGGGTGAGCAATTGAACTCCAAAATTTTCAAACTATAAGTCAAAAGAGAGAATTTCAAGTCTAGTTTCAAATAAAATCAGTTTGGTACAAATCAGAATTTTCAACAGGGAGTTATAGGCGTTTTAGTATCGAAAGGTCAGAAATCTTGAACTCTGTTTTACAGCGTCTATAGGCTCTTTTGAAACAAATTTTTGGGTAAGTATTCGGTGTCCAAAATCTACAAAATCGGTGTCAAAAGAAAGACATACGAGTCTAATTTCAAACAAAAATAGTTCCTGCCTGAATTCTCATTCTGTACTAAAACTTAGGGCTGAAACAGTGCTTAGGGGTCAGTTTACCGAAAACTTTCAGAATCCATAGTTCTATGTCCAAAGAGAAACATATCAGTTTCTAAATAAAAATCTTCCAATTTATTTTGAATCAACATAAAAACAGAGTCAAATACTGCTGTAGGATGGGGTTAGAACACTTGCCTTTGCAAATTTTGACCCGAAGTAACAAGATTAAAGCAAAAACCCTAAAAGCCCCAAATTTTCTTTCTCTTCTCCTTCTTCTTCTTCTTCTTCTTCTTCTTCTTTTCTTTCCCTGATCACCCACGAGCTGCCTCCTCTGCTTCCTTAACAACGAAGGCAGAGAGGCTTAAGCGGTGGAATTTGTCATTTGGTGCATTTTGCAGTTTAGTCCTTGTTTTTATCATATTCACGATTAGGTCCTTAGGGTTTACATATAGGTCCTCAGATTCTTTTTTCTTTTTTTTTTTTACAGATCTCCCAAATCTTACAAATAGGTTACCTCTAATTCATACTCTATTTCTTTTGTCAATTAAAATAGATGCTTACATTATCACCAAAAATTTATACGAACATTCGGAAATGAGGGGTGTTACACTCTCCCCCCCTTAAAAGAAAAATTTAGTCCTCTAAATTTATCGTACCTCTATTCGATGAAAAGACGAGGATACACCTTTTTCATTTCCTCTTCTAGCTCCCAAGTTGTCTCTTCTCCAGAATGATGTCTCCAATTTACTTGAACTAGTGGGATGACCCGATTCCTTAGGACTTTTTCTTTCTTATCAATAATCTGAATAGGCTCTTCCACATAGGATAAATCTTTATCGATCTCCACCAGCTCATACTTAATGATGTGAGAAGGGTCATACATATACTTTCTAATTATCGAGACATGAAATATATCATGGACATGGCTCAATGCTGGTGGCAAGGCAATCCTGTAAGAGACAGAACCAACCCTCTCAAGAACCTCAAAAGGTCCAATAAATCTTGGGCTTAATTTTCCTTTCTTCCCAAACCTCATAATGCCTTTGGAAGGGGAGACTTTTAAGAATACAAAATCTCCGATTTCAAACTCAATATCTCGTCTTCTATTGTCAGCATAACTCTTTTGACGACTCTGAGCAGTTTTTAACCTTTTCCTTATTACTTGAATTTTCTCGGTAGTTTCTTGTACCTTGTCCGGTGCTAATAGCTTTCTGTCTCCAACTTCCTCCCAACATATAGGTGTTATGCACTTTCGCCCATATAGAGCTTCATAAAGAGCCATCTGAATACTTGAATGATAACTATTATTATACGTGAACTCAACAAGTGAAATATCCTTATCCCATTCACCTTTCCAATCCATAACATAGGCTCTAAGCAAATCCTCAAGTGTTTGAATTGTTCTTTCTGACTGACCATCAGTCTGAGGATGATATGCAGTACTAAACTTGACTTTAGTGCCCATCGACTCCTGCAATTTTCTCCAGAATCTAGAGAGAAATCTGGAGTCTCTATCAGAGATAATCTCCTTTGGAATACCATGAAGTCTTACTACTTCATTAACATATAAATCTGCAAGTCTATCAAGTGAATAAGTCATATTAATCGGTAGGAAATGCGTAGATTTTGTTAACCTATCAATGATAACCCAAATAGCATCATGCTTCCTCGAGGTTCTGGGTAGTCCTGAAACAAAATCCATAGTAATACATTCCCATTTCCATTCAGGAATAACTAAAGGTTGCAACAACCCTCCAGGTCTTTGGTGTTCTACTTTGATTTGCTGACAAGTCAAACATTTAGAAACATACATTGCAATTTCTTTCTTCATGCCTTTCCACCAATAATGACTTCGAAGATCTCTATACATCTTAGTGCTCCCAGGGTGTAGGGTGTACTTTGAAGTATGACTTTCAGTTAGGATTTGATTCTTGATAACTAGTTCATTTGGTACACATACTCTCTCCCCAAATCTCAATAGGCCATCCTTTGAAATTTGAAATTGTGGCTTCAATCCCTTTTCTACTTCACTCCTCAAGTAGATTAAATGTGGATCTCGTAATTGTCCTTCCTTAATTTGTTGCATAAGATCAGACTGCACTTGAATGGAGGCCATCAGAATCATCGAGTCTTGCTCTTTCCTCAAAGCTTTCAAATCAAAATTTTCTTCTATTAGCTTCCATTGCTTTACGACCAGACTAGCCATAAAACTTGTAGATTTCCTACTAAGTGCATCAGCTACAACATTGGCCTTGCCTGGGTGATAACGGATGGCACAATCATAATCCTTCAGAAGTTCTATCCATCTTCACTGCCTCATGTTCAACTCCTTCTGGGTGAAAATATATTTTAAACTCTTGTGATCAGTGAAAATTTTAAACTGTCGACCATACAAATAATGTCTCCAAATCTTTAGAGCAAAAATAATTGCTGCCAATTCCAAATCATGAGTTGGATAATTCAATTCATAACCTTTAAGTTGCCTACAAGCATAAGCAATTACTCTCCCTTCCTGCATCAAAACACATCCTAGGCCCTTTCTTGAAGCATCAGTATAAACTACAAATCCCTCACTACCACTTGGAATAGTGAGAATAGGGGCACTAGTCAATCTTCTTTTTAACTCTTGAAAGCTTTGCTCACAATCATCACCCCATACAAATTTCATATTCTTCTTAGTGAGTTTGGTGAGAGGTTGAGCAATTCGAGAAAATCCCTCCACAAATCTCCTGTAATAACCTGCCATGCCCAAGAAACTTCTAACCTCTGTTACATTTGTTGGTACTTCCCATTCAACTACAGCTTCTATTTTCCTTGGATCAACAGATATGCCCTTCCCTGAAATCACATGGCCTAAGAAAGCAACTTCATTCAACCAAAATTCACATTTGCTAAACTTCGCATACAACTTCTTTTCTCTTAGTATGGACAACACATCTCTCACGTATTCCTCATGCTCCTGATTACTCTTTGAATACACCAATATGTCATCAATAAATACAATTTCACAGATATCCAAGAGCGGTTGAAATATCCTATTCATTAGTTCCATAAAAGCTGCAGGGGCATTAGTCAAACCAAATGGCATCACCAAGAATTCATAATGACCATATCGAGTTCTGAAAGCTGTTTTTGAAATATCCTCCTCCTTGATCTTCAACTGATAGTAACCTGACCTCAGGTCAATCTTAGAGAATACTTGTGCACCCTGCAGTTGATCAAACAAATCATCAATTCTAGGTATGGGATACTTGTTTTTGATGGTCACCTGATTCAACTGTCTAAAATCAATACAAAGCCTCAATGTTCCATCCTTCTTCTTCACTAATAGTACCGGAGCACCCCATGGGGATACACTGGGTCGTATGAAACCCTTATCTAATAATTCTTGTATTTGCTTCTTTAATTCTTCTAACTCAAGTGGTGCCATTCTGTAGGGAGGCTTAGATATTGGGGTTGTACTGGGGACTAGATCAATAGCAAATTCACCCTCTCTATCTAGAGGTAAACCAGGCAAGTCATCAGGAAATACATCAGGAAACTCTTTGACCACTGAAATTTCATCTAAGTGGGTTTCCTGATTTGAATGCTCCTTTACACACACCATATAACAAAAACAACCTTTTTGCATAAGATGATAAGCTTGAAGTGCGGATATTAAGCAAGGAGGCAAATTATGCTTAATGCCCTCAAAGAAAAATATAGGCTGATCTGGTATGCAGAAAGTAATTATTTTTTTTGTAACAATCAATACTAGCGTGATGAGAAGATAACCAATCCATGCCAAGTATAATATCAAAACCCTGGATCTCTAGGAGAATCAAATCAGCAAGGAATTCGTGGTCTCCTATAGAGATCAAACAAGATAGGTAGACCAAGTTTGTTGCCAATGAATCTCCAACAGCAGTTGTTACATATAACATATAATCCAGGGGTTTAGGTGGAATATCCAAGTGACAAGCAAAGTATTTTGAAACAAACGATAAGTTGGAGCCGGGATCAAACAAAACTTTTGCATTTCTTTTAGAAGCATGAAGAATACCTTCCACCACTGATTTAGAAGCTCTAGAATCTTGTTCAGTGATAGCGTATACTCTAGCATGGGCTGAGGGTCTAGAAGACAGTGGCTCTCTTTTCCTGTTCAGTGGGCAATCTTTTAGTTGATAACCTAGCTTTCCACAACCAAAACATGCTCCAGTCACCCGAAAACACCGACTTGTCTCATGATTTAATCCACATTTTGCACATAACTGAGTCCTCCCCAATGGTTTCCTTTTCTCAAATCCAGATGTCTTAAACCTCTTGTTACTATCTTCATATTCATTTTCTTTGATCATCCTCTAATGACAGTCAATAAACCTCAAATAAAGATAATATTCTTAGTGATTCTCAAATCATGCTCTGATACCACCTCTGTCACGACCCGACAAAATATCGACAATATTAAAAAAAATTTTTCAACACAACTAACCCAGGATCCAAACACACATTTGAGGTCACTAAGAAAACATTCAGATCAAAAATTTCACTTCTATAATCTACCAATTCATAACCCTGTGCAATTCATAAACATAGCACACATCACTCGATAATTCATACAATCTGAACTCGACTCATCAAAATAAAAACCACAATATAAATCCACAAGTGGGGAAATCTATGCAGTCACCACAATCATCGATTTACCATAAGTTCATATCATTACACAAATTTAATTTAACATTCCAAAACCCTATACATGAGGGATCCTTTAACTTACACAAAATCCACAGGTTTAGATTCATAGTCACATTTCATTAGATGCAAGGTAACTTATACACAACTACATATATGCTAACAAAAGTTCTGCCCAACGTCTTCTAAACTTTCCACTGCCTCAGCCCATTCTTAACATTTAAGCAAGCGATACGCTATCCTGAAAAATTTATCAACAAACGGGGTGAGCATAAAGAGCTCAGCAAGTGACTAACATATCCATATCAAAATAGTACAATTTCCAAAGAGATACAGTTTCAAAACACAAAGCTGAATATACGATTTCGTAGACATAATATCATTAGGAGCAGAATCACAATTGTCCTTTTAATCATACATATTTGGTTCCTGACAGATGGGGCATAGAGTAATTGGAGCATATCAGAAACAAAGGAAACATATTGGAGCTTATCAATGGCATATAAAATGTTCCAAAACACATCAACGACATATGGAACATTACGAAGCAAACTCAACAGTGAATGAAGCATTTCAGAGCATATCAAACTCATATGTCGTACAGAAGCTCAAACGTCGTCCTTGACGTTGCAATCATATCATATTTATCTAGAGCAGGAACAGAAATAACTCACCAAGACTCTGGATGTCATATCAAACATATAGAGGGTGTAGTGGGATCTCAGTCAGAATGTGATTCATCCATTTCTGAATGACCACCTGACAAAAGTCTCCCACGTCTGGGGGCTCCATCCACCCACGTCTAGGTGAAGTCAAAGGGGGCTGGCAGAGCATCGCAGGCTCTAAGCAATATCCCACATAGCGGGACCCCACATAGCGGGCAAATAAGCGCATACCAGAATATCCCACATAGCGGGACCCCACATAGCGGGCAAATCAGCGCATACCCTTTACCATTTCTGGCAAAGGTCCAGACAATCCCACACACCAGAGTACAAGAAGGCGGTTTCAACAAAATGCAGCATATAACGGAAGCACACGCGGAACAACCAAACGTACATGTGCCTTTTCAAAAACAATGTGATGCAAGGAACAAATCTCTCACAAAAGTATTCATTTTAGGGAAAGAATTGAAAGCAAGAGTGTACAGGGATTCCAAGCAATCATAACCAGCTCAATTCCAATAAGAAGGTTAGGCGAATTCAAGTATCCAAAGGAAATGGAACAGAATACGCGAAATCGACCAAAGCTCGATTTCGGACAGAATTCCAGTGGCACACCAAACAAATATTTCAGAATAACAAATATGCTCCAATACCCATAAGAAGGCTATGGTTGAACCATATATCAGTCTAAATTCGGATGGAACAGATTTCATATGAAACAGGGCTCCCAACACAGAGTTACCTCTGATTTGGTAACATAAGGTCAAAATCACAATCACTGGTTTGCAGACTTTATAGGATCGGATTCAACAGACGATAGGGTGAGCAATTGAACTCCAAAATTTTCAAACTATAAGTCAAAAGAGAGAATTTCAAGTCTAGTTTCAAATAAAATCAGTTTGGTATAAAGCAGAATTTTCAACAGGGAGTTATAGGCGTTTTAGTATCGAAAGGTCAGAAATCTTGAACTCTGTTTTACAGCGTCTATAGGCTCTTTTGAAACAAATTTTTGGGTAAGTATTCGGTGTCCAAAATCTACAAAATTGGTGTCAAAAGAAAGACATATGAGTCTAATTTCAAACAAAAATAGTTCCTGCCTGAATTCTCATTCTGTACTAAAACTTAGGGCTGAAACAGTGCTTAGGGGTCAGTTTACCGAAAACTTTCAGAATCCATAGTTCTATGTCCAAAGAGAAACATATCAGTTTCTAAATAAAAATCTTCCAATTTATTTTGAATCAGCATAAAAACAGAGTCAAATACTGCTGTAGGATGGGGTTAGAACACTTGCCTTTGCAAATTTTGACCCGAAGTAACAAGATTAAAGCAAAAACCCTAAAAGCCCCAAATTTTCTTTCTCTTCTCCTTCTTCTTCTTCTTCTTCTTCTTCTTCTTTTCTTTCCCTGATCACCCACGAGCTGCCTCCTCTGCTTCCTTAACAACGAAGGCAGAGAGGCTTAAGCGGTGGAATTTGTCATTTGGTGCATTTTGCAGTTTAGTCCTTGTTTTTATCATATTCACGATTAGGTCCTTAGGGTTTACATATAGGTCCTCAGATTCTTTTTTCTTTTTTTTTTTTACAGATCTCCCAAATCTTACAAATAGGTTACCTCTAATTCATACTCTATTTCTTTTGTCAATTAAAATAGATGCTTACATTATCACCAAAAATTTATACGAACATTCGGAAATGAGGGGTGTTACATATGTGCACGTCGCGGTCGGTGCATCAACGTCCGGAGCCTCTTGCCCGTCACGAAACCGTCGGCGCTTTCTCGAACGTTCACGAAATTCCTATTGCAAGCTCTCTCCGAGCCCTAGCCCGACGACTGCGTATCGATCACGGCAAGCACGTGCCGAAATCATCGGCACTTTCTAGAACGATCTCGGAATCGCTATTGCGACCCCAATCCGGAAAGCTCTCTCCGAGCCCCTCGATACTGACTGCGTAGGTGTCACAGCAAATTTCCAGCCCCAAAACAATCGTCTCGGAGCTCTACGGGAGATGTTTCGTATCCTGGGATGCAAAAAGCAGTGCAACACGATGACTTCCCAGGGGGTCACCCATCGTAGTACTACTCTGGCCCAAGCACGCTTAACTTCGGTGTTTTGATGGGATCCGGTGATTTAGTGCTGCCATTATCGCACCCGTTTCGCGAGCTTCGTCCCTCGCCTATGTGCACATCGCGGTCGGTGTATCAACGTCCGGAGCCTCTTGCCCGTCACGAAACCGTCGGCACTTTCTCGAACGTTCACGAAATTCCTATTGCAAGCTCTCTCCGAGCCCTAGCCCGACGACTGCGTATCGATCACGGCAAGCACGTGCCGAAACCATCGGCACTTTCTAGAACGATCTCGGAATCGCTATTGCGACCCCAATCCGGAAAGCTCTCTCCGAGCCCCTCGACACTGACTGCATAGCGGTCACAGCAAATTTCCAGCCCCAAAACAATCGTCTCGGATCTCTACGGGAGATGTTTCATATCCCGGGATGCAAAAAGGAGTGCAACACGAGGACTTCCCAAGGGGTCACCCATCGTAGTACTACTCTGGCCCAAGGAAGCTTAACTTCGTTGTTTTGATGGGATCCGGTGATTTAGTGCTGGTATTATCGCAACGTCCGGAGCCTCTTGCCCGTCAGGAAACCATCGGCGCTTTCTCGAACGTTCACGAAGTCCCTATTGCAAGCTCTCTACGAGCACTAGCCCGACGACTGCGTATCGGTCATGGCAAGCACGTGCCGAAACCATCGGCACTTTCTAGAACGATCTCGGAATCGCTATTGTGACCCCAATCCGGAAAGCTCTCTCCGATCCCCTCGATACTGACAGCGTAGCGGTCACAGCAAATTTCCAGCCCCAAAATAATCGACTCGGAGCTCTACGAGAGATGTTTCGTATCCCGGGATGCAAAAAGGAGTGCAACACGAGGACTTCCCAGGGGGTCACCAATCCTAGTACTACTCTGGCCCAAGCACGCTTAACTTCGGTGTTTTGATGGGATCCGGTGATTTAGTGCTGCCATTATCGCACCCGTTTCGCGAGCTTCGTCCCTCGCCTATGTGCACGTCGCGGTCGGCGCATCAACGTCCGGAGCCTCTTGCCCGTCACGAAACTATCGTCGCTTTCTCGAACGTTCACGAAATCCCTATTGCAAGCTCTCTCCGAGCCCTAGCCCGACGACAGCGTATCGGTCACGGCAAGCGCGTGCCGAAATCATCGGCACTTTCTAGAACGATCTCGGAATCGCTATTGCGACCCCAATCCGGAAAGCTCTCTCCGAGCCCCTCGATACTGACTGTGTAGCGGTCATAGCAAATTTCCAGCCCCAAAACAATCGTCTCGGATCTCTACGGGAGATGTTTCATATCCCGGGATGCAAAAAGGAGTGCAACACGAGGACTTCCCAGGGGGTCACCCATCGTAGTACTACTCTAGCCCAAGCAAGCTTAACTTCGTTGTTTTGATGGGATCCGGTGATTTAGTGCTGGCATTATCGCAACGTCCGGAGCCTTTTGCCCGTCAGGAAACCATCGGCGCTTTCTCGAACGTTCACGAAATCCCTATTGCAAGCTCTTTACGAGCCCTAGCCCGACGACAACGTATCGGTCATTGCAAGCACGTGCCGAAACCATCGGCACTTTCTAAAACGATCTCGGAATCGCTATTGTGACCCCAATCCGGAAAGCTCTCTCCGACCCCCTCGATACTGACAGCGTAGCGGTCACAGCAAATTTCCAGCCCGAAAACAATCGTCTCGGAGCTCTACGAGAGATGTTTCGTATCCCGAGATGCAAAAAGGAGTGCAACACGAGGACTTCCTAGGGGGTCACCAATCCTAGTACTACTCTGGCCCAAGCACGCTTAACTTCGGTGTTTTGATGGGATCCGGTGATTTAGTGCTGCCATTATCGCACTCGTTTCGCGAGCTTCGTCCCTCGCCTATGTGCACGTCGCGGTCGGCGCATCAACGTCCGGAGCCTCTTGTCCGTCACGAAACTGTCGTCGCTTTCTCGAACGTTCACGAAATCACTATTGCAAGCTCTCTACGAGCCCTAGCCCGACGACTGCGTATCGGTCATGGCAAGCACGTGCCGAAACCATCGGCACTTTCTAGAACGATCTCGGAATCACTATTGTGACCCCAATCCGGAAAGCTCTCTCTGAGCCCCTCGATACTGACAGCGTAGCGGTCACAGCAAATTTCTAGCCCGAAAACAATCGTCTCGGAGCTCTACGAGAGATGTTTCGTATCCCGGGATGCAAAAAGGAGTGCAACACGAGGACTTCCCAGGGGGTCACCAATCCTAGTACTACTCTGGCCCAAGCACGCTTAACTTCGGTGTTTTGATGGGATCCGGTGATTTAGTGCTGCCATTATCGCACCCGTTTCGCGAGCTTCGTCCCTCGCCTATGAGCACGTCGCGGTCGGCGCATCAACGTCCGGAGCCTCTTGCTCGTCACGAAACTGTCGTCGCTTTCTCGAACGTTCATGAAATCCCTATTGCAAGCTCTCTCCGAGCCCTAGCCCGACGACTGCGTAATGGTCACGGCAAGCGCGTGCCGAAATCATCGGCACTTTCTAGAACGACCTCGGAATCGCTATTGCGACCCCAATCCGGAAAGCTCTCTCCGAGCCCCTCGATACTGACTGCGTAGCGGTCACAGCAAATTTCCAGCCCCAAAACAATCGTCTCGGAGCTCTACGGGAGATGTTTCGTATCCCGGGATGCAAAAAGGTGTGCAACACGAGGACTTCCCAAGGGGTCACCCATCGTAGTACTACTCTGGCCCAAGCAAGCTTAACTTCGTTGTTTTGATGGGATCCGGTGATTTAGTGCTAGCATTATCGCACCCGTTTCGCATGCTTCGTCCCTCGCCTATGTGCACATCGCGGTAGGCGTATCAACGTCCGGGGCCTCTTGCCCGTCAGGAAACCATCGGCGCTTTCTCGAACGTTCACGAAATCCCTATTGCAAGCTCTCTATGAGCCCTAGGCCGACGACTGCGTATCGGTCACGGCAAGCACGTGCCGAAACCATCGGCACTTTCTAGAACGATCTCGGAATCGCTATTGCGACCCCAATCCGGAAAGCTCTCTCCGAGCCCCTCGATATTGACTGCGTAGCGGTCACAGCAAATTTCCTGCCCCAAAACAATCGTCTCGGAGCTCTACGGGAGATGTTTCGTATCCAGGGATGCAAAAAGGAGTGCAATACGATGACTTCCCAGGGGGTCACCCATCGTAGTACTACTCTGTCCCAAGCACGCTTAACTTCGGTGTTTTGATGGGATCCGGTGATTTAGTGCTGCCATTATCGCACCCGTTTCGCGAGCTTCGTCCCTCGCCTATGTGCACGTCGTGGTCGGTGCATCAACGTCCGGAGCCTCTTGCCCGTCAAGAAACCGTCGGCGCTTTCTCGAACGTTCACGAAATTCCTATTGCAAGCTCTCGCCGAGCCCTAGCCCGACGACTACGTATCGATCACGGCAAGCACGTGCCGAAATCATCGGCACTTTCTAGAACGATCTCGGAATCGCTATCGCGACCCCAATCCGGAAAGCTCTCTCCGAGCCCCTCGATACTGACTGCGTAGCGGTCACAGCAAATTTCCAGCCCCAAAACAATCGTCTCGGAGCTCTACGGGAGATGTTTCGTATCCTGGGATGCAAAAACCAGTGCAACACGATGACTTCCCAGGGGGTCACCCATCGTAGTACTACTCTGGCCCAAGCACGCTTAACTTCGGTGTTTTGATGGGATCTAGTGATTTAGTGCTGCCATTATCGCACCCGTTTCGCGAGCTTCGTCCCTCGCCTATGTGCACGTCACTGTCGGTGCATCAACGTCCGGAGCCTCTTGCCCGTCACGAAACCGTCGGCACTTTCTCGAACGTTCACGAAATTCCTATTGCAAGCTCTCTCCGAGCCCTAGCCCGACGACTGCGTATCGATCACGACAAGCACGTGCCGAAACCATCGGCACTTTCTAGCACGATCTCGGAATCGCTATTGCGACCCCAATCCGGAAAGCTCTCTCCGAGCCCCTCGACACTGACTGCGTAGCGGTCACAGCAAATTTCCAGCCCCAAAACAATCTTCTCGGATCTCTACGGGAGATGTTTCATATCCCGGGATGCAAAAAGGAGTGCAACACGAGGACTTCCCAGGGGGTCACCCATCGTAGTACTACTCTGGCCCAAGGAAGCTTAACTTCGTTGTTTTGATGGGATCCGGTGATTTAGTGCTGGTATTATCGCAACGTCCGGAGCCTCTTGCCCGTCAGGAAACCATCGGCGCTTTCTCGAACGTTCACGAAGTCCCTATTGCAAGCTCTCTACGAGCCCTAGCCCGACGACTGCGTATCGGTCATGGCAAGCACGTGCCGAAACCATCGGCACTTTCTAGAACGATCTCGGAATCGCTATTGTGACCCCAATCCGGAAAGCTCTCTCCGAGCCCCTCGATACTGACAGCGTGGTGGTCACAGCAAATTTCCAGCCCCAAAACAATCGTCTCGGAGCTCTACGAGAGATGTTTCGTATCCCAGGATGCAAAAAGGAGTGCAACACGATGACTTCCCAGGGGGTCACCCATCGTAGTACTACTCTGGCCCAAGCACGCTTAACTTCGGTGTTTTGATGGGATCCGGTGATTTAGTGCTGCCATTATAGCACCCGTTTCGCGAGCTTCGTCCCTCGCCTATGTGCACGTCGTGGTCGGTGCATCAACGTCCGGAGCCTCTTGCCCGTCAAGAAACCGTCGGCGCTTTCTCGAACGTTCACGAAATTCCTATTGCAAGCTCTAGCCGAGCCCTAGCCCGACGACTACGTATCAATCACGGCAAGCACGTGCCGAAATCATCGGCACTTTCTAGAACGATCTCGGAATCGCTATCGCGACCCCAATCCGGAAAGCTCTCTCCGAGCCCCTCGATACTGACTGCGTAGCGGTCACAGCAAATTTCCAGCCCCAAAACAATCGTCTCGGAGCTCTACGGGAGATGTTTCGTATCCTGGGATGCAAAAACCAGTGCAACACGATGACTTCCCAGGGGGTCACCCATCGTAGTACTACTCTGGGTGTTTTGATGGGATCCGGTGATTTAGTGCTGCCATTATCGCACCCGTTTCGCGAGCTTCGTCCCTCGCCTATTTGCACGTCGCGGTCGGCGCATCAACGTACGGAGCCTCTTGCCCGTCACGAAACCATCGGCGCTTTGTCGAACGTTCACGAAATTCCTATTGCAAGCTGTCTCCGAGCCCTAGCCCGACGACTGCGTATCGATCACGGCAAGCACGTGCCGAAACCATCGGCACTTTCTAGAACGATCTCGGAATCGCTATTGCGACCCCAATCCGGAAAGCTCTCTCCGAGCCCCTCGACACTGACTGCGTAGCGGTCACAGCAAATTTCCAGCCCCAAAACAATCGTCTCGGATCTCTACGGGAGATGTTTCATATCCCGGGATGCAAAAAGGAGTGCAACACGAGGACTTCCTAGGGGGTCACCCATCGTAGTACTACTCTGGCCCAAGGAAGCTTAACTTCGTTGTTTTGATGGGATCCGGTGATTTAGTGCTGGTATTATCGCAACGTCCGGAGCCTCTTGCCCGTCAGGAAACCATCGGCGCTTTCTCGAACGTTCACGAAGTCCCTATTGCAAGCTCTCTACGAGCCCTAGCCCGACGACTGCGTATCGGTCATGGCAAGCACGTGCCGAAACCATCGGCACTTTCTAGAACGATCTCGGAATCGCTATTGTGACCCCAATCCGGAAAGCTCTCTCCGAGCCCCTCGATACTGACAGCGTGGTGGTCACAGCAAATTTCCAACCCCAAAACAATCGTCTCGGAGCTCTACGAGAGATGTTTCGTATCCCGGGATGCAAAAAGGAGTGCAACACGAGGACTTCCTAGGGGGTCACCAATCCTAGTACTACTCTGGCCCAAGCACGCTTAACTTCGGTGTTTTGATGGGATCGGGTGATTTAGTGCTGCCATTATCGCACCCGTTTCGCGAGCTTCGTCCCTCGCCTATGTGCACGTCGCGGTCGGCGCATCAACGTCCGGAGCCTCTTGCCCGTCACGAAACTGTCGTCGCTTTCTCGAACGTTCACGAAATCCCTATTGCAAGCTCTCTCCGAGCCCTAGCCCGACGACTGCGTATCGGTCACGGCAAGCGCGTGCCGAAATCATCGGTACTTTCTAGAACGATCTCGGAATCGCTATTGCGACCCCAATCCGGAAAGCTCTCTCCGAGCCCCTCGATACTGACTGCGTAGCGGTCACAGCAAATTTCCAGCCCCAAAACAATCGTCTCGGAGCTCTACGGGAGATGTTTCGTATCCTGGGATGCAAAAACCAGTGCAACACGATGACTTCCCAGGGGGTCACCCATCGTAGTACTACTCTGGCCCAAGCACGCTTAACTTCGGTGTTTTGATGGGATCCGGTGATTTAGTGCTGCCTTTATCGCACCCGTTTCGCGAGCTTCGTCCCTCGCCTATTTGCACGTCGCGGTCGGCGCATCAACGTACGGAGCCTCTTGCCCGTCACGAAACCGTCGGCGCTTTGTCGAACGTTCACGAAATTCCTATTGCAAGCTCTCTCCGAGCCCTAGCCCGACGATTGCGTATCGATCACGGCAAGCACGTGTCGAAACCATCGGCACTTTCTAGAACGATCTCGGAATCGTTATTGCGACCCCAATCCGGAAAGCTCTCTCCGAGCCCCTCGATACTGACTGCGTAGCGGTCACAGCAAATTTCCAGCCCCAAAACAATCGTCTCGGATCTCTACGGGAGATGTTTCGTATCCCGGGATGCAAAAAGGAGTGCAACAAGAGGACTTCCCAGGGGGTCACCCATCGTAGTACTACTCTGGCCCAAGCAAGCTTAACTTCGTTGTTTTGATGGGATCCGGTGATTTAGTGCTGGCATTATCGCACCCGTTTCGCATGCTTCGTCCCTCGCCTATGTGCATATCGCGGTAGGCGTATCAACGTTCGGAGCCTCTTGCCCGTCAGGAAACCATCGGCGCTTTCTCTAACGTTCACGAAATCCCTATTGCAAGCTCTCTATGAGCCCTAGGCCGACGACTGCGTATCGGTCACGGCAAGCACGTGTCGAAACCATCGGCACTTTCTAGAACGATCTCGGAATCGCTATTGCGACCCCAATCCGGAAAGCTCTCTCCGAGCCCCTCGATACTGACAACGTAGCGGTCACAGGAAATTTACAGCCCCAAAACAATCGTCTCGGAGCTTTACGGGAGATGTTTCGTATCCCGAGATGCAAAAAGGAGTGCAACACGAGGACTTCCAAGGGGGTCACCAATCCTAGTACTACTCTGGCCCAAGCACGCTTAACTTCGGTGTTTTGATGGGATCCGGTGATTTAGTGCTGGCATTATCGCACCCGTTTTGCGAGCTTCGTCCCTCGCCTATGTGCACGTCGCGGTCGGCGCATCAACGTCCGGAGCCTTTTGCCCGTCACGAAACCGTCGGCGCTTTCTCGAACGTTCACGAAATCCCTATTGCAAGCTCTCTCCGAGCCCTAGCCCGACGATTGCGTATCGATCACGGCAAGCACATGCCGAAACCATCGGCACTTTCTAGAACGATCTCGGAATCGCTATTGCGACCCCAATCCGGAAAGCTCTCTCCGAGCCCCTCGATACTGACTGCGTAGCGGTCACAGCAAATTTCCAGCCCCAAAACAATCGTCTCGGAGCTCTACGGGAGATGTTTCGTATCCTGGGATGCAAAAACCAGTGCAACACGATGACTTCCCAGGGGGTCACCCATCGTAGTACTACTCTGGCCCAAGCACGCTTAACTTCGGTGTTTTGATGGGATCCGGTGATTTAGTGCTGCCATTATCGCACCCGTTTCGCGAGCTTCGTCCCTCGCCTATTTGCACATCGCGGTCGGCGCATCAACGTACGGAGCCTCTTGCCCGTCACGAAACCGTCGTCGCTTTGTCGAACGTTCACGAAATTCCTATTGCAAGCTCTCTCCGAGCCCTAGCCCGACGACTGCGTATCGATCACGGCAAGCACGTGCCGAAACCATCGGCACTTTCTAGAACGATCTCGGAATCGCTATTGCGACCCCAATCCGGAAAGCTCTCTCCGAGCCCCTCGACACTGACTGCGTAGCGGTCACAGCAAATTTCCAGCCCCAAAACAATCGTCTCGGATCTCTACGGGAGATGTTTCATATCCCGGGATGCAAAAAGGAGTGCAACACGAGGACTTCCCAGGGGGTCACCCATCGTAGTACTACTCTGGCCCAAGGAAGCTTAACTTCGTTGTTTTGATGGGATCCGGTGATTTAGTGCTGGTATTATCGCAACGTCCGGAGCCTCTTGCCCGTCAGGAAACCATCGGCGCTTTCTCGAACGTTCACGAAGTCCCTATTGCAAGCTCTCTACGAGCCCTAGCCCGACGACTGCGTATCGGTCATGGCAAGCACGTGCCGAAACCATCGGCACTTTCTAGAACGATCTCGGAATCGCTATTGTGACCCCAATCCGGAAAGCTCTCTCCGAGCCCCTCGATACTGACAGCGTGGTGGTCACAGCAAATTTCCAGCCCCAAAACAATCGTCTCGGAGCTCTACGAGAGATGTTTCGTATCCCGGGATGCAAAAAGGAGTGCAACACGAGGACTTCCTAGGGGGTCACCAATCCTAGTACTACTCTGGCCCAAGCACGCTTAACTTCGGTGTTTTGATGGGATCCGGTGATTTAGTGCTGCCATTATCGCACCCGTTTCGCGAGCTTCGTCCCTCGCCTATGTGCACGTCGCGGTCGGCGCATCAACGTCCGGAGCCTCTTGCCCGTCACGAAACTATCGTCGCTTTCTCGAACGTTCACGAAATCCCTATTGCAAGCTCTCTCCGAGCCCTAGCCCGACGACTGCGTATCGGTCACGGCAAGCGCGTGCCGAAATCATCGGTACTTTCTAGAACGATCTCGGAATCGCTATTGCGACCCCAATCCGGAAAGCTCTCTCCGAGCCCCTCGATACTGACTGCGTAGCGGTCACAGCAAATTTCCAGCCCCAAAACAATCGTCTCGGAGCTCTACGGGAGATGTTTCGTATCCTGGGATGCAAAAACCAGTGCAATACGATGACTTCCCAGGGGGTCACCCATCGTAGTACTACTCTGGCCCAAGCACGCTTAACTTCGGTGTTTTGATGGGATCCGGTGATTTAGTGCTGCCATTATCGCACCCGTTTCGCGAGCTTCGTCCCTCGCCTATTTGCACGTCGCGGTCGGCGCATCAACGTACGGAGCCTCTTGCCCGTCACGAAACCGTCGGCGCTTTGTCGAACGTTCACGAAATTCCTATTGCAAGCTCTCTCCGAGCCCTAGCCCGACGATTGCGTATCGATCACGGCAAGCACGTGCCGAAACCATCGGCACTTTCTAGAACGATCTCGGAATCGTTATTGCGACCCCAATCCGGAAAGCTCTCTCCGAGCCCCTCGATACTGACTGCGTAGCGGTCACAGCAAATTTCCAGCCCCAAAACAATCGTCTCGGATCTCTACGGGAGATGTTTCGTATCCCGGGATCCAAAAAGGAGTGCAACACGAGGACTTCCCAGGGGGTCACCCATCGTAGTACTACTCTGGCCCAAGCAAGCTTAACTTCGTTGTTTTGATGGGATCCGGTGATTTAGTGCTGGCATTATCGCACCCGTTTCGCATGCTTCGTCCCTCGCCTATGTGCATATCGCGGTAGGCGTATCAACGTTCGGAGCCTCTTGCCCGTCAGGAAACCATCGGCGCTTTCTCTAACGTTCACGAAATCCCTATTGCAAGCTCTCTATGAGCCCTAGGCCGACGACTGCGTATCGGTCACGGCAAGCACGTGCCGAAACCATCGGCACTTTCTAGAACGATCTCGGAATCGCTATTGCGACCCCAATCCGGAAAGCTCTCTCCGAGCCCCTCGATACTGACAACGTAGCGGTCACAGGAAATTTCCAGCCCCAAAACAATCGTCTCGGAGCTTTACGGGAGATGTTTCGTATCCCGGGATGCAAAAAGGAGTGCAACACGAGGACTTCCCAGGGGGTCACCAATCCTAGTACTACTCTAGCCCAAGCACGCTTAACTTCGGTGTTTTGATGGGATCCGGTGATTTAGTGCTGCCATTATCGCACCCGTTTCGCGAGCTTCGTCCCTCGCCTATGTGCACGTCGCGGTCGGCGCATCAACGTCCGGAGCCTCTTGCCCGTCACGAAACTGTCGTCGCTTTTTCGAACGTTCACGAAATCCCTATTGCAAGCTCTCTCCGAGCCCTAGCCCGACGACTGCGTATCGGTCACGGCAAGCGCGTGCCGAAATCATCGGCACTTTCTAGAACGATCTCGGAATCGCTATTGCGACCCCAATCCGGAAATCTCTCTCCGAGCCCCTCGATACTGACTGCGTAGCGGTCATAACAAATTTCCAGCCCCAAAACAATCGTCTCGGAGCTCTACGGGAGATGTTTCGTATCCCGGGATGCAAAAAGGAGTGCAACACGATGACTTCCCAGGGGGTCACCCATCGTAGTACTACTCTAGCCCAAGCACCCTTAACTTCGGTGTTTTGATGGGATCCGATGATTTAGTGCTGCCATTATCGCACCCGTTTCGCGAGCTTCATCCCTCGCCTATGTCACGCCCTCAAAATATCCATGATTTTTAAAACAATTTTCATCACAGACCAATCCAGGATCCAAACTAACGTTTGAGGACACTGAAAAATATTCTATTCATATTCACATCCATAAAACCTGTGCATTTTAAAATCATAAATCACATCACTCGATAATTCACATTTATGGCAACCCAAGCCAACTTGACAAAAAAATGAACAACATTTATAAATCCACAAGCTAAATAAATTATACAATCAGAACTCCAACAATTCACCATAAGTTCATATCACCATAAATTAGACTTAACATTCCGAAATTCCAAATAAGAGAGATCTTCTAACCCTTTTACACAGTATATCCATTTTGATTCATCGACAACATTTCATTACATACAAAACATACTTATACAACAATATCATAATAACCACCCAGACTTGCCCATAATTCTGAATAGCTATCCACTGCCACAGCCCAAATCAACATCTCGAAGAGTGACAAGCTGACCTGAAAGATTTATATAACAACGGAGTGAGCCAAAAACGGCTCAGCAAGTGACAAAGCATATTCAGAACAAAAGGAACGGTTTCAAACGAGTAAGGTATCATAATGCAAGGCAGAATACAAGAATTCTCAAGGATACCATCTCAATAGATACCAAATCATATGTATCATGTCATTCAAAACATATTTGATCCATAACGAATGGAGCATAGAGTAATTGGAACATATTAATGGCAGATAGGACATTTCAGAACATATCAGTCCATAGCAAATGGAGCACAGAGTAATTGGAGCATATCAGTAACAAAGGAAACATATCGGAGCTTATCAATGGCAGATAGGACATTTCAGAACATATCAGTTCATAGCAAATGGAGCACAGAGTAATTGGAGCATATCAATGGCAGATGAAATGTTCCGGAGCATATCAACGACATATGGAACATTTCGAAGCATATTATCAGTGAATGAAGCATTTCAGAGCATAACAAAAACAAATATCGTACAGAAGCTCAAACGTCGTCTTTGACATTGCAAACATATCAATTTTATCCAAAGCATGTACAGAAACACATAACCAAAGCTCTGGATATCATATCAAACATACAGAAGGTGTAGTGGGATCTCAGTCAGAATGTGATTCATCCATTTCTGAATGACCACCTGACAAAAGTCTCCCACGTCTGGGAGCTCCATCCACCCACGTCTAGGTGAAGTCAAAGGGGGCCGGCAGAGCATCGCAGGCTCTAAGCATATACCCTCATAGCGGGCAACAAGCGCATACAGAATATCCCTCATAGCGGGACCCCACATAGCGGGCAAATAGCGCATACCCTTTACCATTTCTGGCAAAGGTCCAGACAATCCCACACACCAGAGTACAAAAGGGCAGTTTCAACAATAAGTAGCATATATCGGAAGCACACGCGGAACAACAAAGCGTACATGTGCCTTTACGAGTCAATCCGAAGTAAGCAATAATCTTTCACAAGTATATTCAGATTTGAAAGGAATTGAAAGCAAGGGCACATATGGAATCCAAGCAATCACATATAACTCAATTCAATAAGAAGATTTGATGAATTCAATGTCCAAATGAATGAAACTGGAATAGGCACATATCGAAAGCAAATGCAGAACAATAGGATATACATGTGCCTATATGAGTCAATACGATATAGCATAAACGTTACACAACAGTTTTCAAGAATGCAATAATTTTAAGGACAAGAGCATACAAGAATTCAAAGCAGTAATATAAAGCTCAATTGAATGAGAAAGCTAAAGGATATCAATTTCCAAAGGAATGAAACCAGAATATGAGAAATCGACCAAAGCTCGATTTTTGGCAGAATACAGAAGGCACATTGAACAAATGATTCAAACTATCAATCGTGCTCCAATTTACTCAGAAATAATCATTGGATAATACTTTCAGATAAGACAGGCTTCATATGAATTGAACTGTCCAATAGAGAGAGTTACAAATAATTTGGTAAGCAAGTGTCGTAGAACAAAATCTCTGTTGGTAGAATTCATAATGTCATATTCAACAGATAACTGGACAGGTATTTGGATTCCAAATCTTTCAATCCATATATCAATGAAAGGTCTACGAGTCTAGTTTCCAATGAAATCAGTTTTGAACAAATCAGAGTTTCCAACAAAGACTTATAGGCAGCTCGGTATCAAAAGGTCAGAATCTCAGAAGTTGCACAGATTCGAATCGTTACGTCTAAACAGGAGATATATCAAATGCAAAGCTAGAACAATTCAAAATTCCTCATATTCAAAGCAAATGTAGAGATAAAAATGGCAGTGAGGAACGATCAGGATACTTGCAAGAGAAAAGATTAGAAAGCTTGCAATAGAAAAGGTTAGAACACTTGCCTTTCAAAGATTTCGATCCGAAGATCCAAAGAAAGTGCCAGCCCAAATCCTTCTACTTTTCCCCCGTGTTCTCTCTCTGTTCCGTTTTGTGCTCCCGTTTTCTTCCTTTCTTCGCAACTACACCACATGTCGAACATCGAGGCACAGTCACCTGCTCTCTCTTACTCTCATTCCTTCTTTTTCTTTCCCAAACGCAGCTGCCATAGCCGCCGCCGCTGCCACAATCGCAGCCCCTTCCACCGCACTACCTTCCTTCCTCTCTCCTCTCGCAGACTTAACTGTTGCATACGCAGTCGCTGCCGCTGCGGCCGCAATCCCGTCCGCAGCCCCTTTTCCCCCTTTCCTTTCTTTTCTTTCCCAGCTGCAACTGCCACTGCCACAGCTGCCTCTCCTTCTCCTCTTCCTCTCTTCTTCCCTTTTCCTTTCTCTTCTTCTTCCTTTCCTTCTCTTCTTTCCCAGCTGCACTGCTGCAGTCGCAGCCTCAGCCGCGGCCACAGCCTCTTCTTCCTCCCCTGCTCATCTTCCTCTCCTTCTTCTCTTCCAACTGCAGCTGCCATCGCCGCAGCCGCAGCCCCTTCTTTCCCTTCTCTTCTTCCTCTCCTTCCCTTCTTCCTTTCTCTTCCTCTTTCCCTGCCATAGCTGCAGCTGCCACAGCCGCAGCCGCAGCTACTTCTTTCCCTTCTCCTCTTCCTTCTCCTTCCTTTCTTCTTCTTCTCTTCTTCTCCTTCCTCCCCTTCTCTTCTTCTCCTTTGTTTCCTCTGCAGGGAACAGAGGTATCACAACCTCTTCTCCTGCTTCCCCTTCTCCTTCTCTTCCTCTTCTTCTTCTTCTGCTCTTCTCCTACCCGACACCCCACACGTCTCCTCTGTTTCCACCTGCAGGAAACAGAGGTGCTGCAGCCCTAGCTGCTGCCACCTCTCGCTCCACTCCGTCTTCCTTCTCTTTTCCCTCTTCTTCTCCTTCTCTTCTTCTCCTCTTCCCTTTTCCTCCCCAAGGCCACACACCTCCTCGCTGCAGCCTTGCTTCAGCTATCCTCCTCTCTTCTTCTTCTTCTTCTTCCCTTTTCATCCTCAACGCCCCACACATCCTCTCCTCTGTTTCCACCTGCGGGAAACAGAGGTGCTGCAGCCCTAGCTGCTGCAGCTGCCTCTCTTTCTCCTCTCCATCTTCCCTCTCTTCTACTTCTTCTTTTCTTCTCTTCTCCCTCTTCTTCCTCTCTTCTTTTCCCTCTTCTTCTCTTCCCCCTCTACTTCTCTTCTTCTTCTCCCCACGCCCCACCGCTTCTCTCTGTTTCTTCGAGAAACAGAGAGAGCGTGGGAGGCGGTGGGATAAAACCGAAGTTTTCGGTTTTCTTTATTTTCTTTTTTTTACAACTTAACAGTTTAGTCCTTGAAATTTCCATATTTATATATAGGTCCTCCGATTTATAAATAAATCTTTATTAATAAGTTTCAAAAGTGAGGGATATTACACTCTCCCCTCTTTAAAAGAAAATTTAGTCCTCTAAATTGATCATAGCTCAATCAACAAAAAGATGAGGATTATGATATCTTTATTTCCTCCTCCTGCTCTCAAATAATTTCATCAATACAATATAATTACATAATTATCCACGAGTGACCGAAATATTCTCCTCCTTGATCCTCAATAGACAGTAACCGGACCTTCAATCAATTTCTAAATGTACTTGCGCACCCTGAAGTTAATCAAGCAAGTCGTTACTTCAGGAAATACTCATTTTTGATTGTCACCTGATTCAATTGTATATAATCATTACAAAACCTCAATGTTCCATACATCTTTTTAACTAACACCGGAGCACCCCATGATGAAATATTAAGCCAAATAAAATCCTCATTTAATAATCCTTGTAGTTGCTTTTCCAATTCCACTTACTCAAATGATATCTTTCTGTAGAGAGGCTTAGATATTGGGATTGTCCCAAAGACCAAATCAAAAGCAAGATCACATTTGGAGGTAATCCAAACAAGTCATCCTGGAATACATTAGGAAAAGAGATAAATAATGTCCAATACTCTCAAAATAAAAGATCGGCTGATCAAATATGCAAAAAGTGATCATTTGTTATATACCAATCCGCACTGGTATGATAAGAAGATAGCCAATCCATACCAAGTATAATATCATAACTCCAAATCTCTAGGAGAACTAAATCAGCAAAAGTTCAAGTTCTCCAATAAAAATCAAACAAGAGGACCAGATTCAAGTTCGTTATCAAAGAATCTCCAATGATCGTATTTACATATAGCACATAATGTAGTGGTCTAGGTTGAATACCCAAGTGATAGGCAAAATATTCCGAATAAAATCATAGATGGGACCCACGGTCAAACAAATATTTGCATTCTTTCATAAACATGCATAATACCTTTGACCACTAATTCAAATATTTGCATTCTTTCATAAACATGCATAAACATTCAAAAGTGCAACACGAAGACTTCCCAGGGGGCCACCCATCGTAGTACTACTCAGGCCCAAGCACGCTTAACTTCGGTGTTTTGATGGGATCTGGTGATTCAGTGCGGCCATTATTGCACCCGTTTCCCGTGCTTCGTCCCTCGCCTATGTGCACGTCGCGGTCGGCGCATCAACGTCCGGAGCCTATTGCCCGTCACGAAACCGTCGTCGCTTTCTCAAACGTTCACAAAATTCCTATTGCAAGCTCTCTCCGAGCCCTAGCCCGACGACTGCGTATCGGTCACAGCAAGCGCGTACCGAAACCATCGGCACTTTCTAGAACGATCTCGGAATCGCTATTGCGACCCCAATCCGGAAAGCTCTCTCTGAGCCCCTCGATACTGACTGCGTAGCGATCAAAGCAAATTTCCAGCCCCAAAACAAACATCTCGGATCTCTACGGGAGATGTTTCGTATCCCGGGATGCAAAAAGGAGTGCAACACGATGACTTCCCAGGGGGTCACCCATCGTAGTACTACTTTTGCCCAAGCACACTTAACTTCGGTGTTTTAATGGGATCCGGTGATTTAGTGCTGGCATTATCGCACCCGTTTCGCGTGCTTCGTCCCTCGCCTATGTGCACGTCGCGGTCGGCGCATCAACGTCCGGAGCCTCTTGCCCGTCACGACACCATCGTCGCTTTCTCGAACGTTCACGAAATCCCTATTGCAAGCCCTCTCCGAGCCCTAGCCCGACGACTGTGTATCGGTAACGGCAAGCGCGTGCCGAAACCATCGGCACTTTCTAGAATGATCTCGGAATCGCTATTGCGACCCCAATCCGGAAAGCTCTCTCTGAGCCCCTCGATACTGACTGCGTAGCGGTCACAGCAAATTTCCAGCCCCAAAACAATCGTCTCGGAGCTCTACGGGAGATGTTTCGTATCCCGGGATGCAAAAAGGAGTGCAACACGATGACTTCCCAGGGGGTCACCCATCGTAGTACTACTCTGGCCCAAGCACGCTTAACTTCAGTGTTTTGATGGGATCCGGTGATTTAGTGCTGCCATTATCACACCCGTTTCGCGAGCTTCGTCCCTCGCCTATGTGCACGTCGCGGTCGGCGCATCAACGTCCGGAGCCTCTTGCCCGTCATGAAACCGTCGTCGCTTTCTCGAACGTTCAAGAAATCCCTATTGCAAGCTCTCTCCGAGCCCTAGCCCGACGACTGCGTATCGGTCACGGCAAGCGCGTGCCGAAACCATCGGCACTTTCTAGAACGATCTCGGAATCGCTATTGCGACCCTAATCCGGAAAGCTCTCTCCGAGCCCCTCGATACTGACAGCGTAGCGGTCACAGCAAATTTCCAACCCCAAAACAATCGTCTCGGAGCTCTACGGGAGATGTTTCGTATCCCGGGATGCAAAAAGGAGTGCAACACGATGACTTCCCAGGGGGTCACCCATCGTAGTACTACTCTGGCCCAAGCACGCTTAACTTCGGGGTTTTGATGGGATCCAGTGATTTAGTGCTGCCATTATCACACCCGTTTCGCGAGCTTCGTCCCTCGCCTATGTGCACGTCGCGGTCGGCGCATCAACGTCCGGAGCCTCTTGCCCGTCACGAAACCGTCGTGGCTTTCTCAAACGTTCATGAAATCCCTATTGCAAGCCCTCTCCGAGCCCTAGCCCGACGACTGTGTATCGGTCACGGCAAGAACGTGCCGAAACCATCGGCACTTTCTAGAACGATCTCGGAATCGCTATTGCGACCCCAATCCGGAAAGCTCTCTCCGAGCCCCTCGATACTGACAGCGTAGCGGTCACAGGAAATTTCCAGCCCCAAAACAATCGTCTCGGAGCTTTACGGGAGATGTTTCGTATCCCGGGATGCAAAAAGGAGTGCAACACGAGGACTTCCCAGGGGGTCACCAATCCTAGTACTACTCTGGCCCAAGCACGCTTAACTTCGGTGTTTTGATGGGATCCGGTGATTTAGTGCTGCCATTATCGCACCCGTTTCGCGAGCTTCGTCCCTCGCCTATGTGCACGTCGCGGTCGGCGCATCAACGTCCGGAGCCTCTTGCCCATCACGAAACTGTCGTCGCTTTCTCGAACGTTCACGAAATCCCTATTGCAAGCTCTCTCCGAGCCCTAGCCCGACGATTGCGTATCGGTCACGGCAAACGCGTGCCGAAATCATCGGCACTTTCTAGAACGATCTCGGAATCGCTATTGCGACCCCAATCCGGAAAGCTCTTTCCGAGCCCCTCGATACTGACGGCGTAGCGGTCACAGCAAATTTCCAGCCCCAAAACAATCGTCTCGGAGCTCTACGGGAGATGTTTCGTATCCCGGGATGCAAAAAGGAGTGCAACACGAAGACTTCCCAGGGGGTCACCCATCGTAGTACTACTCTGGCCCAAGCACGCTTAACTTCGGTGTTTTGATGGGATCTGGTGATTCAGTGCTACCATTATTGCACCCGTTTCCCGTGCTTCGTCCCTCGCCTATGTGCACGTCGCGGTCGGCGCATCAACGTCCGGAGCCTCTTGCCCGTCACGAAACCGTCGTCGCTTTCTCGAACGTTCACGAAATCCCTATTGCAAGCTCTCTCCGAGCCCTAGCCCGGCGACTGCGTATCGGTCACGGCAAGCGCGTGCCGAAACCATCGGCACTTTCTAGAACGATCTCGGAATCGCTATTGCGACCCCAATCCGGATAGCTCTGTCCGAGCCCCTCGATACTGACTGCGTAGCGTTCACATCAAATTTCCAGCCCCAAAACAATCGTCTCGGAGCTCTACGGGAGATGTTTCGTATCCCGGGATGCAAAAAGGAGTGCAACACAATGACTTCCCAGGGGGTCACCCATCGTAGTACTACTCTGGTCCAAGCACGCTTAACTTCGGTGTTTTGATGGGATCTGGTGTTTTAGTGCTGGCATTATCGCACCCGTTTCGCGTGCTTCGTCCCTCGCTTATGTGCACGTCACGGTCGGCGCATCAACGTCCGGAGCCTCTTGCCCGTCACGAAACCGTCGTCGCTTTCTCGAACGTTCACGAAATCCCTATTGCAAGCTCTCTCCGAGCCCTAGCCCGACGACTGCGTATCGGTCACGGCAAGCGCGTGCCGAAACCATCGGCACTTTCTAGAACGATCTCGGAATCGCTATTGCGACCCTAATCCGGAAAGCTCTCTCCGAGCCCCTCGATACTGACAGCGTAGCGGTCACAGCAAATTTCCAACCCCAAAACAATCGTCTCGGAGCTCTACGGGAGATGTTTCGTATCCCGGGATGCAAAAAGGAGTGCAACACGATGACTTCCCAGGGGGTCACCCATCGTAGTACTACTCTGGCCCAAGCACGCTTAACTTCGGGGTTTTGATGGGATCCGGTGATTTAGTGCTGCCATTATCACACCCGTTTCGCGAGCTTCGTCCCTCGCCTATGTGCACGTCGCGGTCGGCGCATCAACGTCCGGAGCCTCTTCCCCGTCACGAAACCGTCGTCGCTTTCTCGAACGTTCAAGAAATCCCTATTGCAAGCTCTCTCCGAGCCCTAGCCCGACGACTGCGTATCGGTCATGGCAAGCGCGTGCCGAAACCATCGGCACTTTCTAGAACGATCTCGGAATCGCTAATGCGACCCCAATCCGGAAAGCTCTGTCCGAGCCCCTCGATACTGACTGCGTAGCGGTCACAGTAAATTTCCAGCCCCAAAACAATCGTCTCGGAGCTCTACGGGAGATGTTTCGTATCCCGGGATGCAAAAAGGAGTGCAACACGATGACTTCCCAGGGGATCACCCATCGTAGTACTACTCTGGCCCAAGCACGCTTAACTTTGGTGTTTTGATGGGATCCGGTGATTTAGTGCTGCATTATCGCACCCGTTTCGCGTGCTTCGTCCCTCGCCTATGTGCACGTCGCGGTCGGCGCATCAACGTCCGGAGCCTCTTGCCCATCACGAAACCGTCGTCGCTTTCTCGAACGTTCAAGAAATCGCTATTGCAAGCTCTCTCCGAGCCCTAGCCCGACGACTGCGTATCGGTCACGGCAAGCGCATGCCGAAACCATCGGCACTTTCTAGAACGATCTCGGAATCGCTATTGCGACCCCAATCCGGAAACCTCTCTCTGAGCCCCTCGATACTGACTGTGTAGCGGTCAAAGCAAATTTCCAGCCCCAAAACAAACGTCTCGGATCTCTACGGGAGATGTTTCGTATCCCGGGATGCAAAAAGGAGTGCAACACGATGACTTCCCAGGGGGTCACCTATCGTAGTACTACATTTGCCCAAGCAAGCTTAACTTCGGTGTTTTATTGGGATCCGGTGATTTAGTGCAGGCATTATCGCACCCGTTTCGCGTGCTTCGTCCCTCGCCTATGTGCACGTCGCGGTCGGCGCATCAACGTCCGGAGCCTCTTGCCCGTCATGAAACCGTCGTCGCTTTCTCGAACGTTCAAGAAATCCCTATTGCAAGCTCTCTCCGAGCCCTAGCCCGACGACTGCGTATCGGTCACGGCAAGCGCGTGCCGAAACCATCGGCACTTTCTAGAACGATCTCGGAATCGCTATTGCGACCCCAATCCGGAAAGCTCTGTCCGAGCCCCTCGATACTGACTGCGTAGCGGTCACAGCAAATTTCCAGCCCCAAAACAATTCTCTCGGAGCTCTACGGGAGATGTTTCGTATCCCGGGATGCAAAAAGGAGTGCAACACGATGACTTCCCAGGGGGTCACCCATCGTAGTACTACTCTGGCCCAAGCACGCTTAACTTCGGGGTTTTGATGGGATCCGGTGATTTAGTGCTGCCATTATCACACCCGTTTCGCGAGCTTCGTCCCTCGCCTATGTGCACGTCGCGGTCGGCGCATCAACGTCCAGAGCCTCTTGCCCGTCACGAAACCGTCGTCGCTTTCTCGAACGTTCAAGAAATCCCTATTGCAAGCTCTCTCCGAGCCCTAGCCCGACGACTGCGTATCGGTCATGGCAAGCGCGTGCCGAAACCATCGGCACTTTCTAGAACGATCTCGGAATCGCTAATGCGACCCCAATCCGGAAAGCTCTGTCCGAGCCCCTCGATACTGACTGCGTAGCGGTCACAGTAAATTTCCAGCCCCAAAACAATCGTCTCGGAGCTCTACGGGAGATGTTTCGTATCCCGGGATGCAAAAAGGAGTGCAACACGATGACTTCCCAGGGGATCAACCATCGTAGTACTACTCTGGCCCAAGCACGCTTAACTTCGGTGTTTTGATGGGATCCGGTGATTTAGTGCTGCATTATCGCACCCGTTTCGCGTGCTTCGTCCCTCGCCTATGTGCACGTCGCGGTCGGCGCATCAACGTCCGGAGCCTCTTGCCCGTCACGAAACCGTCGTCGCTTTCTCGAACGTTCAAGAAATCGCTATTGCAAGCTCTCTCCGAGCCCTAGCCCGACGACTGCGTATCGGTCACGGCAAGCGCATGCCGAAACCATCGGCACTTTCTAGAACGATCTCGGAATCGCTATTGCGACCCCAATCCGGAAACCTCTCTCTGAGCCCCTCGATACTGACTGTGTAGCGGTCAAAGCAAATTTCCAGCCCCAGAACAAACGTCTCGGATCTCTACGGGAGATGTTTCTTATCCCGGGATGCAAAAAGGAGTGCAACACGATGACTTCCCAGGGGGTCACCTATCGTAGTACTACTTTTGCCCAAGCACGCTTAACTTCGGTGTTTTATTGGGATCCGATGATTTAGTGCAGGCATTATCGCACCCGTTTCGCGTGCTTCGTCCCTCGCCTATGTGCACGTCGCGGTCGGCGCATCAACGTCCGGAGCCTCTTGCCCGTCATGAAACCGTCGTCGCTTTCTCGAACGTTCAAGAAATCCCTATTGCAAGCTCTCTCCGAGCCCTAGCCCGACGACTGCGTATCGGTCACGGCAAGCGCGTGCCGAAACCATCGGCACTTTCTAGAACGATCTCGGAATCGATATTGCGACCCCAATCCGGAAAGCTCTTTCCGAGCCCCTCGATACTGACTGCGTAGCAGTCACAGCAAATTTCCAGCCCCAAAACAATCGTCTCGAAGCTCTACGGGAGATGTTTCGTATCCCGGGATGCAAAAAGGAGTGCAACACGATGACTTCCCAGGGGGTCACCCATCGTAGTACTACTCTGGCCCAAGCACGCTTAACTTCGGGGTTTTGATGGGATCCGGTGATTTAGTGCTGCCATTATCACACCCGTTTCGCGAGCTTCGTCCCTCGCCTATGTGCACGTCGCGGTCGGCGCATCAACGTCCGGAGCCTCTTGCCCGTCACGAAACCGTCGTCGCTTTCTCGAACGTTCAAGAAATCCCTATTGCAAGCTCTCTCCGAGCCCTAGCCCGACGACTGCGTATCGGTCATGGCAAGCGCGTGCCGAAACCATCGGCACTTTCTAGAACGATCTCGGAATCGCTAATGCGACCCCAATCCGGAAAGCTCTGTCCGAGCCCCTCGATACTGACTGCGTAGTGGTCACAGCAAATTTCCAGCCCCAAAACAATCGTCTCGGAGCTCTACGGGAGATGTTTCGTATCTCGGGATGCAAAAAGGAGTGCAACACGAGGACTTCCCAGGGGTTACCCATCCTAGTACTACTCTGGCCCAAGCACGCTTAACTTCGGGGTTTTGATGGGATCCGGTGATTTAGTGCTGCATTATCGCACCCGTTTCGCGTGCTTCGTCCCTCGCCTATGTGCACGTCGCGGTCGGCGCATCAACGTCCGGAGCCTCTTGCCCATCACGAAACCGTCGTCGCTTTCTCGAACGTTCAAGAAATCGCTATTGCAAGCTCTCTCCGAGCCCTAGCCCGACGACTGCGTATCGGTCACGGCAAGCGCATGCCGAAACCATCGGCACTTTCTAGAACGATCTCGGAATCGCTATTGCGACCCCAATCCGGAAACCTCTCTCTGAGCCCCTCGATACTGACTGTGTAGCGGTCAAAGCAAATTTCCAGCCCCAAAACAATCGTCTCGGATCTCTACGGGAGATGTTTCGTATCCCGGGATGCAAAAAGGAGTGCAACACGATGACTTCCCAGGGGGTCACCTATCGTAGTACTACATTTGCCCAAGCAAGCTTAACTTCGGTGTTTTATTGGGATCCGGTGATTTAGTGCAGGCATTATCGCACCCGTTTCGCGTGCTTCGTCCCTCGCCTATGTGCACGTCGCGGTCGGCGCATCAACGTCCGGAGCCTCTTGCCCGTCATGAAACCGTCGTCGCTTTCTCGAACGTTCAAGAAATCCCTATTGCAAGCTCTCTCCGAGCCCTAGCCCGACGACTGCGTATCGGTCACGGCAAGCGCGTGCCGAAACCATCGGCACTTTCTAGAACGATCTCGGAATCGCTATTGCGACCCCAATCCGGAAAGCTCTGTCCGAGCCCCTCGATACTGACTGCGTAGCGGTCACAGCAAATTTCCAGCCCCAAAACAATCGTCTCGGAGCTCTACGGGAGATGTTTCGTATCCCGGGATGCAAAAAGGAGTGCAACACGATGACTTCCCAGGGGGTCACCCATCGTAGTACTACTCTGGCCCAAGCACGCTTAACTTCGGGGTTTTGATGGGATCCGGTGATTTAGTGCTGCCATTATCACACCCGTTTCGCGAGCTTCGTCCCTCGCCTATGTGCACGTCGCGGTCGGCGCATCAACGTCCGGAGCCTCTTGCCCGTCACGAAACCGTCGTCGCTTTCTCGAACGTTCAAGAAATCCCTATTGCAAGCTCTCTCCGAGCCCTAGCCCGACGACTGCGTATCGGTCATGGCAAGCGCGTGCCGAAACCATCGGCACTTTCTAGAACGATCTCGGAATCGCTAATGCGACCCCAATCCGGAAAGCTCTGTCCGAGCCCCTCGATACTGACTGCGTAGCGGTCACAGTAAATTTCCAGCCCCAAAACAATCGTCTCGGAGCTCTACGGGAGATGTTTCGTATCCCGGGATGCAAAAAGGAGTGCAACACGATGACTTCCCAGGGGATCACCCATCGTAGTACTACTCTGGCCCAAGCACGCTTAACTTCGGTGTTTTGATGGGATCCGGTGATTTAGTGCTGCATTATCGCACCCGTTTCGCGTGCTTCGTCCCTCGCCTATGTGCACGTCGCGGTCGGCGCATCAAAGTCCGGAGCCTCTTGCCCGTCACGAAACCGTCGTCGCTTTCTCGAACGTTCAAGAAATCGCTATTGCAAGCTCTCTCCGAGCCCTAGCCCGACGACTGCGTATCGGTCACGGCAAGCGCATGCCGAAACCATCGGCACTTTCTAGAACGATCTCGGAATCGCTATTGCGACCCCAATCCGGAAACCTCTCTCTGAGCCCCTCGATACTGACTGTGTAGCGGTCAAAGCAAATTTCCAGCCCCAAAACAAACGTCTCGGATCTCTACGGGAGATGTTTCGTATCCCGGGATGCAAAAAGGAGTGCAACACGATGACTTCCCAGGGGGTCACCTATCGTAGTACTACTTTTGCCCAAGCACGCTTAACTTCGGTGTTTTATTGGGATCCGGTGATTTAGTGCAGGCATTATCGCACCCGTTTCGCGTGCTTCGTCCCTCGCCTATGTGCACGTCGCGGTCGGCGCATCAACGTCCGGAGCCTCTTGCCCGTCATGAAACCGTCGTCGCTTTCTCGAACGTTCAAGAAATCCCTATTGCAAGCTCTCTCCGAGCCCTAGCCCGACGACTGCGTATCGGTCACGGCAAGCGCGTGCCGAAACCATCGGCACTTTCTAGAACGATCTCGGAATCGCTATTGCGACCCCAATCCGGATAGCTCTGTCCGAGCCCCTCGATACTGACTGCGTAGCGGTCACAGCAAATTTCCAACCCCAAAACAATCGTCTCGGAGCTCTACGGGAGATGTTTCGTATCCCGGGATGCAAAAAGGAGTGCAACACAATGACTTCCCAGGGGGTCACCCATCGTAGTACTACTCTGGCCTAAGCACGCTTAACTTCGGTGTTTTGATGGGATCTGGTGATTTCGTGCTGGCATTATCGCACCCGTTTCGCGTGCTTCGTCCCTCGCTTATGTGCACGTCGCGGTCGGCGCATCAACGTCCGTAGCCTCTTGTCGTCACGATACCGTCGTCGCTTTCTCGAACGTTCACGAAATCCCTATTGCAAACTCTCTCCGAGCCCTAGCCCGACGACTACGTATCGGTCACGGCAAGCGCGTGCCGAAACCATCGGCACTTTCTAGAACGATCTCGGAATCGCTATTGCGACACGAATCCGGAAAGCTCTCTTTGAGCCCCTCGATACTGACTGCGTAGCGGTCAAAGCAAATTTCCAGCCCCAAAACAAACGTCTCGGATCTCTACGGGAGATGTTTCGTATCCCGGGATGCAAAAAGGAGTGCAACACGATGACTTCCCAGGGGGTCACCCATCGTAGTACTACTTTTGCACAAGCACGCTTAACTTCGGTGTTTTAATGGGATCCGGTGATTTAGTGCTGGCATTATCGCACCCGTTTCGCGTGCTTCGTCCCTCGCCTATGTTGACGTCTCGGTCGGCGCATCAATGTCCGGAGCCTCTTGCCCGTCACGAAACCGTCGTCGCTTTCTCGAACGTTCAAGAAATCCCTATTGCAAGCTCTCTCCGAGCCCTAGCCCGACGACTGCGTATCGGTCACGGCAAGCGCGTGCCGAAACCATCGGCACTTTCTGGAACGATCTCGGAATCGCTATTGCGACCCCAATCCGGAAAGCTCTGTCCGAGCCCCTCGATACTGACTGCGTAGCGGTCACAGCAAATTTCCAGCCCCAAAACAATCGTCTCGGAGCTCTACGGGAGATGTTTCGTATCCCGGGATGCAAAAAGGAGTGCAACACGATGTCTTCCCAGGGGGTCACCCATCGTAGTACTACTCTGGCCCAAGCACGCTTAACTTCGGTGTTTTGATGGGATCCGGTGATTTAGTGCTGCCATTATCGCACCGGTTTCGCGTGCTTCGTCCCTCGCCTATGTGCACGTCGCGGTCGGCGCATCAACGTCCAGAGCCTCTTGCCCGTCACGAAACTGTCATCGCTTTCTCGAACATTCAAGAAATCCCTATTGCAAGCTCTCTTCGAGCCCTAGCCCGACGACTGCGTATCGGTCACGACAAGCGCGTGCCGAAACCATCAGCACTTTCTAGAACGATCTCGGAATCGCTATTGCGACCCCAATCCGGAAAGCTCTCTCTGAGCCCCTCGATACTGACTATGTAGCGGTCAAAGCAAATTTCCAGCCCCAAAACAAACGTCTCGGATCTCTACGGGAGATGTTTCGTATCCCGGGATGCAAAAAGGAGTGCAACACGATGACTTCCCAAGGGGTCACCCATCGTAGTACTACTTTTGCCCAAGCATGCATAACTTCGGTGTTTTATTGGGATCCGGTGATTTAGTGCTGGCATTATCGCACCCGTTTCGCGTGCTTCGTCCCTCGCCTATGTGCACGTCGCGGTCGGCGCATCAACGTCCGGAGCCTCTTGCCCGTCACGAAACCGTCGTCGCTTTCTCGAACGTTCAAGAAATCCCTATTGCAAGCTCTCTCCGAGCCCTAGCCCGACGACTGCGTATCGGTCACGGCAAGCGCGTGCCGAAACCATCGGCACTTTCTAGAACGATCTCGGAATCGCTATTGCGACCCCAATCCGGAAAGCTTTGTCCGAGCCCCTCGATACTGACTGCGTAGCGGTCACAGCAAATTTCCAGCCCCAAAACAATCGTCTCGGAGCTCTACGGGAGATGTTTCGTATCCCGGGATGCAAAAAAGAGTGCAACACGAAGATTTCCCAGGGGGTCACCCATCGTAGTACTACTCTGGCCCAAGCACGCTTAACTTCGGTGTTTTGATGGGATCTGGTGAATTCGTGCTGGCATTATCGCACCCGTTTCGCGTGCTTCGTCCCTCGCTTATGTGCACGTCGCGGTCGGCGCATCAACGTCCGTAGCCTCTTGCCCGTCACGAAACCGTTGTCGCTTTCTCGAACATTCACGAAATCCCTATTGCAAGCTCTCTCCGAGCCCTAGCCCGACGACTACGTATAGGTCACGGCAAGCGCGTGCCCAAACCATCGGCACTTTCTAGAACGATCTCGGAATCGCTATTGCGACCCGAATCCGGAAAGCTCTCTTTGAGCCCCTCGATACTGACTGCGTAGCGGTCAAAGCAAATTTCCAGCCCCAAAACAAACTTCTCGGATCTCTACGGGAGATGTTTCGTATCCCGGGATGCAAAAAGGAGTGCAACACGATGACTTCCCAGGGGGTCACCCATCGTAGTACTACTTTTGCCCAAGCACGCTTAACTTCGGTGTTTTAATGGGATCCGGTGATTTAGTGCTGGCATTATCGCACCCGTTTCGCGTGCTTCATCCCTCGCCTATGTGGACGTCGCGGTCGGCGCATCAACGTCCGGAGCCTTTTGCCCGTCATGAAACCGTCGTCGCTTTCTCGAACGTTCAAGAAATCCCTATTGCAAACTCTCTCCGAGCCCTAGCCCGACGACTGCGTATCGGTCACGGCAAGCGCGTGCCGAAACCATCGGCACTTTCTAGAAAGATCTCGGAATCGCTATTGCGACCCCAATCCGGAAAGCTCTGTCCGAGCCCCTCGATACTGACTGCGTAGCGGTCACAGCAAATTTCCAGCCCCAAAACAATCGTCTCGGAGCTCTACGGGAGATATTTCGTATCCCGGGATGCAAAAAGGAGTGCAACACGATGACTTCCCAGGGGGTCACCCATCATAGTACTACTCTGGCCCAAGCACGCTTAACTTCGGTGTTTTGATGGGATCCGGTGATTTAGTGCTGCCATTATCGCACCGGTTTCGCGTGCTTCGTCCCTCGCCTATGTGCACGTCGCGGTCGGCGCATCAACGTCCGGAGCCTCTTGCCCGTCACGAAACCGTCGTCGCTTTCTCGAACGTTCAAGAAATCCCTATTGCAAGCTCTCTCCGAGCCCTAGCCCGACGACTGCGTATCGGTCACGGCAAGCGCGTGCCAAAACCATAGGCACTTTCTAGAACGATCTCGGAATTGCTATTGCGACCCCAATCCGGAAAGCTCTCTCTGAGCCCCTCGATACTGACTGTGTAGCGGTCAAAGCAAATTTCCAGCCCCAAAACAAACGTCTCGGATCTCTACGGGAGATGTTTCGTATCCCGGGATGCAAAAAGGAGTGCAACACGATGACTTCCCAGGGGGTCACCCATCGTAGTACTACTTTTGCCCAAGCACGCATAACTTCGGTGTTTTATTAGGATCTGGTGATTTAGTGCTGGCATTATGGCACCCGTTTCGCGTGCTTCGTCCCTCGCCTATGTGCACGTCGCGGTCGGCGCATCAACGTCCAGAGCCTCTTGCCGGTCACGAAACCGTCGTCGCTTTCTCGAACGTTCAAGAAATCCCTATTGCAAGCTCTCTCCGAGCCCTAGCCCGACGACTGCGTATCGGTCACGGCAACCGCGTGCCGAAACCATCGGCACTTTCTAGAACGATCTCGGAATCGCTATTGCGACCCCAATCCGGAAAGCTCTGTCCGAGCCCCTCGATACTGACTGCGTAGCGGTCACAGCAAATTTCCAGCCCCGAAACAATCGTTTCGGAGCTCTACGGGAGATGTTTCGTATCCCGGGATGCAAAAAGGAGTGCAACACGATGACTTCTCAGGGGGTCACCCATCGTAGTACTACTCTGGCCCAAGCATGCTTAACTTCGGTGTTTTGATGGGATCCGGTGATTTAGTGCTGCCATTATCGCACCCGTTTCGCGTGCTTCGTCCCTCGCCTATGTGCACGTCGCGGTCGGTGCATCAACGTCCGGAGCCTCTTGCCCGTCACGAAACCGTCGTCGCTTTCTCGAACGTTCAAGAAATCCCTATTGCAAGCTCTCTCCGAGCCCTAGCCCGACGACTGCGTATCGGTCACGGCAAGCGCGTGCCGAAACCATCGGCACTTTCTAGAACGATCTCGGAATTGCTATTGCGACCCCAATCCGGAAAGCTCTCTCTGAGCCCCTCGATACTGACTGCGTAGCGGTCACAGCAAATTTCCAGCCGCAAAACAATCGTCTCGGAGCTTTACGGGAGATGTTTCGTATCCCGGGATGCAAAAAGGAGTGCAACACGAAGACTTCCCAGGGGGTCACCCATCGTAGTACTACTCTGGCCCAAGCACGCTTAACTTCGGTGTTTTGATGGGATCTGGTGATTCAGTGCTGCCATTATTGCACCCGTTTCCCGTGCTTCGTCCCTCGCCTATGTGCACGTCGCGGTCGGCGCATCAACGTCCGGAGCCTCTTGCCCGTCACGAAACCGTCGTCGCTTTCTCGAACGTTCACGAAATCCCTATTGCAAGCTCTCTCCGAGCCCTAGCCCGACGACTGCGTATCGGTCACGGCAAGCGCGTGCCGAAACCATCGGCACATTCTATAACGATCTCGGAATCGCTATTGCGACCCCAATCCGGAAAGCTCTCTCTGAGCCCCTCGATACTGACTGCGTAGCGGTCAAAGCAAATTTCCAGCCCCAAAACAAACGTCTCGGATCTCTACGGGAGATGTTTCGTATCCCGGGATGCAAAAAGGAGTGCAACACGATGACTTCCCAGGGGTGTTAGGATCGAGAGCACTAAGAGGGGGGGGTGAATTAGTGCAGCGGATATCTTTTAGCGATTAAAAACAGAAGCTGCGTTCGTTCGATAAAAATCAGTTTTGAAGCAAAAGCTGACTCAAAGATAGCTTATGACTAAGTGCAGTTTACGTCTAAACGTAGTTTACGTCTAAACACAATTTACGTTTAAATGCAGTTTGCGTCTAAACGTAGTTTTACGTCTAAACGCAGATTTACGTCTAAACGCAGATTTATGTCTAATCGCAGATTTACGTCCAAACTCAGTTTACGTCTAAAACGCAGTTTTACGTTTAAACGCAGTTTGCGTCTAAGCGCAGTTTACGTCTAAACGCAGTTTGCGTCTAAACGCAGTTTGCGTCTAAACGCAGATGACAGTTTGCAGTTCTAAATGAAATCAAGACGTAAACATAAACTGCACAGAACCTTGTTCGTAAAAGCGCAGAAGACAGTTTGCAGTTGTAAATGAAATCAAGACGTAAACGTAAACTGCACAGAACTCATTTGTAAAAGCGCAGAGAGACAGTTCTGTAGAATCAAAACGTAAACGTAAACTGTAATGTACTAAAACACGATTTTACGTCTGAATGCAGATTCGGAAGAACAGCACTTAGAACTTGTTCGTGAAAGCGCAGAGAGCAGTAGTAGTGGAGGAGGTTTGCAGTAAAGATAAAGTGCTCAAAAATAAACGCAAACCAGAGATTTAGAGTGGTTCGGTCAGTCCTGACCTACTCCACTTTTGGCTTCCTCCACCGACGAGGTTGCTGACGTCAACTAGGGGCCTTCCTTCAATGGGTGAAGGCCAAACTGCCCTTTTACAGTTTCTCTCCTTTTGACAGGCTCAGGAGACAACCTTTACAGACCTTTCTCTCCTCACTTTACAACTGAAAACTTGAAGAACAGAAGGAGGAGACTTAAAGGATTTACAACACTTTTGAGCTCTTAGAATCACAGAAAAGATCAAGATTTCGGTGTAGGTCTGTATCTTTTCAGTGCTGAATGGGTGGGGAATTTATAGGCCCCAACCCAATTCAAATTTGGAGCTCAAAACGATCAAATCCCGGAATTCCGGGATCAGGCGGTTGCACCTCTTGACTGGAGAGGTTGCACCGCCTGGCAGAGCTCGAAGACCGAGCTCAAGCGGTGCCACCTCTCTTCCAGGGAGGTTGCACCGCCCAGTCTTGCTCGAAGACTGAGCTCAGGCGGTGCCACCTCTCTGCCAGGGAGGTTGCACCGCCCAGTCTAGCTCGAAGACTGAGCTCAGGCGGTGCCACCTCTCTGCCAGGGAGGTTGCACCGCCCAGTCTAGCTCGAAGACTGAGCTCAGGCGGTGCCACCTCCCGGCTGGGGAGGTTGCACCGCCCAGTCTCGCTGGAAGACACAGCCCAGGCGGTGCCACCTCCTGGCCTGGGCGGTTGCACCTCCTGGTGCAATCAGGGTCCGAATGGTTCATTCCATTCGGCCCAATTTCAGTCCTTCAGGGGCCCAATTGCCCCAAGATTAAGCCAATGGGATCACCTCCCATTTTCCAACTTAATCAGCGTGCTAACTACGATTAAATCTAAGACAATTTCTGCAGCTTTGCTTCGGTGCGTCAATCGCTTCTTCCGGCGAGTTTCCGGCGAACTTCCGTCGATCATCCGATGAACCCTCGGTGATGCTCCTGCGGACTTCCGGCAAACTCCTGGACTTTGCGATGATCCACTTGGCAAGTTCCGATGAGCTTCGCTTGGCAAGCTTCTGGACTTCTCGGATCTGTTCTCGCAGAACCTCCGACGACCGTCCGAACATCCGTCGAACTCTCGAACTCCCAACGTGATCATGAACTTGACTCCGGCGCAACTCCTGCTGCTTGTCTTTCTTTCATCGTAGTTAATCCTGCACACACAAAAACAAAAACTTCGATCGAGACAATTAATCCTAAGCAATTAACCAAGTTGTCCGGCATGTCATTGGTCCCTCGACGCTTCGTCCGATTCTTCGGCGCATCGTCCTTTCCTGCAGCCTATTGCCCAATCGGCCTGTTGTCTCCGCAACTCCGATATCCTTGGCACAATACCCGCTCTTCTTGGCCCGATGCCCGAGTCCACGGCCCGAAGCCTTCTGTCGATACGTCGACCGATCCACCGGCCCGACGTCCAATCTTCTAACATGTTCCTCCGGCACAACATGATGTTCCTGCTTTAATTGTCTCATCCTGATCGAAGCACCCTGCGTCACTCAAAACGTAGATTAAATCATAAACATATATCAAGGAGTTTCATCATCAAAATACGAGATTCAACAAGGGGGTCACCCATCGTAGTACTACTTTTGCCCAAGCACGCTTAACTTCGGTGTTTTAATGGGATCCGGTGATTTAGTGCTGGCATTATCGCAACTGTTTCGCGTGCTTCGTCCCTCGCCTATGTGCACGTCGCGGTCGGCGCATCAACGTCCGGAGCCTCTTGCCCGTCACGAAACCGTCGTCGCTTTCTCGAACGTTCAAGAAATCCCTATTACAAGCTCTCTCCGAGCCCTAGCCCGACGATTGCGTATCGGTCACGGCAAGCGCGTGCCGAAACCATCGGCACTTTCTAGAACGATCTCGAAATCGCTATTGCGACCCCAATCCGGAAAGCTCTCTCCGAGCCCCTCGATACAGACTGCGTAGCGGTCAAAGCAAATTTCCAGTCCCAAAACAATCGTCTCGGAGCTCTACGGGAGATGTTTCGTATCCCGGGATGCAAAAAGGAGTGCAACACGATGACTTCCCAGGGGCTCAACCATCCTAGTACTACTCAGGCCCAAGCACGCTTAACTTCGGTGTTTTGAAGGGATCCGGTGATTTAGTGCTGCCATTATCGCACCCGTTTCGCGAGCTTCTTCCCTCGCCTATGTGCACGTCGCGGTCGGCACATCGACGTCCGGAGCCTCTTGCCCGTCACGAAATCATCGTGGCTTTCTCGAACGTTCACGAAATCCCTATTGCAAGCTATCTCCGAGCCCTAGCCCGACGACTGCGTATCGGTCACGGCAAGCGCGTGCCGAAACCATCGGCACTTTCTAGAACGATCTCGGAATCGCTATTGCGACCCCAATCCGGAAAGCTCTCTCCGAGCCCCTCGATACTGACTGCGTAGCGGTCAAAGCAAATTTCCAGCCCCAAAACAATCGTCTCGGAGCTCTACGGGAGATGTTTCGTATCCCGGGATGCAAAAAGGAGTGCAACACGAGGACTTCCCAGGGGGTCACCCATCGTAGTACTACTCTGGCCCAAGCATGCTTAACTTCGGTGTTTTGATGGGATCTTGTGATATAGTGCTGGCATTATCGCACCCGTTTCGCGTGCTTCGTCCCTCGCCTATGTGCACATCGCGGTCGGCGCATCAACGTCCGGAGCCTCTTGCCCGTCACGAAACCGTCGTCGCTTTATCGAACGTTCACGAAATCCCTATTGCAAGCTCTCTCCGAGCCCAAGCCCGACGACTGCGTATCGGTCACAGCAAGTGCGTGCCGAAACCATCGGCACTTTCTAGAATGATCTCGGAATCGCTATTGCGACCCCAATCCGGAAAGCTCTCTACGAGCCCCTCGATACTGACTGCGTAGCGGTCACAGCAAATTTCCAGCCCCAAAACAATCGTCTCGGAGGTCTACGGGAGATGTTTCGTATCCCGGGATGCAAAAAGGAGTGCAACACGAAGACTTCCCAGGGGGTCACCCATCGTAGTACTACTCTAGCCCAAGCACGCTTAACTTCGGTGTTTTGATGGGATCTGGTGACTTAGTGCTGGCATTATTGCACCCATTTCGCGTGCTTCGTCCCTCGCTTATGTGCACGTCGCGGTCGGCGCATCAACGTCCGGAGCCTCTTGCCCGTCACGAAACCGTCGTCGCTTTCTCGAACGTTCACGAAATCCCTATTGCAAGCTCTCTCCGAGCCCTAGCCCGACGACTGCGTATCGGTCACGGCAAGCGCGTGCCGAAACCATCGGCACTTTCTAGAACGATCTCGGAATCGCTATTGTGAGCCCAATCCGGAAAGCTCTCTCCGAGCCCCTCGATACTGACAGTGTAGCGGTCACAGCAAATTTCTACTCCCAAAACAATCGTCTCGGAGCTCTACGGGAGATGTTTCGTATCCCTTGGATGCAAAAAGGAGTGCAACACGAGGACTTCCCAGGGGGTCACCCATCGTAGTACTACTCTGGCCCAAGCACGCTTAACTTCGGTGTTTTGATGGGATCTGGTGATTTAGTGCTGGCATTATCGCACCTGTTTCGCGTGCTTCGTCCCTCGCCTATGTGCACGTCGCGGTCGGCGCATCAACGTCCGGAGCCTCTTGCCCGTCACGAAACCGTCGTCGCTTTCTCGAATGTTCACGAAATCCCTATTGCAAGCTCTCTCCGAGCCCTAGCCCGACGACTGCGTATCGGTCACGGCAAGCGCGTGCCGAAACCATCGGCACTTTCTAGAACGATCTCGGAATCGCTATTGCGTCCCCAATCCGGAAAGCTCTCTCCGAGCCCCTCGATACTGACTGCGTAGCAGTCACAGCAAATTTCCAGCCCCAAAACAATCGTCTCGGAGCTCTACGGGAGATGTTTCGTATCCCGGGATGCAAAAAGGAGTGCAACACGAGGACTTCCCAGGGGGTCACCCATCGTAGTACTACTCTGGCCCAAGCACGCTTAACTTCGGTGTTTTGATGGGATCTTGTGATTTAGTGCTGGCATTATCGCACCCGTTTCGCGTGCTTCGTCCCTCGCCTATGTGCACATCGCGGTCGGCGCATCAACGTCCGGAGCCTCTTGCCCGTCACGAAACCGTCGACGCTTTATCGAACGTTCACGAAATCCCTATTGCAAGCTCTCTCCGAGCCCAAGCCCGACGACTGCGTATCGGTCACGGCAAGCGCGTGCCGAAACCATCGGCACTTTCTAGAATGATCTCGGAATCGCTATTGCGACCCCAATCCGGAAAGCTCTCTACGAGCCCCTCGATACTGACTGCGTAGTGGTCACAGCAAATTTCCAGCCCCAAAACAATCGTCTCGGAGGTCTACGGGAGATGTTTCGTATCCCGGGATGCAAAAAGGAGTGCAACATGAAGACTTCCCAGGGGGTCACCCATCGTAGTACTACTCTAGCCCAAGCACGCTTAACTTCGGTGTTTTGATGGGATCTGGTGATTTAGTGCTGGCATTATCGCACCCGTTTCACGTGCTTCGTCCCTCGCTTATGTGCACGTCGCGATCGGCGCATCAATGTCCGGAGCCTCTTGCCCGTCACGAAACCGTCGGTGCTTTCTCGAACGTTCACGAAATTCCTATTGTAAGCTCTCTCCGAGCCCTAGCCGACGACTGCGTATCGGTCACGGCAAGCGCGTGCCGAAACCATCGGCACTTTCTAGAACGATCTCGGAATCGCTATTGCGAGCCCAATCCGGAAAGCTCTCTCCGAGCCCCTCGATAATGACTACGTAGCGGTGATAGCAAATTTCCAGCCCCAAAACAATCGTCTCGGAGGTCTACGGGAGATGTTTCGTATCCCGGGATGCAAAAAGGAGTGCAACATGAAGACTTCCCAGGGGGTCACCCATCGTAGTACTACTCTAGCCCAAGCACGCTTAACTTCGGTGTTTTGATGGGATCTGGTGATTTAGTGCTGGCATTATCGCACCCGTTTCACGTGCTTCGTCCCTCGCCTATGTGCACGTCGCGGTCGGCGCATCAACGTCCGGAGCCTCTTGCCCGTCACGAAACCGTCGTCGCTTTCTCGAATGTTCACGAAATCCCTATTGCAAGCTCTCTCCGAGCCCTAGCCCGACGACTGCGTATCGGTCACGGCAAGCGCGTGCCGAAACCATCGGCACTTTCTAGAACGATCTCGGAATCGCTATTGCGACCCCAATCCGGAAAGCTCTCTCCGAGCCCCTCGATACTGACTGCGTAGCGGTCAAAGCAAATTTCCAGCCCCAAAACAATCGTCTCGGAGCTCTACGGGAGATGTTTCGTATCCCGGGATGCAAAAAGGAGTGCAACACGAGGACTTCCCAGGGGGTCACCCATCGTAGTACTACTCTGGCCCAAGCATGCTTAACTTCGGTGTTTTGATGGGATCTTGTGATATAGTGCTGGCATTATCGCACCCGTTTCGCGTGCTTCGTCCCTCGCCTATGTGCACATCGCGGTCGGCGCATCAACGTCCGGAGCCTCTTGCCCGTCACGAAACCGTCGTCGCTTTATCGAACGTTCACGAAATCCCTATTGCAAGCTCTCTCCGAGCCCAAGCCCGACGACTGCGTATCGGTCACAGCAAGTGCGTGCCGAAACCATCGGCACTTTCTAGAATGATCTCGGAATCGCTATTGCGACCCCAATCCGGAAAGCTCTCTACGAGCCCCTCGATACTGACTGCGTAGCGGTCACAGCAAATTTCCAGCCCCAAAACAATCGTCTCGGAGGTCTACGGGAGATGTTTCGTATCCCGGGATGCAAAAAGGAGTGCAACACGAAGACTTCCCAGGGGGTCACCCATCGTAGTACTACTCTAGCCCAAGCACGCTTAACTTCGGTGTTTTGATGGGATCTGGTGACTTAGTGCTGGCATTATTGCACCCGTTTCGCGTGCTTCGTCCCTCGCTTATGTGCACGTCGCGGTCGGCGCATCAACGTCCGGAGCCTCTTGCCCGTCACGAAACCGTCGTCGCTTTCTCGAACGTTCACGAAATCCCTATTGCAAGCTCTCTCCGAGCCCTAGCCCGACGACTGCGTATCGGTCACGGCAAGCGCGTGCCGAAACCATCGGCACTTTCTAGAACGATCTCGGAATCGCTATTGTGAGCCCAATCCGGAAAGCTCTCTCCGAGCCCCTCGATACTGACAGTGTAGCGGTCACAGCAAATTTCTACTCCCAAAACAATCGTCTCGGAGCTCTACGGGAGATGTTTCGTATCCCTTGGATGCAAAAAGGAGTGCAACACGAGGACTTCCCAGGGGGTCACCCATCGTAGTACTACTCTGGCCCAAGCACGCTTAACTTCGGTGTTTTGATGGGATCTGGTGATTTAGTGCTGGCATTATCGCACCTGTTTCGCGTGCTTCGTCCCTCGCCTATGTGCACGTCGCGGTCGGCGCATCAACGTCCGGAGCCTCTTGCCCGTCACGAAACCGTCGTCGCTTTCTCGAATGTTCACGAAATCCCTATTGCAAGCTCTCTCCGAGCCCTAGCCCGACGACTGCGTATCGGTCACGGCAAGCGCGTGCCGAAACCATCGGCACTTTCTAGAACGATCTCGGAATCGCTATTGCGTCCCCAATCCGGAAAGCTCTCTCCGAGCCCCTCGATACTGACTGCGTAGCAGTCACAGCAAATTTCCAGCCCCAAAACAATCGTCTCGGAGCTCTACGGGAGATGTTTCGTATCCCGGGATGCAAAAAGGAGTGCAACACGAGGACTTCCCAGGGGGTCACCCATCGTAGTACTACTCTGGCCCAAGTACGCTTAACTTCGGTGTTTTGATGGGATCTTGTGATTTAGTGCTGGCATTATCGCACCCGTTTCGCGTGCTTCGTCCCTCGCCTATGTGCACATCGCGGTCGGCGCATCAACGTCCGGAGCCTCTTGCCCGTCACGAAACCGTCGACGCTTTATCGAACGTTCACGAAATCCCTATTGCAAGCTCTCTCCGAGCCCAAGCCCGACGACTGCGTATCGGTCACGGCAAGCGCGTGCCGAAACCATCGGCACTTTCTAGAATGATCTCGGAATCGCTATTGCGACCCCAATCCGGAAAGCTCTCTACGAGCCCCTCGATACTGACTGCGTAGTGGTCACAGCAAATTTCCAGCCCCAAAACAATCGTCTCGGAGGTCTACGGGAGATGTTTCGTATCCCGGGATGCAAAAAGGAGTGCAACATGAAGACTTCCCAGGGGGTCACCCATCGTAGTACTACTCTAGCCCAAGCACGCTTAACTTCGGTGTTTTGATGGGATCTGGTGATTTAGTGCTGGCATTATCGCACCCGTTTCACGTGCTTCGTCCCTCGCTTATGTGCACGTCGCGATCGGCGCATCAATGTCCGGAGCCTCTTGCCCGTCACGAAACCGTCGGTGCTTTCTCGAACGTTCACGAAATTCCTATTGCAAGCTCTCTCCGAGCCCTAGCCGACGACTGCGTATCGGTCACGGCAAGCGCGTGCCGAAACCATCGGCACTTTCTAGAACGATCTCGGAATCGCTATTGCGAGCCCAATCCGGAAAGCTCTCTCCGAGCCCCTCGATAATGACTACGTAGCGGTGATAGCAAATTTCCAGCCCCAAAACAATCGTCTCGGAGCTCTACGGGAGATGTTTCGTATCCCGGGATGCAAAAAGGAGTGCAACACGAGGACTTCCCAGGGGGTCACCCATCGTAGTACTACTCTGGCCCAACCACGCTTAACTTCGGTGTTTTGATGGGATCCGGTGATTTAATGCTGCCATTATCGCACCCGTTTCGCGAGCTTCGTCCCTCGCCTATGTGCACGTCGCGGTCGGCGCATCAACGTCCAGAGCCTCTTGCCCGTCACGAAACCGTCGGCGCTTTCTCGAACGTTCACGAAATCCCTATTGCAAGCTCTCTCCGAGCCCTAGCCCGACGACTGCGTATCGGTTACGGCAAGCGCGTGCCGAAATCATCGGCACTTTCTAGAACGATCTCGGTATCGCTATTGCGACCCCAATCCGGAAAGCTCTCTCCGAGCCCCTCGATACTGACTGCGTAGCGGTCACAGCAAATTTCCAGCCCCAAAACAATCGTCTCGGAGCTCTACGGGAGATGTTTCGTATCCCGGGATGCAAAAAGGAGTGCAACACGAAGACTTCCCAGGGGGTCACCCATCGTAGTACTACTTTTGCCCAAGCACGCTTAACTTCGGTGTTTTGATGGGATCTGGTGATTTAGTGCCGGCATTATCGCACCCGTTTCGCATGCTTCGTCCCTCTCCTATGTGCACATCGCGGTCGGCGCATCAACGTCCGGAGCCTCTTGCCCGTCACGAAACCGTCGTCGCTTTCTCGAACGTTCACGAAATCCCTATTGCAAGCTCTCTCCGAGCCCAAGCCCGACGACTGCGTATCGGACACGTCAAGCGCGTGCCGAAACCATCGGCACTTTCTAGAACGATCTCGGAATCGCTATTGCGACCCCAATCCGGAAAGCTCTCTCCGAGCCCCTCGATACTGACTGCGTAGCGGTCACAGCAAATTTCCAGCCCCAAAACAATCGTCTTGGTGCTCTACGGGAGATGTTTCGTATCCCGGGATGCAAAAAGGAGTGCAACACGAAGACTTCCCAGGGGGTCACCCATCTAGTACTACTATAGCCCAAGCACTTTTAACTTCGGTGTTTTGATAGGATCTGGTGATTTAGTGCTGGCATTATCGCACCTGTTTCGCGTGCTTCGTCCCTTGCCTATGTGCACGTCGCAGTCAGCGCATCAACGTCCGGAGCCTCTTGCCCGTCACGAAACCCTCGTCGCTTTCTCGAACGTTCACGAAATCCCTATAGCAAGCTCTCTCCGAGCCCTAGCCCGACGATTGCGTATCGGTCACGGCAAGCGCGTGCCGAAACCATCGGCACTTTCTAGAACGATCTCGGAATCGCTATTGCGACCCCAATCCGGAAAGCTCTCTCCGAGCCCCTCGATACTGATTGCGTAGCGGTGATAGCAAATTTCCTGCCCCAAAACAATCGTCACGGAGCTCTACGGGAGATGTTTCGTATCCCGGGATGCAAAAAGGAGTGCAACACGAGGACTTCCCAGGGGGTCACCCATGGTAGTACTACTCTAGCCCAAGCACGCTTAACTTCGTTGTTTTGATGGGATCCAGTGATTTAGTGCCGCCATTATCGCACCCGTTTCGCGAGCTTCGTCCCTCGCCTATGTGCACGTCGCGGTCGGCGCTGTTGAATCTCGGATTTTGATGATGAAGTCAATTGTCATTTGTTGTCTAATCTATGTGTTGAGATAAGTGTGCAGGATTAACTACGATGAAAGATAGACAAGCAGCAGGAGTTGCGCCGGAGTCAAGTTCATGATCACGTTGGGAGTTCGAGAGTTCGACGGAAGTTCGGACGGTCATCGGAGGTTCTGCGAGAACAGATCCGAGAAGTCCAGAAGCTTGCCAAGCGAAGCTCGTCGGAACTTGCCAAATGGATCGTCGCAAAGTCCAGGAGTTTGCCGGAAGTCCGCAGGAGCATCACCGAGGGTTCATCGGATGATCGACGGAAGTTCGCCGGAAACTCGCCGGAAGGAGCGATTGACGCACCGAAGCAAAGCTGCAAAAGTTGTCTTAGATTTAATCGTAGTTAGCACGTTGATTAAGTTGGAAAATGGGAGGTGATCCCATTGGCTTAATCATGGGGCAATTGGGCCCCTGAAAGACTGAAATTGGGCCGAATGGAATGAACCATTCGGACCCTGATTGCACCAGGAGGTGCAACCGCCCAGGCCAGGAGGTGGCACCTCTTGGGCTAGGCCTTCCAGCGAGACTGGGCGGTGCAACCTCCCCAGCCGGGAGGTGGCACCGCCTGAGCTCAGTCTTCGAGCAAGACTGGGCGGTGCAACCTCCCTGGCAGAGAGGTGGCAAGCTCAGTCTTCGAGCAAGACTAGGCGGTGCAACCTCCCTGGCAGAGAGGTGGCACCGCCTGAGCTCAGTCTTCGAGCAAGACTGGGCGGTGCAACCTCCCTGGCAGAGAGGTGGCACCGCCTGAGCTCGGTCTTCGAGCTCTGCCAGGCGGTGCAACCTCTCCAGTCAAGAGGTGCAACCGCCTGATCCCAGAATTCCGGGATTTGATTGTTTTGAGCTCCAAATTTGAATTGGGTTGGGGCCTATAAATTCCCCACCCATTCAACACTGAAAAGAAAAAGACCTACACCGAAATCTTGATCTTTTCTGTGATTCTAAGAGCTCAAAAGTGTTGTAAAGCCTTTAAGTTTCCTCCTTCTGTTCTTTAAGTTTTCAGTTGTAAAGTGAGGAGAGAAAGGTCTGTAAAGGTTGTCTCCTGAGCCTGTCAAAAGGAGAGAAACTGTAAAAGGGAAGTTTGGCCTTCGCCTATTGAAGGAAGGCCCCTAGTTGACGTCGGCGACCTCGTCGGTGGAGGAAGCCAAAAGTGGAGTAGGTCAAGGCTGACCGAACCACTCTAAATCTCTGGTTTGCGTTTATTTTTGAGCACTTTATCATTACTGCAAACCTCCTTCATTACTACTGCTCTCTGTGCTTTCACGAACAAGTTCTAAGTGCTGTTCTTCCGAATCTGCATTCAGACGTAAATTTGTATTTTCGTACATTACAGTTTACGTTTACGTTTGATTATGTAGAACTGTCTTCCGTGCTTTTACGAACGAGTTTCTTTGCAGTTTACACTTACTTTTGATCCTAGTGATAACTGCAAACTGTCCTCTATAATTTTACGAACGAGTTTCAACATTTAGACGTAAAACTGCATTTAGACGTAAATCGACTTTCCTCGCACAATCATCATATCTCAGTTCACGTTTACGTCTTGATTTCAACTGCATACTGCCTTCTGCGAGTATACAAACGAGTTTCAAAGTTCAGACGCAAATCTGCGTTTAAGACGTAAATCTGCGTTCAGACGTAAATCTGCGTCTAGACGTAAATCTGCGTTTAGACGTAAATCTATTTTTTGCAGATTACTTTTCGAGCTGTACAACAGTAGCACATTGTCTTTATACTTCTGCTTAAACTGCTCCTAGACGCAAACTGTGTTTAGACGCAATCTGCGGTTAGACGCAATCTGCGTTTAGACGCAATCTGCGCTTAGACGCAACCTGCGCTAAGACGCAAACTGCGCTAAGACGCAAACTACGCTTAGACGCAATCTGAGTTTAGACGCAATCTGCATTTAGACGCAAACTGTGTTTAGACGCTAATTGTGTTTAAACGTAAACTGCACTTAATCATAAGTAATCTTAGAATCGGCTTTTGCATCAAAATAGTCTTTATCGAACGAACACAGCTTTTGGTTTTAATCGCTGAAAAATATCCGCTGCACTAATTCACCCCCCCCCCTCTTAGTGCTCTCGATCCTAACAGGCGCATCAACGTCCAGAGCCTCTTGCCCATCACGAAACTGTCGGCGCTTTCTCGAACGTTCATGAAATCCCTATTGCAAGCTCTCTCCGAGCCCTAGCCCGACGACTGCGTATCGGTCACGGCAAGCGCGTGCCGAAACCATCGGCACTTTCTAGAACGATCTAGGAATCGCTATTGCGACCCCAATCCGGAAAGCTCTCTCCGAGCCCCTCGATACTGACTGCGTAGCGGTCACAGCAAATTTCCAGCCCCAAAACAATCATCTCGGAGCTCTACGGGAGATGTTTCGTATCCCGGGATGCAAAAAGGAGTGCAACACGAGGACTTCCCAAGGGGTCACCCATCGTAGTACTACTCTGGCCCAAGCACGCTTAACTTCGATGTTTTGATGGGATCTGGTGATTTAGTGCTGGCATTATCGCACCCATTTCGCGAGCTTCGTCCCTCGCCTATGTGCACGTCGCGGTCGGCGCATCAACGTCCGGAGCCTCTTGCCCGTCACGAAACCGTCAGTGCTTTCTCGAACGTTCACGAAATCCCTATTGCAAGCTCTCTCCGAGCCCTAGCCCGACGACTGCGTATCGATCACGGCAAGTGCGTGCCGAAACCATCGGCACTTTCTAGAACGATCTCGGAATCGCTATTGCGACCCCAATCCGGAAAGCTCTCTCCGAGCCCCTCGATACTGACTGCGTAGCGGTCATAGCAAATTTCCAGCCCCAAAACAATTGTCTCGGAGCTCTACGAGAGATGTTTCGTATCCCGGGATGCAAAAAGGAGTGCAACACGAGGACTTCCAAGGGGGTCACCCATCGTAGTACTACTCTGGCCCAAGCACGCTTAACTTCGGTGTTTTGATGGGATCTGGTGATTTAGTGCTGGCATTATCGCACCCGTTTCGCGAGCTTCGTCCCTCGCCTATGTGCACGTCGCGGTCGGCGCATCAACGTCCGGAGCCTCTTGCCCATCACGAAACCGTCGGTGCTTTCTCGAACGTTCACGAAATCCCTATTGCAAGCTCTCTCCGAGCCCTAGCCCGACGACTGCGTATCGGTCACGGCAAGCGCGTGTCGAAACCATCGGCACTTTCTAGAACGATCTCGGAATCGCTATTGCGATCCCAATCCGGAAAGCTCTCTCCGAGCCCCTCAATACTGCCTGCGTAGTGTAACATCCCCCATTTTTGAAAATTTAGTAAAAGGTTTGTTTGTAAAAATAAGGATTATTTAATAATTATTTTATATTAAATGATATTATATTAAAGGTTTATGACTAGGGACCTAAGAGTAAATATTAGAAGTTTGATATAATTTATGAAAGATTCAGATTTAAGTTAAAAATATATATATATATATATATATATATATATATATATATATATATATATATATATATATATATATATATATATATATATATATATAATGGACATGTGTCACTAGCTAACCTAAGAGTGCCACTTATCTTTGCTCTAAAGATGACACCTAGCCCCTTTCATGCATGCATGACACCTTGCAACTTTTGCATTAGCCAAAACCCAAATAATTAGATGAAAGGTTAAAGAAAACAAACCTGAAGAGTTGCAGCCAACGTGAGTTTGAGAAGAGAAGAAGAAGAAGAAGAAGAAGAAGAAGAGCTTGAGGTTTTTCACCAATTTTCTCACCTTTGGGATTCAAATAAGTTTAAGGCAAGTGTTCTAACCCCATCCCACAGTAACCTTAATCTTTGTTTCCATTTTTATTCTGCAAAATTTGAAAGATTTCAATTGAGAACCAGACCTCCTTTCGTTTTGATATAAAGCTATGAATCTGTAATTTTTCGGTAATCTGACCTCGATGCACTGTTTCGGTCATAACATTTTGAAATAAACTCTGATTTAGACAAAACCTGTTCCATTTGAAAGTAGACAAAAAAATCTTTATTTTGATACTAATATCGAACGATTTAGAGTTTAAATGCCTACTAAGACTTCTATTTAAATTAACCCTACAGATTCTGTAAAACAGGGACCAAAATTTCTGACCTCTTGTTGCTTAACTACTTATAACTTTCTGCTGTGAACTCAGATTCATACAAAGTATGATTCATTCGAAGCTAGACTCAAAATTATTTCTGTATATACCTGATTTGAAATTTTTGGAGTACAATTGCTAACTGAAACATCTGCTTTTATCGACCCTATGGATTCAGTAAAACAGAGCTAATATTTTCAGACCTTTCGCTACGAAATTATCTGTAACTCCCTGTTGTAAATTTCAATTCTTGTTAAACTTGATTTTCCTAAATCTAGATTGACAAAGCTTTCTAATGACACCTATTTTGTATAAATTGGAGCATAATTGGTTATCCAAATAGTTCAAACAATGTTCCTATCAAATTCTGCCAGAATCGAGCTTTGGTCGATTTCGGCTTTCCTTGTTACTTCCTTTTGGAAATCGATTTTGGCAAAAACTCTTACTTCAGTTAAGCTTTACATTATTCCTTAAATTCCTGTATACTTTTGTCCTTTATTTATTTGTATATCCGCAGCTATCATCTAAAGATCGTGTTTGCATCGTAATGATTCAGCACATGCATCCCATTGTTCCGCATTTTGCTTTCGATATGTGCCTCTTCCAATTTCATTTCTTTGGACATTGAATTTATCTAACTTTCTTATTTCAATTGAGTTATATGCGATTTCTTGAAATCCTTGTATGCCCTTGCTTTTGTTTCCTTTCAAATCTAAATACATTTGTGAAAGATTATTGCTTACTTCGGATTGACTCGTAAAGGCACATGTACGCTTTGTTGTTCCGCGTGTGCTTCCGATATATGCTACTTATTGTTAAAACTACCCTCTTGTACTCTGGTGTGTGGGATTGTCTGGACCTTTGCCAGAAATGGTAAAGGGTATGCGCTTATTGCCCGCTATGTGGGGTCCCGCTATGTGGGATATTCTAGACCTTTGCCAGAAATGGTAAAGGGTATGCGCTTATTGCCCGCTATGTGGGATATTCTGGATGAATCACATTCTAACTGAGATCCCACTTCACCTTCTATGTGTTTGATATGATATCCAAAGCTTTGGCTATGTTTCTATGCATGCTTTGGATAAGAATGAAATGAATGCATCGTTATGTGACATTTGAGCTTCTATTCATGTTTTGTTCTTTGATATATTTCCGAAATGTTATAAGACTTTGTTATACCTTGAAAGCTACCATATGTCATTGTATGCTCCTTATGCCAATGATATGCTCCAATTATCTTTCCTCGATTGTATAAACAAAACGTGCTTCGAACGAAATGACATCGTAATTCTGCATTCATGATATCCAAAATGCTCCTTACGTCTTTGTTATGCCTTGAAATTACCATATGTCATCGATATGCTCCTTATGCCAATGATATGCTCCAATTACCTTTCCTAGATTATATGAATAAAACGTGCTTCGAACGATATGATATTGTAATTCTGCATTCAAACAAAACATGCTACTGTTTCATCTTGTATCTCTGCTTTGTATTTTGATACCTCATTTGTTTGAAAACTGTCCTCTTTGCTATGGATATGTTAGTCATTTACTGAGCTTTATATGCTCACCCCGTTGCTATATAAATTTTTCAGGATAGCTTATCGCTCACTAAAATGTGTAAATTAGGTTGAGGCAGTGGAAGATTAGAAGATTTTGGGGCAAATATTTTGTACTTGATAGGTTGATGTTGTATAAGTTCTTTTTGGGTGTAATGAAATATCAATGACAAATCTAGATTGATGTATCTTGTAAATATTTGAAAAGTACCTCTTACGTCAGGATTTTGGAAATGTTAAGTCTAAACTGTGTACTGATATAAACATGTAGTAAATGTTGGTTTTGTGATTGCGTTAATTGCCGCGCTTATGGATTTATGATATAGTTATGGTTTAGTTAAGTTGCTTTTGGATTTTAAGAATCATCTAGTGACATGATGTATGATTATAAACTGCACAGGTTTTGTGAATTGTGGATTGTAGAGGTGAATGACTTGAATGTTTTTCTTAGTGACCTCAAATGTGTGATTGGATCCTGGATTGTTTGTTGAATTAAATATTATCAATCTTGAATTAGGTTCACACCTCCTAAATGAGAATTAAATTCAGGGGGCGTGACAGAGTGGTATTAGAGCATGGTTTGAGGATCACTGAAATATTTGATATGTTGACGTGCAAAATATATTGAGGTCTAGTGAACTATAGTGATTGGTGGAAATTTTCTTTGATGCATTTTAGGAATCTAGGATGACGAGGACATTTAGTCCTCCTACTCTATCTACTTTGATTAATTAAGTGCGATAAAAGGATTGATCGGGGATATTAAATCAGAGTGGCGCAATAAAAGCGTGGTGAACCTAATACATTTGTAGCAGAAAAAAAAATAGATGATGCGATTGGAGAAGATATTTGGTGTACGAAATTGTTCTGATGATCAAAAGAATTTCTGGAGATCAAGAACAGGAATAGCAAGGACAAGTTTACTAAAAAAAAAAAAAAAAAAGATTAGAAATGAATTAGATTGTGATAACAAGAGGGTCAAGACATCATCGATTTAACAAAGGAAGTCACCACAAAAGATTCAATCCTGTGTATGATGTGAGTTAAATTATGAAATAAGTTTGTATTTGTAGGTGACTGGAGCCTATTTTGCTTGTGGAAATTTGGATCATAAAATAAAAGACTGCTCTTTGGACAAGAAGAAAGAATCACTGCCTCATAAATCATCAGCCCATGCCAGAGTGTATGTTATCATGGAATATGATTCTAAAACTTCTGAATTAGTGGTCGAAGGTACTATTCATGTTTTTGAAAGAATGCAAATATTTGTTGGACCATGTGTCTCATTTATGATTTGATTCACAATATTTTGCTTATCACATGGGTATTCAACCTAAACCACTGGATTATATGCTATACGTAAATACTGCTATTGGGGATTGTTTGATAACAAACTCGATCTGGTCATCTTGTTTGATTTCTATCGGAGAACACGAACTTCTTGCTGATTTGGTTCTCCTAGATATTTAGAGTTTTGATATTATACTAAGTATGGATTGACTATCTTCCAATCATACCAGTATAGATTGTTATACAAAATGATTACTTTTTGCATAGTAGATCATCCCATCTTTTATTTTGAGAGTATTGGGCAAGATTTACCTCCTTGCTTGATGTATTTCCAAATGACTTGCCTAGATTATCTCTAGACAGAGAGGATAAATTTGCTTTTGATTTGGTCCTTGGGACAATTCCAATATCTAAGCCTCTTTATAGAATGACACCATTTGAGTAAGTGGAAAAAAAAAAAAAAAGAAAAAAAAAAAAGCAACTACAATGACTATTAGATAAGGGTGCTCCAGTGCTAGTGTTTCATCATGGGGTGCTCCGGTGTTAGTTATGGATAGAAATTCTAAAGGATTATGATTGTACCATTCGTTATCACCCGGGTAAAGCTAATGTTGTAGTAGATGCCCTAGTAGAAAATCTACAAGTTTTATGGCGACTTTGGTTATGAAGCAATGAAAGTTATTAGAAGAGAATTATGATTTGAATGTTATGAGAAAAGGGCAAGACTCAATGATATTAATGGCCTCCATCCAAGTGCAATCTGATCTCATTCAACAAATTAAAGAAGGATAACTATAAGATCGACGCTTGATCTGCTTAAGGAATAAGGTAGAAAAGGGATTGAAACTGAATTTTCGAGTTTCAGAGGATGGCCTATTAAGATTTGGGATAGAATATGTGTTCTAAATGACTCAGATATCAAAAATCAAATCCTAAGGGATGGTCATAATTCAAAGTACACCATGCATCCTGGTAGCACTAAGATGTATAGAGATCTCCAAAGTCATTATTGGTGGGAAGGCATAAAGAAGGAGATTGCAATATATGTTTCAAAGTGTTTGACTTGTTAGCAAATCAAAGCAGAACACCAAAGACCTAGAGATTTGTTGCAACCTTTAGATATTCTTGAATGAAATGAGAATGTATTACCATGGACTTTATTTCAGGACTACCCCGAACTTCTAGAAAGCATGATGCTATTTGGGTTATCATTGATAGGTTAACGAAATCTGCACATTTTCTACCGATCAATATGACTTATTCTCTTGATAGGCTTGCAGATTTATATATCAATAAAATAGTAAGACTTCATGGTATTCCAAAGGAGATCATCTTTGATAGAGACTCCAGATTTCTATCTAGATTTTGGAGAAGGTTATAGGAATCTATTAGCACTAAAGTCAAGTTTAGCACTGCTTATCACCCTCAAACTGATGGTCAATCAGAAAGAACCATTCAAACACTTGAGGATTTGCTTCGAGCCTAGGTTATGGATTGGAAAGGTGAATGAGATAAAGATATCTCTCTTATTGAGTTCACTTACAATAATAGTTATCATTCAAATATTCAGATGGCTCCTTATGAAGCTTTATATGGGCGAATGTGTAGGACGCCTATATGTTGGGAAGAAATTGGCGACAGAAAATTATTAGCACCAGAAAAAGTACAACAGACTATTGAGAAAATTCAACTTATAAGAAAAAAGGTTAAAGACTACTCAGAGTCGTCAAAAGAGTTATGTTGATAACAGAAGATGAAATATTAAGTTTCAAATCGGGGATTTTGTATTCCTGAATGTCTCCCCTTCTAAAGGCATTGTAAGATTTGGGAAGAAAGGAAAGTTAAGCCCAAGATTTATTGGACCTTTTGAGATTCTTGAGAGGGTTGGTTCTGTCGCTTACAGGATTGCCTTGCCACCATCATTGTGCCATATCCATGATATGTTTCATGTTTCAATGATCAGAAAGTATATACCTGATCCCTCTCATATCATTAAGTATGAGCCGATGGTGATGGATAAAGACTTGTCTTATGTGGAAGAGCCCACTCAGATTGTTGATAAAAAAAAAGAAAAGATCTTGAGGAATCGGGTTATCCCTCTAGTTAAAGTGATCTGGAGATATCATTCTAGAGAGGAGGAATCGGGTTATCCCTCTAGTTAAAGTGATCTGGAGATATAATTCTGGAGAGGAAACAACTTGGGAGCTTGAGGAAGAAATGATGAAAGCTTATCCTCATTTTTTTTGTCGAATGAGGTATGATAAATTTAGAGGACTAAATTTTTTTTTTAAGGAGGGGAGAGTGTAACATCCCCCATTTTTGAAAATTTAGTAAAAGGTTTGTTTGTAAAAATAAGGATTATTTAATAATTATTTTATATTAAATGATATTATATTAAAGGTTTATGACTAGGGACCTAAGAGTAAATATTAGAAGTTTGATATAATTTATGAAAGATTCAGATTTAAGTTAAAAAAAAATATATATATATATATATATATATATAGTGGACATGTGTCACTAGCTAACCTAAGAGTGCCACTTATCTTTGCTCTAAAGATGACACCTAGCCCCTTTCATGCATGCATGACACCTTGCAACTTTTGCATTAGCCAAAACCCAAATAATTAGATGAAAGGTTAAAGAAAACAAACCTGAAGAGTTGCAGCCAACGTGAGTTTGAGAAGAGAAGAAGAAGAAGAAGAAGAAGAAGAAGAAGAGCTTGAGGTTTTTCACCAATTTTCTCACCTTTGGGATTCAAATAAGTTTAAGGCAAGTGTTCTAACCCCATCCTACAGTAACCTTAATCTTTGTTTCCATTTTTATTCTGCAAAATTTGAAAGATTTCAACTGAGAACCAGACCTCCTTTCGTTTTGATATAAAGCTATGAATCTGTAATTTTTCGGTAATCTGACCTCGATGCACTGTTTCGGTCATAACATTTTGAAATAAACTCTGATTTAGACAAAACCTGTTCCATTTGAAAGTAGACAAAAAAAATCTTTATTTTGATACTAATATCGAACGATTTGGAGTTTAAATGCCTACTAAGACTTCTGTTTAAATTAACCCTATAGATTCTGTAAAACAGGGATCGAAATTTCTGACCTCTTGTTGCTTAACTACTTATAACTTTCTGCTGTGAACTCAGATTCATACAAAGTATGATTCATTCGAAGCTAGACTCAAAATTATTTCTGTATATACCTGATTTGAAATTTTTGGAGTACAATTGCTAACTGAAACATCTGCTTTTATCGACCCTATGGATTCAGTAAAACAGAGCTAATATTTTCAGACCTTTCGCTACGAAATTATCTGTAACTCCCTGTTGTAAATTTTAATTCTTGTTAAACTTGATTTTCCTAAATCTAGATTGACAAAGCTTTCTAATGACACCTATTTTGTATAAATTGGAGCATAATTGGTTATCCAAATAGTTCAAACAATGTTCCTATCAAATTCTGCCAGAATCGAGCTTTGGTCGATTTCGGCTTTCCTTGTTACTTCCTTTTGGAAATCGATTTTGGCAAAAACTCTTACTTCAGTTAAGCTTTACATTATTCCTTAAATTCCTGTATACTTTTGTCCTTTATTTATTTGTATATCCGCAGCTATCATCTAAAGATCGTGTTTGCATCGTAATGATTCAGCACATGCATCCCATTGTTCCGCATTTTGCTTTCGATATGTGCCTCTTCCAATTTCATTTCTTTGGACATTGAATTTATCTAACTTTCTTATTTCAATTGAGCTATATGCGATTTCTTGAAATCCTTGTATGCCCTTGCTTTTGTTTCCTTTCAAATCTAACTACATTTGTGAAAGATTATTGCTTACTTCGGATTGACTCGTAAAGGCACATGTACGCTTTGTTGTTCCGCGTGTGCTTCCGATATATGCTACTTATTGTTAAAACTACCCTCTTGTACTCTGGTGTGTGGGATTGTTTGGACCTTTGCCAGAAATGGTAAAGGGTATGCGCTTATTGCCCGCTATGTGGGGTCCCGCTATGTGGGATATTCTGGACCTTTGCCAGAAATGGTAAAGGGTATGCGCTTATTGCCCGCTATGTGGGATATTCTGGATGAATCACATTCTGACTGAGATCCCACTTCACCTTCTATGTGTTTGATATGATATCCAAAGCTTTGGCTATGTTTCTATGCATGCTTTGAATAAGAATGAAATGAATGCATCGTTATGTGACATTTGAGCTTCTATTCATGTTTTGTTCTTTGATATATTTCCGAAATGTTATAAGACTTTGTTATACCTTGAAAGCTACCATATGTCATTGTATGCTCCTTATGCCAATGATATGCTCCAATTATCTTTCCTCGATTGTATAAACAAAACGTGCTTCGAACGAAATGACATCGTAATTCTGCATTCATGATATCCAAAATGCTCCTTACGTCTTTGTTATGCCTTGAAATTACCATATGTCATCGATATGCTCCTTATGCCAATGATATGCTCCAATTACCTTTCCTAGATTATATGAATAAAACGTGCTTCGAACGATATGATATTGTAATTCTGCATTCAAACAAAACATGCTACTGTTTCATCTTGTATCTCTGCTTTGTATTTTGATACCTCATTTGTTTGAAAACTGTCCTCTTTGCTATGGATATGTTAGTCATTTGCTGAGCTTTATATGCTCACCCCGTTGCTATATAAATTTTTCAGGATAGCTTATCGCTCACTAAAATGTGTAAATTGGGTTGAGGCAGTGGAAGATTAGAAGATTTTGGGGCAAATATTTTGTACTTGATAGGTTGATGTTGTATAAGTTCTTTTTGGGTGTAATGAAATATCAATGACAAATCTAGATTGATGTATCTTGTAAATATTTGAAAAGTACCTCTTACGTCAGGATTTTGGAAATGTTAAGTCTAAACTGTGTACTGATATAAACATGTAGTAAATGTTGGTTTTGTGATTGCGTTAATTGCCGCGCTTATGGATTTATGATATAGTTATGGTTTAGTTAAGTTGCTTTTGGATTTTAAGAATCATCTAGTGACATGATGTATGATTATAAACTGCACAGGTTTTGTGAATTGTGGATTGTAGAGGTGAATGACTTGAATGTTTTTCTTAGTGACCTCAAATGTGTGATTGGATCCTGGATTGTTTGTTGAATTAAATATTATCAATCTTGAATTAGGTTCACACCTCCTAAATGAGAATTAAATTCAGGGGGCGTGACAGAGTGGTATTAGAGCATGGTTTGAGGATCACTGAAATATTTGATATGTTGACGTGCAAAATATATTGAGGTCTAGTGAACTATAGTGATTGGTGGAAATTTTCTTTGATGCATTTTAGGAATCTAGGATGACGAGGACATTTAGTCCTCCTACTCTATCTACTTTGATTAATTAAGTGCGATAAAAGGATTGATCGGGGATATTAAATCAGAGTGGCGCAATAAAAGCGTGGTGAACCTAATACATTTGTAGTAGAAAAAAAAATAGATGATGCGATTGGAGAAGATATTTGGTGTACAAAATTGTTCTGATGATCAAAAGAATTTCTAGAGATCAAGAACAGGAATAGCAAGGACAAGTTTACTAAAAAAAAAAAAAAAAAAGATTAGAAATGAATTAGATTGTGATAATGTTAGGACTCTAGCTAGGAGAGTCCTAATTGAGAGGGACATTCTGTTAGGACTCTAGCTAGGAGAGTCCTAATTGAGAGGGACACTTTGTTTGGACTCTAACTAGGAGAGTCCTAATTGAGAGAGACACTCTGTTAGGACTCTAACTAGGAGAGTCCTAATTGAGAGAGAGACATTCTGTTAGGAGGTTTTTCTTATATAAGAATTAGGAGTTGTAAGGGAATAGGAGTCTTGAGTATGAGTCATATTAGGAGTTGGTTAGAAGTAAGAGTCTTAAGTAGGAGTCCTATTAGGAGATAGGGTTTAGAAGCCCTATAAATAGCCATGTATTCCTTCTCTTTTCTTAAGCAATAGATGAAACTTTTCTGCAGCCTTTGAGCAGCACTTGGAGGGAGGAACCCCTATAGAGTTCCAAGGAGGCCGATCCCCTAAAGAGATCAACCCCAAGTTTAGAATCTGCAAGGGTTCTAACACTTGGTATCAGAGCAGCATTCTTGGCATCTCGCTGCCCTTCCACAGCCATCCATCAACCCTCCACAACCGCCCAAAGCAATTCCCACAATTGCTTAAAAGATCTTTGCCAAATTCCACCGTCATCTCCACCACCGCAGATCATCCTTTGATCTCCCTCTGAATTGCAACAGGTTCTGGTTTCCTACCTTACTGCTGCTGCAATTTAGTTATCCATATTCGAAAATCCAAAAAAAAAAAAAAAAAAAAAATTTCGTTCCTATATTGCTGCAAATTTCATCGTAAGTTGCTGAAATTTTTCGACGAGAATTCTGCTATCGCAACTTACACCAATTTTCTTGCTGTTACTACTGAATTTTTCTTGATTAAATTGGACATCCTTGCTGTCATATAAACTGAGATATTGCTGTCAATTCCCTCCTCAAATCTCTCAAATTTTTGTGGAGATTTCGTCGAGAAACCGCTGTTTCTTCGACGTTAATTCTGCTCTTACAAGACAACAAAATTCTGCAGCAAACTTTCACTGATTTCTATCAAACCTATACATGCCTTTAACCCGTCAACAAAAAAGAGATCTTAACATCACAGATTTGGAGTCATATACTATGGCATCTGAGGACGTAATCAATGCTAAGTTTGAAGCCTTTGAGGCACGAATGGAGGATAAGATTCGGACTCTCCTTACCGAATTCAGTTTGGGCCGACCACCAAGCCCGAAGAAATCACATCAAGGAGAGAGCTCTAATCAATCAAATCATGCCCAAAGAGATGACTTCCAAGAGAGGGGAGGTTCTATGACCGACCCCAACTATTCGCGCATGAGAGTGGACTTCCCTAGATGGGAAGAAGGAGACCCAATTGGTTGGATCTCGCGCACGGAGCGATATTTTCGGTACCATAAAACTGCGGATGCATCCATGGTAGAAATTGCAGCTATACATCTTGAAGGGGATGCCATACAATGGTTTGACTGGTTTGAACACACTTATGGAGCCCTTTCATGGCGACAATTCAAAGAAGGACTACTGATCCGCTTCGGACCAACTTATTACGAGAACATTGACGGACAACTAGCAAAGATCCGACAAACCTCCACCATTCAGGAGTACCAAACCAGGTTTGAAAGGTTATCTAATCAAACTCGTGATTGGTCTGAAAAACAGTTATTGGGGACTTTTATTGAGGGCTTAAAGCCGGAGATCCGGGGAGAAGTTAAGGCACGACAACCATACACGCTTATGGCAGCCATCTCTTTCGCACGACTTCAAGAGGAGCGATTGAACCATGAAGCCCGGAGGACAAGGATCACTCCACGACCTACAATACTAAAGCCCTCAGCCCCCCCTACTATCAACCGAGTCCCTGCACCGAAAAGGTTAACAAGAGAAGAACTTCGGGAGCGATCTGCGAAGGGGTTATGTTGGCACTGCGACGAGCCGTGGAGCCGTGAGCATCGCTGTAAAAAAGGTAGACTTCTTATGATTGAACCAGTAGAAGAAGAGGTCATTGAATATCTAGAAGAGAGCCTTGAACATGAAGAAGAAGATATGGAAGAAGAGCCACAGCCGACCGACATTACGGTACACGCACTAGCCGGCTACTCAAATCCGCAAACGATGAAAGTTGGAGGCCTTCTCAAACAACAGCCGATCACTGTTCTCATCGACACGGGTAGCACTAATAACTTCCTGAATAGTAAGGTTGCTGCTCGGATGGCACTGCATATTGAAGGTTGCAGCAAGTTCGATGTAAAGGTTGCCGACGGCAGAATCCTAAAGTGCGACCAAAGATGCCCGCAGGTGAAACTATTACTGCAAGACCAAGAAATTATCACCGATTTCTTCCTCCTACCAATCGATGACTATGAGGCAGTGCTTGGTATCGAATGGCTGACTACACTAGGTGATGTCTCTTGGAACTTTTCTAAATTAATTATGAAATTCTACTGTAAGGGCAAACAGATCATCCTACGCGGGAAGCGCGGAAGCAACGTTACCACTGTTTCGACCCAACGAATGGAGAAAGTTTTACATAAGGTAAATGGTGCCTTTTTGATGCACCTCCAGCAGCAACTAGAGGGGAAGAAAATAGAAATTGAAGATGAAAATCTTGCCCAATTGCTTACTGAATTTGCCGACATATTTGCTGAACCGCGCGGTCTTCCTCCTTCTCGGCAACATGACCATCGAATTCCAATCCTTCCGGGCAAGCCACCAGCGAACACTCGACCGTATCGATATCCTCACCTCCAGAAAGATGAAATTGAAAAGATCATAAAGGAGATGCTTGAAACAGGGGTGATTCGGCCAAGTTGCAGCCCCTATTCCTCACCGGTGCTACTTGTACGCAAGAAGGACGGAACTTGGCGGATGTGCATCGACTACCGAGCTTTAAATGGCATCACCGTCAAGGACAAATACCCAATACCAGTGGTGGATGAACTTCTTGATGAATTGAAAGGAGCTCGAGTCTTCACGAAGTTGGACCTCCGATCCGGTTACCACCAAATTCGGGTATGTGATGATGACATTCCAAAAATCGCATTTCGCACACATGATGGCCATTATGAATTCTTAGTAATGCCTTTTGGACTCACTAATGCTCCTTCAACCTTTCAAAGTCTCATGAATGATATATTTCGGAGCTTTCTTCGTAAATTTGTGCTGGTATTTTTCGATGATATTCTCGTTTACAGCCCTTCTCTTGAGACTCACTTTCAGCATTTACGGATTGTTTTGACGATCCTTCGGGAGAATACTCTTTTTGTTAAGCAACCAAAGTGCAGCTTTCTCAAGCAAAAAGTAGAGTACCTTGGGCATATAATATCAGAAGAAGGAGTGGCGGTAGACCCAACAAAAATTGAGGCAATGCAAGGCTGGCCGAAACCTACAAACGTGAAATT